>NC_134484.1:445553853-445873853 GCF_040206685.1 Ascaphus truei
ATGAAACCCTAGTAATGTTATTATTAGTGGTATTATTTCATATTATTCTTAAAAGTATTTATTATTTAACCCCAGCCCATAGAAGTACAGATGTAGCAAACGTTATTGCCCCAGTTGACTTGTAAAGTACAAGTTGCTAACTGCATTTGTTTTTCCTTTGTCCATCTGTCAACTGTAAGAAATTAGTCAATCAAGTTTTGTTATATTTGTTGCAGATCTCTAGCTGCACTGAGAGCTGGTGGAGCAGTTTTATTGCAGATAAAATGCAAAATATCTGCGCCCTTTAACCTCCTGCTAACTTTTTCTATTGACCTATAAAACACCATCCAGAAATTGCCAAAGTCAAAATAACATTGGTGCTAAGAGGGGTGTGTTTATGTCATGATAAATAAAAGAGAGAGGGAATCAGGTCAAGTTACAAGGGATGCATCAGCAAGAATAGAAAATAACAGAATGGGTACTACAACAAATAATTCAGTCAAGGAATAACAAGCATGAGCAAAAGGCAGTCTAAAATAGGGAAAAAAAATCAAAAGATAGCAAAAAGGGTAATTTAATGATTATAGAAAGTCAAAGTTGCATACAACATTTCAGTACCACCATGCACCTTCATCAAGGTGTCCCTGATGAACGTGCATGTGGATACCGAAATATTGGATAAAACCATGGCTTTCTATAGTCATTAAATAACAATTTTTGCTATCTTTTGATTTTTTTCCCTATTTTTGGTGTGCTTGACTCCCTTTTGCTTATGTCATAATAAAGCCAGAAAATATTCAGTATTTTAATAATCTGGCGCACCAGAGGTTAATTTGAGTTGCATGTTGTATCTTAAAAATACAAGGCATTGTTTTACTGAGGTTGACACTTGGCCTGTTTTCTGTGTTTCTCTAGGAGTGAGGTTATCTGGGGCCAGTGTCGGGTTTAGGAAATTGGGGAGTCACATCTCTTTTCTGACAGTAGAAAGAAACAAGAAACCTTTTAATTTAACCTTAGAGATTTCTGTAAGGTTCTGGAAATGCCAGAGGGTGAGACCAAGAAGACGGTCCATATTTTGATAAATATTTTTGTAAGTTTGATAAATATGAAATATTGCGGATCTGATATTACTAACAATAATTACAAATATATCTTTGTAACATTTGCAATCAGTGTGCTATGGCACTCTCTGTGTCCAGGTATGGAGAGGTCGTGTTCCCTTGTCTTGCTGTCAGCATACAGTCCTTTTGTGTTCATCACAACATCATATTTTCTTCAGGTCAGCCCCGTTGTGGGCTAAGGAAATCTTTGCAGTCCTCTTTCTCCTTATGTCAGCCCAAATGTGAGCTAAGGAATCTCCCTCCTGATTCTCACATCAGGCTTTTCTAAGAGTCATAATCACCCAGGTTGAGTCTGGTTGATTGCCTGTGTGCAATTAACCAGCACACTGCTGGATTTAGAGGCAGTTTCTCTCAAACAGTGATAAGTCCCTGTCACAGAGCTTCTAAGAGAGGTGCCCTGACTCCTGGTGAGTCCTGTCCTACCCAGGGAAGGAAGGATACCCCTGGGCTAAGATACTGGCGATTGAGGCCTACCTACCCAGGAAGGAGTGGGTTTCCTAAGGCATGACTCTGAGGGATTGTGCATCTGCCCAAGTGAGTGGGTGGGTGAGGTGAAAACAAGTGTCACCGTCTGTATGTACTACCCTGTTGTGCTGATTCTACAAAGGCTCCAATAAACTCCAGTTGCACCGTTCTGGACTGTTATTCTACTATTGTTCCTGCAAGGGATGAATCTCTGCCTCTGGCAGTGCCCTTGTACAGATGCAGTGGCCATTATATTAACAAATCACGTGGTGTATACCTCGGATTACCCATGTCATGGCGCGGGATTTCTTCCAACTGTACCGCCTTAAGATACGAGTGCAGGCTAGTGCATAAAATGGCATTTTAGTGTTCTGGCTTTAAAACCCCTTAAATTGACACAGTAGCACAGTACTGTACACATTACAATTCATTCATTTCATTGCATTTAATTGCACACAATCCATGAAATTCAAACAAAGCAACCGCGATAAACACGTGTGCCTGGGGAGACTGGCTGCATTCATGCCGCGTGGAGTACAGCAGCGCACACGAAAACGGTGCTGTGATTTGTTACAATAATGGCTGCTGCATCTGTAGGTGGAGGCGCTGTACCAACCAAAAAAGGAATCCTGTACCCCAATTATTGCCTACTACATCTGCGGAGACTCAGCCTCCTGGGAACCAACAGGCGAGCACCACTAACACCAATGCACCTGCTAATCTCCCTTGGGGGGGGAGGTAGGGTGTTACATTTGGAGGCGCTGCTGAGATCCAGACGTGGGGTGCTTGGAGTACAACTATAATTGTTGAGATGAGACTTGGGGGGGCGATTAACAATGCAGTGATAAAATAATTGCTGTTGCATCCGATTCAGATTTTTGAACTTGTGCTTTAAGAAACGTAGAATTCACAAAGCATCGTGAACATCGTGCGACCTGTTGTATTTTCCCCTGCTTTTGTGCAGACAATTCTACAGCCCGATAGCTGATAGACAAAAAAGCAGCCTGTAAGAGCTGCATGGAGACGCTGCGTCTCCATGCCCGGCTCTTACAGGCAATCGTACAGTACAAATATTGATTTTAATAATAGTGTACATGTGTAGGGGGGTCTCCTGAGCTGAACCACATTGGTTTCACATCACGTGACACAGGAGATTTAAAAGCACAGGGGATACCGGCACCCCATAACAGGGCCTATATCTCATGAAGTAGGGGTCCCCGAGGCTGAAACCAATGTGGTTCAGCTCAGGAGACCTCCTGCTCATGTACACTAGTATCAAAACACACATAATAAAAAATAATTAATACCGTAGCGCTGGAGTGCGCAAACTGGGGGGCAGTAATGAAGCTTCTTTAATGTAATTTTTATTAATAGTGTGCGGGAGCAGGGGGTCTCCCGAAATGAACCACATTGATTTCAGCCTCGGGGACCCCCTGCTTCCCAAGTTACAGGCCCAGATATGGGGTGCCGGTATCTCCATTATTTAAATGTCCCACATCATGTGACGCGGATGCTTTAAAAATGGCGGAGAGACTGGCAGCCGATACCCCATACCGGAGCCTGTAACTTGGGAACAGGGGGTCCTTGAGCCAGAAATCAAAGCAGTCCACCTCAGGAGACCCCCCTGCTCCTGCATACTATTAAAAAAATTACATTAAAGAAGCTTCATTACCTTAGCAGCTATCCGCTAAGGCAATGAAGGGGTTAAGGCACAATAGCAGCTTTATTGAGGGCAATTGCCCCCAGTAGCATTGCAATATGTACTACTCGCACTCTCCCCCCCCCGAGCTCACACCAGCAGTTGATGGACACATGGATGCGCTCCCCCATCCCCCCCAACCCCCCACGAGCCCGCACCAGCAGTTGATGGACGCACTGACGAGTTCCCCCCTACCCCCCCCCCCCCTGAGCCCGCTCCAGCAGGGTGACACACTCTAGCAGTGTGACCTGGAACTTCTGGGGTCTGCTGCCAGAGCGTGCTTCTTACCTTGCGCTTCACCCTGATACCGGTAGCTGCACGTCCAATACCTCCTGGCTGAGGCCCGCCGTGCTTTTTCCGCCACCGCCACCGCTGCTTGTTCCGCCGCTGCTGCTTGTTCCGCCACGATCAGGTAGGCATGGGGGGGTGGTTTAGAATGAGGGGGACTGCTGAAAGGGACTGGGGGAGATGATGAAGGGGGGGGGACTGGTGAAAGGGACTAGGGGAGATGATGAAGGGGGGGCTGCTGAAAGGGACTGGGGTAGATGATGAAGAGGGGTGGTTGATGATGAGGGGTGCTGGGGGAGATATGTTGTTTTGTGCATTTTTTGTATGTCTGCGATCTCACCAAATAAATCCCATTTATTCAACAATGTTGTCCTGCCTAGTGGATTGATCCAAGAAGGTATAAAGGTGTTAAAAGTGCTGGTCTTCCGTGACAGGCTGTTAAAAAAATGAAATGTATAATTTTCTATATAATTCTGTTTGAAATTAGACTACATTGTGAAAATATAAATTATTATCATCACTGACTCTTTCCTACAGTGACGGCCGCCTTTATTCTCCTGCGGCCGCCACCGCAATGTGCGGGCAGACGCGGCTGATTTGTTTTTTTTTCTGACGCGTGCCGCGTGTCACTGGTGCGCCGGTCACGTGTGCCGAGGTGCGTGCCAGGGTTCCGCCGGCATCCCGAAGATGGATGGAGGTTGAAGGCAGAAGCAGAAGCAGAGGCGGAGCAGCCAGGGGGACGGACCGGAGGAGGGGAAGATGCGGGGAAGATGCGGCTGGCGCGCGGCCAAGTTCGGCGCCAGCCGAAAAAAGCCACGGGTAAATGTAAGAATAAAGCTGGCCGCAGCAGTATTTCCTATTCCTATTTCAAACAATAACTACAGCTGCAATGAGTGACCAGAAAAAAAGAAAGTTGAAATCGGAGAATAGATCTTTTTACGCTGAATGGCCAAATAAATATTTGTTTACTATGTATTACTATGTAATTTCTATGCTTCGTGTGTCGCGAAATCGTAGCCGTTCCCAAGGAATATAATATTCGGCGGCACTTCGAGACTAAACATCCCGAAGTAGCCAAATTGGACGCTCATGAAAATAAAATGAAATCAGCGAATTTTGTGAAACGTCTTGGTGCAGAACAACAGATTTTCAAGAAAGTGAACACCGAGAGCGAGGCGGCCACCAAGGTTAGCTTTGAAATATCGAGGGAAATTGCTGCTGCTAGAAAAAGTTATACTGAGGGTGACTTTATAAAGAAATGCATATGTAGCCGGGATCCCCTTTTTCCACCCTTTTGTTGTTATGGGTGGGAATGTTGCAGTTAGGGAACACTCCGATAACGGAGGTTCCGTGCAAGGGAGCCGCCATGTTGTGGTTGGTGCCAGAACAGACTTAGCCTAGCAGAGGGTGCATGCGCAGAGCGAGGGTGAGAGCCCGCGAAGGAGGTAGAGCACGACGAGTCCCAGCAGCCCCTGCGGGTCCCCGCGATGCACCTGGGCCAATGCGGTGCGAGACCAGGAGGAAAAGGAAGTGTTTGCGCTCACGAGAGGTCAGAGTTGGTTGGAGAGGAGAGGAGAAGGAGCTTCGGTGTGGGGAGGCAGACCGTCCCCTACGTAGGCCGCATGCCCCAGGCCCAGTTAGGCCCTGAGTCCCCGTAGAGACAAGCAGAGCTAGGGACTGACCATAGTTAGGTTCCGGTTCCCTTATTGCCACATTATTACTGCTGGGACAGTTCTAAGTTGGTGGGAGGTCTTGGCTCAGACCCCGCTATCGAGCCGCAGCGTGTCTGGGTGGGATCGCCCTAGACACGTACGGGTGACGTCATCTACACCTCGCTGATCCTTTGTGAAGATTGTAACCGCACCGGGTACTGGAGTGCCCAGCAGGTAATTCTAAAGTGCACCAACGGTACCATCCTTCATTCGGGACACAGTGGCTGCGTAGTCACACTCATACACATCCATTGACTCACTTGAGGGTGGGAGAACTATTCCCAAGGGGAACTGGACACGGGGTGGGATCACCCTGTGTAGGGAGAAGGGAGGGTGAGCGTTCAACGAGACACCGAGTATAGTGTCTCCTCTAGGGAGGGACACCTGTTGGTATAATCCATATGGTACATGCAAGTAAAGATAATTGGTTAAGGGATATTGCTGTGTGTCTGTGTGTTGTATATAAGTCCTGCGAAGACCCACTTCGCCTCGGGCGGAAGCTTTAGCAGGTGGAGGCGCTGCACCAAGTTCTAGATATTGTGTGTACCCCAGGCTCTCCGTGGCAGAGGCTCAGACCCTGTGAGCCTACAGGTAATACAGCATATGGTAGTGGCCTGTGTTGCTAGGAAGCAGGGCTACACATGTTTTGCCGTTTCTGGGTTATGTCCAGAAAAGAGGGGAACGTTTGAGAATGTCAGTCTATCACGCATGGCTGTACAGAGGAGGGTAGCGGACATTTCCACCAATCTTACTGATCACTTGAAGCAGAAAGCCAGTGATTTCCGCTTTTACTCTCTCGCAATGGACGAAAGTACAGATTTAAAGGACAGGGCTCAACTTCTTATTTTTATTCGAGGTGTTGATAGAAACTATGAAATTACTGAAGGGCTTGCTGGTATGTGCTCCATGACAGGCCGGGCAATCGGAAAAGAAATATACACTGAAGTAATAAAGTACATTGATGATAAGTTGGGAATTATTTTTGCAAACTTGGTGGCCATTTGTACTGATGGTGCACCGGCAATGTGCGGAAAACATGTTGGAGCGGTTACTCTTATTGAACAATTTATCGGTAGACAAATAACCAAACATCACTGTATAATACAGCTTGAGCTTCTGTGTAGCAAAGTTTTGAAGTTTGATTATGTAATGTCAGTGGTAGTTTCTATTGTTAACTACCTCCGTTCTAGAGGACTGAAACATAGGACTTTCCGAGCTTTTCTTGAAGAGGTAGACGCCGCGTTCAGCGACCTACTTTACCATACGGAAGTGAGGTGGTGGAGTCGAGGACGAGTGCTCCAGCATTTCGTTGCTTTAAAAGAGGAAGTAGCCAAATTCTTAGAACAAGAACCAAGAAAATTTCCTGAGCTTGAAGATGAGTCCTGGAATCATGATCTTTTCTTCCTTTGTGACGTTACAACACATCTAAATAACCTCAACATTACATTTCAGGGAAAAAATACGCTTATATTTCAACTTTAGGCAGAAGTGAAGGCTTTCAAAATTAAATTGAAGCTTTTCAGAAGTCAGCTGTTGAAAGGTCAAATGTGTCACTTTCCCACTTGTGCACAGCATATCCCTCAGCACAAGCACACCGAGCTAGGAGAAAATTATGCTATGAAAATTGATGGTCTGATTGAAGAATTTGACAGAAGACTCACTTTGTCTAAAGAAGACATTCAATTGAAGATGATTGAAGATCCCTTCTCAGTGTATCCAGCAGAATTGCCATTCCAATTGCAGTTGAACGTTATTGATCTTCAGTGTTCGATGGATTACAGACATAAGCACAGAGAAAGCAGTCTGCAGGAATGCTACAGGAGTATGGACAGTGAAAAGTACCCAAATCTTATTGACGCTGCAATGAAAATGTTCATCATTTTTGGCAGTACCTACATTTGTCAACAAACGTTCTCTATCATGAATATGAACAAAAACAAACAACGTTCTTGTCTGAATAATGACAATTTGAAAGACATTTTGAAGACGTCTACTACAAATATGACCCCGGAATACAACAAGCTTGTTTCTGAAAAGGGTGTAGTACCTCTCATTACGTTTGTGAGATGATTAGGAAATTAGTTAATTTGAATTAAAGTATTTATTTTAAATGTAATTTTGTTTCAAGTAAACATCGTAAATAAATGTATAATTTTGAATAACAAATGTTTTTTACCCGTGCGGCCCGAATCTGTTTTCCTTGGAACATTTCGGTCCTTCTCATTTTACGAGTTGTGCAGGCCTGACATAGAAAAATCAACACATTACTAATGCCCACCAAATAAACAACAATAAATAAATAAACACAATAAAATTACCAGCAATCAATTAATCAAACACCAAATAAACACCACAATAATCCATTAAAACACCAAAACAAACCACCAAGAAATAAAAGAAAGCTCCAAATAAACACCATCATTCAAATAAAAAATAGCAAAACTAATCCACTATTAAAAAGCAAACACCAAAAACCACCCTGAAATAATCCATTGAAAACACCACGAAAAATGCCAGCATACAAAATCAAAACACAAAATAAATAGCATAAAAGAGAAAAAACAAAGGACCAAAATACATTTAATATACATAAAAGTAAGCATTTGCCAAAATAACCATTGCTGTTCTTTCCCTTGTGGAGGGTGCTGCTGCTGTTCTGGAGTCGTCCGTCATGGAGGGCAGTTTACATGTGGTGCCGGTGTCGTCCGAGGCACTGCCTGTTCCTGTTCCAGAGAGAGAATCGTCTTTGGTGGCGAGCGACGCTGATACCAATTTGTTCCGGTTGCGGTGCAGAGAGCTCAAGGAGGCCCGTGAGCCTGGCGCAGATGAAGCTGCGCTGGTGTCGGCGATTGAATGGGACAGATCGCAAGTGAGTATAAGAGCGAGACAATTATTGTTTGCTACGGCTGCTGGGACTGTGTGCCGGGAGTCTTTGGTTACTCCGGTGCTGGAGGTAGCCGCACCTGTGGAGAACCAGGACAGTCTGAGTGGATGTGGGCCTGCTGAAGCAAATGTGTCTCCCAATGTGTCTCACAAAATGTAAGCATGCTAATGAAAATGTGTTTCCCAATGTATCCCAGCAATGTATGGTTACAAATATGTCTGCTGATTCTATGCCTGATGCTATAGACAGGGATAGCACTTAACTGGTGGGATCCCCAGTTTCAGGGTTATGTTCCCTTTTTAACCAGACCAGGTTTATTGTAAGGCAGGGAGCAAGAGTAGAACATTGGTGGGAGAAAGGTAAATTTACACCTGATCAGGTGGCAGCCATCAGGCGGCAAAGGTACAATGAGTGTGGGGAAAACAGTGTTGCTACCCCAGAGAATCAGAGCAGTGTTGCGTTAGACAGCCCCAATGACTGTAAGCCTGCTGAAGTGATTGTGCCCAAAACTGCATCCCCTGTGTCAGGTAGGATGTGCAAACTAAATCCCCTACCTCTATTGCCTACCATAGAGTCAGTAATTCTAAAATGCATTGATAAGAATGTACCTATTGATGTTGTGCTTACACCTAATGTGAAGCAGGTAGGCAATGTTGCATTAGAGCCAGAGGAGGAGGTACTGTGCAACAGGGTTAAAGATTTTTTTAAGGAAACAGTGATTCTTTCCCAGGCCTGGAGGAAGAAATGCATAAGGGCAGTGATATAGGTGAGGAGCCACTGTGCTGGGAGCTGCCAGCACAGGTCTATGCTCATAACCTAGCTAAATCTAGCAGAGCTGACTGTTCCACTGCAGAGGTACAGAATGTTTCATGGGGTTGATTTCCTGCAGTTGCCAGAATCTTTAATGCTGGAAGACAATAAATATGCAGAGTTGCAAAGTGCTCTTTGTAGGGAGGTGACAGAATTAGCTGTGAGCAGTAAAATTGTCCCTGATTTCAAATGGTGGGAACCAGGAGAACTCACCCTAAAGAGACAGAGAGTAGAGACTATTAATGATTGTCTTTCATATTCTACCTCTGCTGTATAAAGCACATTCTATATGTTCCTGTTACTAAGTGGCACTTATTTAGTAATATTGAGCAGTATTAAGCTTTTTAACTAAGTATTACTGTATGTTACTATTATTATACTTATGTGTCAGCATCTGGTATGTGTGTTGCTGTGTAAAATGCTGTGTAAAATGATTGTTTTAATCATTTTTTATGTGACGTGTTAATTAATAAATGTATATTGTTTTGAATACACCTGAGTGCTTTTTGTGGGATACTTTTGTAGCCCTGTGTAGTTTTGGGGTTACATGTCTTTCTCCCCCTGTGCAATAATCCCTGTTAATGGCGGGTTGCCAGGAGTAATCATGGGGTTTGCCCTCACCTTGTGTGCTGTGTATTATTCAGTAAAGGAAGTGACATCAGGCTCTGTGTCCACTTACAGTGACTCAGGGGTGGTGCCTACTGAATCTATATAATGTAGCCCCCTGTAAACAGCCCAGGCTATACCTATCTTCCTTCTACTGTGATAAGCCCTGTTAAGATCAGGCGCCAGTAATCATCATGGGTTTTCCCCCTTCATAGCCCTAACCTGAGTGGTAGACGAAGGCCTGGACTCTGCTGCAGGTGTGAGCAAGAGGGGAGGTTCTGCTGACACAATGAGGGGAGGGTCTAGCTCTGTATTTAGCAGCCAACTCCGGTGAGTGGTTGGGTTCTTTTTGCCGTGTTCCTCTCTTCTGATGGTTCGGAAGAGAGTGTAGCGTAGGAAGAGTTCGAGTGAACAGTGATATCGAGAGTCTAGAGTTGCTGATTATTATGCCGTGAGCCACGAATCCTGCGGAACGGTCCGAGGAGTATCAGGAGGCTGCGGGCTCCCCGGCGCAGCGTGCTGGAAGAGAGCGAGAGGAACTGAAACGATCAGCGTCTATAAGTAGAGCTGATGGAATTATAGACTGGTGGACCAATGCCCTCACCCCACTGCCAGGGGTGATGGGGGAGAATTCAAAACCCACCTCGAGGCTAACCTCGGAGGTGGGCCACGGGGTATTGAAGCCCTAGCTCAGACCATCCTGTCAGCAGAGTGTCTTGGAGGGAAGGAGAGGAGGAAGTCGTGGGAGGTAAGCGGGTTGTATCTCGCCTTGGCGATTGTATTGCGGCTGCTGGAAGCCTTATCGTTGGGATATCGTTGCTCTGTCAAATAAAGAGACTATTCTTCACCCGTAAAGACTGTGTGTGATTTGGAGAGTATAACCCTGGGATCTGAGGGGTTCTTCTATACCGGTCCTGTCCCATTACGCTGGGAGTATAGAAGATGGAGGCGCTGCACCACTAAGAGATCATGGAGGCTATCACCCCAGAAGCCCGGTCCTGGCTCCCCCACAACACCGCGGGAAGCTCAGGCCCTCCTGTTCCTAACAGGTACGCACCACACCGCATGTAACCAGCCCCCATGTGCCCTAGACACCACCGTAGAGTCTGGGGGGCGGGGGAAGAAGGGTTACAATAATATGCAGCACTTTCTTAATTTAGTCGGTGTGCCTCACCACCTGAGTGAGGTGAGTCTTTCCAGCAACCTGTCAGGGCTCTGGCAGTGTTTGTGGCCTCCCTCAAGGGAGTGGTGTGGAAGACTATTCCTCTTACTCCATCAGGGAGTAAGGGAAGAGCTAGACCTGCTTTCAGTGCCCTTGCCTGGGAGTGTACGGTCAGGGACTTCCTTTGGGTTGGCAACCTGAGATGAGCGGCTAGAAGACCGGCCGCTATGATGGGTGGCTGTCTATGTATGGTGACAATAAAGGATGCCAAAGAAAGAGATCGCTTCTGTCCTGATTGTGGAGTCACTTGGGAAGAAGGTGCACATAGAGGTTCTCTTTCAGAGACTCCACCCTACTACGCTGGGGTTCTGGAAGAGATGGAGGCGCTGTACCATGAGTAAGTATAACTGAGCATTAACTCATAAGCCAGTCCTGATGCCATCCCCCATACCATCGCGGGAGACTCAGGGATTCTGTAAGCCAGCAGGTGCACCACACTACACTTCATGTAACAGGGGTCAGTGTCCACATAGGGGGGGGCAATATGAAATTGGCCCGGGCAAACACCGTTACACTTTTCTTTCTTTTTTTTTGTTTACAAACCTGTATATATATACTAGAGTCAGATGCTGGTGTCATTTGAGTTAGGTTATTAGATGGTTTCCTGATGTAGCCAGGTCCCCCTCTTACCTCCGGGCTGCGCGAGGGGGACGGCTCCGTGGGGAAGATTGCGGCAGTGTGCGGGTACCATCGGGCGGGGGCGAGCGGGTCGCCGGAGCTCCGCGGTAGTACCTAATAGAGGGCAACGCCATCTTTGTCTGTTGCGCCTGCGCATTGAAGCTCGCGCATGTGCAGTGCTAGATAGTGCGGTGGCCATTAGGAATAGGCTTAGCAAGGAGACTATAAGTCCCAGCAGCTCAGGGGCTGCTAGACATGTGTTGCAGGAAGACCAATAAGGCTCCTGGAAGCGCGGAGGAGAGAAGTAGATTTGGCGCACTGAGACACCACGCTAGTCGGGACCAGGACAGAAAGTGTGAAGGTAATGTCCAGGGAGCAATGCTCCTCTGGACTAGGCCAGATTTCCCCCCAGGTCCAAGATAGATCACCTGACTCACTGTAGAAGGTGTATGCTGCAGGGAAAGCCTTATATAGGGACCCTTCCCCAGTAGTGTGTCAGTGAGAGACATCAGCAGCAGGACAGTGCACCTGAAGGTAAAGTGCGGCCTGAAGTCTGTGATCAGAGTAAGGCTACATTATCAGAGACTATTTTAAAGGGGTACAATCCAGCTGGAGGCCCCTCCAGAGGCATCCGCCTACGGATCAACACAGTAGAGGAACCGGTAGATTACGGTGCAGAACCACGTTGCGGATACACGGAGTTCTTTACTTGTTGACCTGGTCTGGACTGAGACCAGGGAGGTATTATTCACGTGCAGCAATGGCCCAACACACTATGGGAAGCGCGCTATCCCACACATACTCTTTGGGGAGGGGCTAGGTTGTGGGCACTAAGAGGTTAAGTGCCCAGGCACTCCAGTATTTGGGGGTTCCACCCGGGAGGTGTTATTGTGTGGGTGCGGCCTTGCATGGCCGCGTTATGCTTGTCGTGTATTACATGTGTTTAGTAAATACTGTTATAATATACCTGCATGGAATTACTGTGTATATTGGTTCCGGTGTGGGGCTCCTCCCACTACGCTGGGATCCCTCGCCGGTGGAGGCGTTGCACCAAGACGAACAAATTATACACCAGGATCCCAGTGGCGGAGGCTCAGACTGTCTGGTAGACAAACCGGTGACAGCAGCCCTTTATTTAGGGGGAAAGAGGGCTACACTTATTAGGAGGTTACCTTTAATAGCAAGTGTCATTCGGATGACTGGATTCTAAACTATATGAAATATAGTTCACACAAATGCTCGTGACATTTCTTAATATGTGTACTGTGCTGATGAATATTATAGTTGAGATATGCTCCTGTACAATTTGGTTCTTCTTTAGGAAGGGACCTGCTCTGTTATTGTGTGACTTCATATTGCTGTATGTAGCCAGGTCCCCCAGGCTGACCCTCACCTCCGTTGTGGTGAGAGAGTCAGGGAAGGTTGCAGGGAGTGCTCCGGTGCACCGGAGGTTCCGCGGTGGTCCGAGCGTCCAGGGCGCTGCCATTTCTGTATTTGCGCATGCGCAGTGAGTCCCGTAGGCGACGGCGACACCAGAGAGGTCGCGCATGTGCAGCAAGTGGTTGCGGTAGCGCGCGAAGCTCGGACCAACCAGAGGAGGTATAGAGCAGGGGACTACAAGTCCCATGAGCCTCAGCCGGACCAGGTGACGCCCAGGAGCCAATAGGGTGGAGAGACTGAGCAGGGAGAGGTTAGGAGGTTGCGCAGGGGAGCACACTTACCAGAGAAGACCGGGAAGGGGAAGAGGTAGGAGCTCAGTGTGTAGAGAGGCAAGTAGCCTCTACACTAGGCCCGAATACCCCCAGGCCCAGATGAGAGACCTCACTCTTCAATATCCTAGACCAGGGGTATCCTTCGTTCCCTGGTAGGACAGAACTCACAAAGAGTCAGGGCACCTCTCTCATGAGCTCCATAGAACCTAATGATAAAGGGGAGGGTCCCCAACATATATACCCAGGGGTTTGAACCTTTCCACCCCCAGTCTCTGGGCAAAACATGCTGTTGCAAAGGCATCACCCCACCAGTCACATGACCTACCATAACTTTCCTGGAAAGGTTCAAACCGTCTCATTTCTGGGAGGACATAAGAGACATCCTATTCATCGTCAAAAGGCCGGAAGGGACACTCTTTCATGTGGCTGGGTTCATTATAGACAAAACACATTTTGCCCTTCATTCTGCCACTTTCAGGGAATCCTTCACACTGACCTCGGGAGGCGTTCTTGCATCAATAATCTCTGTATATGCTAGAACCACCATTGGTAGTCATACAGGTTGGGCAGACTTCACTTGCAGAGTTCGTAGCCCTCGCAGGCGTCTCTGTAGACTTTTTCGTTTTTCTTAGCGGCCATTTGAAAACTCCATGTCTGTGTTTTTTTCTGCACACGTAATGGGGTAGACTTTGGTTACAGAAGCAGTACCTTGTGTGGGTCTGTAGCGGCCCCCCCCAGTCAGACTGTGGCGTTTGTGGCTTTATCCAGCGCTGTGTAACTTTTTCTGCCTGATCTGTAGCCCTTTATTCCGCTCACCTCTGCACGTGGTTCTTCTGCTTTTACTCCTGGTGCTCAGGCCATTGCAGGAACTGTTGCAAACAAAAGAACACATTTTCCCTGATGGTCTCCAGGGCCCATTTGAGGTTGAAGGGCCACCACTCACCCCACTCCTGACACCGTATATAGTAGATGTGTGCAGAGGTTATTAGAACAGGAGATGTTTCAGGGGAAAATAAATGTAGGCTTTTATTAGCCACAATTTTAACAAAATAAACAGCTTGAAATCAGCAAAACAGGGATAAAGGAAAACAAAAGCAACCGACTGACTAAACAGCATAGACCCTGTCTAGGGGTTGGTGGGCTAAGCCCCTTACCAACAACAAACACATCAAACAGGGTGGCAGTCAGTTACCAGCTGGGGTAGGGCTTTGGAAGTCCTTGTGCAGGCTTCCTCCATAGCGGTGCTTTTGTGCTGAAGGAGGCGCATAAACTGCCGCAGTCTCTACCTCTGAGGCTTCAGAGGGGTGCTGCTCACTTTCCTTTTCTTCCTGACCACTCCTCCCTGAGCCCACTCACACCCCCATGCCAACTCACACCCCCATGCCCATTCACACCTCCATGCCCACTCGCTCCCCCATTCCCACTTACACCCCCATGCCCACTCACACCCCCATGCCCACTCACACCCCCATGCCCACTCACACCCCCATGCCCACTCGCTCCCCCATGCCCACTCGCTCCCCCATACCCACTCGCTCCCCCATGCCCACTTACACCCTCATGCCCACTCCCACTCCTCCCCTCCATGTCACTCCCTCCCCCAAACACACAAAAAACAGTGAGGGAAAAACTTTAAGTAACATAAAGACACACTAGAAGAAAACTTTCACACCGAGAAAACCTTCTATTTTTCATTCAAATTATTTTGAACGGAAGACTAAACAATCAGACATCGATTCAAACGCACCCTACCCACAAATACCTCCAAACTCCTAGTCCAGCCTGTCTCCATGGCTCCCCACAGCACGGACGCACGGCGTCTAACATGGGGGCTTTATGTAGCGTGTATGATGCATTGATCATAGATTATGTTCACTGCGTTTCAGAACAGTCAAAAGTACAACCCGGGCGGTTTTTCATTTTTGAATGAAGTGTTTTAAATGATGCAATTTGCAAAAGAGACCAGGTGTGTTTGTCACATTTAATTCCGCGATTTCTAAACTACGAGGTTTGGCAATAACAAAACCGGACCTACTAGAATAGGCCCCCTGAAGAGGAGATGACTCGATTTAAATGTGAGAAGTTGCAGAAAGTTGTTACAGACTACAAGGAACATCGTGTCTACCGATGGTTGTTAGGCACCTCTGAACATCTGTATAGATGTATCAATAGACGTAAAACATTTACTGATATTTCCAAGATCAGCACTTCACCCTCTTTCTTTCGGCCCTAGAGTGACTACTGGTACTGTACACACCTGCTAGCTCAGCGAGATCTGGGCCTCCGCTAATGGGAGCCTGGGGTAATAATAATACTCTTTGCAGCGCCTCCACTTACCCAGGATCCCCAATAAGTGAGATTCCCCTAGGCAAGAACAATGGTAACACACTTCAGTTTGGTAACAGTTTACTGATACACAGGGGTAAAACCTTATCTTATAACTATAAGTGGTAACACACATAGGATATAGCATTGGACTGACGGACATGCAATAACGTCTACAGGTGGCTCGGCCACTCTCCTATAGAGAAATGTCACTTCCCGTCACCGCGTGCACCCCACACTGTGTCCACTGTTATGTACAGTATATGTATATATGCACAGTTCTCTGGTCACTCAACCCAGTGTCCCCAAAGCGTCCTCCCCCAAGGCGGGATCAGCGCCTGTTGGTACCGATGTTGGTGCACTTATAAAATACCTTCCGGTCACTGCGGTGGTCGGCAATGAACTTCGAAAAGGATCCGCCAATCCAGTGCAGTCTCTCACGAGTGGATGATGCACAGCAGCCTGGGCCCAAACGACTGTCACCACTGCAGCTCCGCAACACTGTGTCCCTATCTGTCTATGCAGTAAGTGACTAGGTGTCTCTACTTATATAGGACGTCCCTGCAGCACCACAAGCTTAGGGTGACTCAGGGTATACACTGGGGCCTGAGGGGGAATCTGGCCTACACAGGTGGGTCACTGACCCCCTGCACACACACAACCTCTCCCCTTGCTCCTCCGGTGCCCTCTGGCTAGCGTGGTCTCTCCCCCACGCTTCCCTTTCCTGCCTGTCAGCAATTCCTGCAGTCCTATTCGCTCCCTGGTGTCAGGTGACTTCGCTGAGGCTCCTGGGGGTTGTAGTTTACTGCAAAGCCTCTCTTGTGATTGGCCAGCCGTTCGCGCGCTTTGCACTGCGCATGCGCGAACTCTCTCCGCTCTGACAGGCACACCTACTATTGCACAACAACATGGCGGCGCCCTGTGCGGCCGGGCCGCTGCGGAACCTTCCGAACACTCCCTCAAGAGACACACTGCAGCGAAGGTAGAGGCAAACCGAGACATCCCTATACCTTCAAGGAGTCACAACTTGTGCACAAGACTAATAAGGTCCATAGATAGGATACACATCAGATGAGGTGGGATGTGCTGCAGAGGGACCAGTTCCCTGCTCCAGCAAACGCTAATTTACAACTTCTCTGCCACTATATACTGACACAGGCAGAAATTGACCTTCTAGACAGGGGATTGTACTATGTACCGATGACAAGACCTGAACTTTTTTCTGCTACAGGTTGACTTAAATAAATGTAATTAGACCTTGACATTGAAGGAATTAGTGATCTTCTGCCTACAGCTCCTATGAGTTCCTTCAAAGCTTCTGGTGCCTTTTTCCTCCAATCCAATAACTTTTTGATACATATGCTTATGAGACTTATATATAGTGATTTACAGACAACCTTTAAATGACCACACACAAACCCTGCAAGTTCAGAACCAAAACCCACCACACCATATATATTTGTGCCAAAAGGAGTGTGTGATCTAATGTGAACAACAAAGGGCAAAAAGCCACAATGTTACATCCAATATGACAAATTATATAGTTAAATACTTATCTATCTTCTCATTAGTAATGGTCATTTAGTCAAATTATTTGGCCAAAATATTTTTAAGCCCGTAACCACACGAAGGTATACAATTTATACAGGTCTTAACCCTATCTGTAAACGTTCTCTTTACCTCTCTGGTGGAGGAAGACGTATTAATAGACTTCTCACCTGTGCTACATCTGATGCAGAGCAAGTTTACGCATCAGTTGCTTCCGATGCGTTACTTGTACTAGATGGAGCTGCATGGTCTCCTGTGGAGACCAAAGATAGATAGGTATTTAACTATATAATTTGTCATATTGGAGGTAGCATTGGGGCTTTTTGTCTTTTGTTGTATATCCTTTACATCTCCACCTGAGCCTTTCTCTAATGTTTCTACTGCAGAGAGTACAGCTCTGAATGATCTAATGAGTGATTTTGACATTGTGATCAGACTCGCTGACAAGGAAGGTGGGTTAGGGGTTCTCAATTATACCAATTGGAGATTTGGGGACTATTGTCTGACAAAACAGCATATAAGAAACTCACACATGACCCTACTCTAAGGTTTAAACAAAAGATTGATGAACTTATCTTGTCGGGCACACACAATTACTGGATTGATGAGCATATAGCTAAATTCCTTACTCATCCTGTTCGCCCAATAATCGCTACACTTCCTAAAATACAGAAGACACTCAATATACCACCTGGATGACCAACTACTGCTGCATATGGTTCTCTGTGTCAACCATTGTCACAATTCAATAAAGTGATATTTGAAGGACGCTACGACATTTCTTAATCAATAAAACAACACATTCTTGGTAACTATGGATGTGACCAGTTTATATACACATATATAGGTTATCTCATACCAAGACAGACTTACAGCAGTTAATAAAATTCTGATCAGTTCTTCGATTCATACTGGGCCTCCCATTAAATTCTTACTAGATATGATGACTCCAGTCTTGACATATATGTAGCCAGGTCCCCCAGGTCTGCTCCTACCTCCGCTGCAGTGGGAGAGTCAGGGAAGGTTGCAGAGTGTGCAGGGAGTGCTCCGGTGTAGGAGAGGCTCCGGTGTAGTGCGAGTGCTCAGGGCGACGCCATTTTGGTAGGTGCGCATGTGCAGTAAGTCCGAGAGGCGAAGGCACTGGAAGGGAGCTCGCACATGCGCAGGGAGTGGCTGCGGTAGCGCGCGAAGCCCAGACCAATGAGAGGAGGGCTAGAGCAGGGGACTACAAGTCCCATGAGCCTCAATCAGACCAGGTGACACCAGGGAGCCAATAGGCAACAGGAACTCTGCAGGAAGAGGTTAGAAGGTGGCGCAGGGGAGCACGTTGCTGAGTCCAGACCAGGAAAGGGAAGAGGTAGGAGCTCGGTGTGTAGAGAGGCAAGTAGCCTCTACACAAGGCCAGAACTCCCCCCCCGGCCCCAGTTAGGCCCTGAGTCACAGACAGTTTGTGGTTACTACAGGGACAGGGCCTAGACTAGGAACATGCCCCGGTGTGTGGGGCAGAGACACAGCGGTCACTGCAGAGTTGTATCAGAGGTTTGGACCAAACCGCCTCAGAGACATTATTATCCACCTCGGTGGGATCGCCCTGGAGGAGCATCGCGGAAGGCCCCATGTCTGCGGATCCTTTGCGAAGATTGTCTGCTGGTCCGAGTGCAGGAGCGCTCAGCAGGTAATCTCTACTAAGTGCACCAACTGTAACATTCTCATTCTAGTGGCTGCGCAGTCACCACACATATACTTGGGGGTTTGAGGTGTGGGACATTGGACACGGTGTGGGGAACATGGTGGAGGGTTGCGTCCTGCGAAACACTTTGGCTAGTTGTGTCTCCTTGGGGAAGAATACGGAAATGTTATGCATATGAGGTTATGGTTGCCATTAGTAAAGTTATTAGTTCTTTTACATACTGTGTGAATATTATTGTATTGGTGTCCTTCGAGGAACAACTCCCGCTCTGCTGGGAGCCATCGCAGGTGGAGGCGCTGCATCTGGTAAGAGACAATACGTATATAAATATCACCCCAGGCTCTCCGTGGCAGAGTCTCGGGCCCTGCGAGCCAACAGGTTATACAGAATTGGTAGTCTTCCTGTATTCTAGGGGAAACAGGGCTACATATAACTACTTCAAATTTCAGACAAGTTACTATTTACAATTAACCGACACCGCAATGGGCCCCGCCATTTGCCTATTTGTTCATGGGATTGTATGAAGATACCTTTATCCTTTTGTCCCACAAATATTGTGAACTAGCTGAGAGACCCGGCGTTGCTCGGGATGTGAACCCTGAATAATTATGTGTTAATATTGTTGTAGACGGACGTTCACAGAGGTACACAATTGGAGACTTTATAAGGTGAAATTATAACGAGGCTTTATTGTGCCTTTTCCTTAACATTAGGAAACCATCCAAACAAGGGGGAAACAAAGCTTCTATTCACTTGGGAGTGGTTCTAGTGAAATTCTATGCAAGTCACAACTCCCTTAGTTAAGCATGTCTCGCAGCCCCAAAACATATAGCATGAAATAAGCAGATATAAGAAGTCTCTTAAGAATGAAAGTCTTATTTGTTTCTTGGAGGGAAAATCTTCTCAGTTCCTGGTTCAGTTCCCTTCCCTCAGGGTGTGTCAGCATTCAGGTTAAGAAGTTTTCCCTGTGTCTTGAAATCAGCTATGCTGTGTCTTCTAGCAGAGCTCAAGACAGGTCAGCTCTAGAGATCTGTGTTCTCTTGGTCTGTCTCTCCTGGGAGACTCAAGAACCTCTGCTCTGTCTCCAAAGTTCAGCTCACAAGTGAGCTAAGGAGTCACTTCCTGTCTCAACAGACAGGCTTTTGTAAGCAATCTAAATCAGGCAGGTGGTGTTTATTAATTGACTACCAGCAGTTAACCACCACACTGCTAGATTAAAGGCCCATGTGTAGTGAAAAATTGTAATTTAATGTAAATGTTCTGTAATATTTTTCCAAAATGTATTTGTAAACCAACAACAGTACAAAGAACATGCATCTGAGCAAAATTTTGCAAAGTGTATGTTACTTGTTACGGTTGTTAGTTTAAAAAATGTTCTTCTTGGAAAGCCTTGGTGAAAGATGGGTAGCTCCATTGTTGAGAGTAGTGTATTTCACGGCAGGTGTAAGTGGGTGTTGGCGAAATTGTTGTTAACAAAAGATGAGTGCACTACATTGAGTGTGCAAGAAATGACACAGACGTCTCAATTTGCATTGTGTTCCGAATATCTTTTATTTCAACGAAGAGCTGAGTTCTTGTGGGAGGTTTGGTGCCAGCGGAGCGGGTGTGTTGGTGTGCACGTTTTTGAGGTGCAAGGGGAGGGGGGGCCCAGACCTGTCAATCTGCATTGTGTTGAGTGTAGTGTGGCTGGCAGGATGGTGAAGGGGAGGTGTTTCCTGCGGCGAGGTTGTGTTGGGGTGTTTTTGCGTCCGTGAGGGTGTGTGTTGAGGCGTTGTGTAGGGGAGGTGTGTTGAATATGCCGCAACGTCCGTTGTGTGTTGCGGTGTTTGTGGCGTGGGGGGTAGGTAGGGGTGTGTTGAAGTGTTGTTTTGTGTGGCATTTCAGCACAGGAGGGTTGGGTGTGTGTGAGGCCGTGTTGCGTGTGCGTGTGTCATGGCTGAGGGCGTGTGGCGTGGCTGAGGGTGTGTGTGCGTGGTGGGTGGCTGAGGGCGTGTGGCGTGTGGCGTGTGGCGTGGCTGAGGGCGTGTGGCGTAGCTAAGGGCATGTGGCGTGGCTGAGGGCGTGTGGTGTGGCTGAGGGCGTGTGTGTGTGTGTGGTGGGTGGCTGAGGGCGTGTGGCATGGCTGAGGGCGTGTGGCGTGGCTGAGGGCGTGTGTGTGTGCGTGTGTCGTGGCTGAGGGCATGTGTCGTGGCTGAGGGCGTGTGTGTGTGTGTGCGTGGTGGGTGGCTGATGGCGTGTGGCGTGGCTGAGGGCGTGTGGCGTAGCTAAGGGCATGTGGCGTGGCTGAGGGCGTGTGGTGTGGCTGAGGGCGTGTGTGTGTGTGTGGTGGGTGGCTGAGGGCGTGTGGCATGGCTGAGGGCGTGTGGCGTGGCTGAGGGCGTGTGTGTGTGTGTGTGGTGAAGGCTGAGGACGTGTGGCGTAGCTGAGGGCATGTGGCATGGCTGTGTGTGTGTGTGCGTGGCACGTGGCTGTGTGGGCCACGGGAGTGTTTGGGGGGTTGTGGGCCACGGGTGTGTTTTGGGGGGGGATTGTGGGCCACGGGAGTATTTTGTGGTGTGGGTGGGGGGTTGTGGGCCACGGGAGTGTTTGGTAGGGGTGGGGGGGGGCATGGGAGTGATTTTTTGGGGGGGGGTTGTGGGCCACGGGAGTATTTGGTGGGGGGGGCACGGGTGTGTTTGGTGGGGGGGGGGTTGTGGGCCACGGGAGTGCTTGGTGGGGGTGGGGGGGGGGTTGTGGGCCAAGGGTAGGGTTTTGGGGGGGGGCGTACAGGAGTGTTTTGTGGGTGGCAGCCGGGCTACAGGAGGGCTTTCGGCGTCCGGTGAAGCACTGATGTGGCAGGAGGATGAAGGTGAGGTGTGTTGGCCCCGGAGGGGGGTTGTTGCATCCTACGGGAGGTGTTGGTGATTTTGCAGGCTACGTGCGGTGTGTGGAGGTGATCGTGCGCTTTTGTGTGAGGGTGGGGAGTGTTGCAGTGGTGAAAACAATATATATAGATAACTGCCTGTACCTGATTCCGCAGTTCTTTTGGTGGTATCAGGCGGTGAGGGTTTGGTGGTTTGAGAAGTGAGAGCTGTGAAGCGTCGTCCCAGAGCAGTGCGAGTTAGGTCCTGTGAAGCGTTCCCAAAGCTCAGTGGGGCTGGGAGAGTGTGGCAGTGGTGTCGGTGTGTTGGTCGCAGGCCAATGAGAGGTGTGCGGGGGCGGGCGGGCCAAGGGAGCCATCTCATTGGCCTGAAGCAGTGGTGTCAGTGTGTTGGCCTCAGGCCAATGAGAGGTGTGCGGGGGCGGGCATGCCAAAGGAGCCATCTCATTGGCTTGAGGCGGAGTGACGGGCCAAAGGTCCAATGTGATTGCCCCTAGACACAGGGAGACACAGGACAAACAGACTGACATACATACAACGGTTTGAGAAATATAGATATAGATATATTCTGTATTATTGTAGATACATTGGTGTCCTGTTTCTGCTATGGACAGGATTCCAGCCTGACCTGATTGACTTGATGGTCCAATGTGCTTCACACTCACTTTTCATGAGCATTGTATTAACTTTCTGGATGTACTTGTGATTAATGACAATAATATGTTAACCACCAATGAACTACAATAGCTTGCTACATGCCACTAGTTTTCCCCCCATACCTTTGAATCATGGCTCACCTTACTCACAACTATTGAGAGCAACTACAATAGTTAGTGATCCTATTGAACGTGTAAAACAGGTTCCGTTTATGGCTGGCAGGTTTATAGCCCAAGGATAGAGCAGGAGAGAGGTTGATAAACAAGCAAGGAAAGCACTGCCCTGTGATAAGAGAAGCACTACTGTCTAGCTGAGTTAAACCACCAGAGAATACCCGATTACCAGTGGTTACAACTAGAACGATATGGGCAATGAGGCTCTTATAATAAAGGTGAAGCCCAAACATTGCCCTATCGTCTGGATGACTATACAGGGTTGCCATGTATACTATACATCCTATTGTGGCTCACCTGGACAAATATATTATGTGAATGTATGGGTAAACCTTTTTTTTCCTGTGTGTAATGTAACTGCAAGCATAACAATGTGTTTTAAAGCATAGCCAATGTCTCTTGACATGCAGGGCCTGAGAAATCCTTCGTTCAGCCCACATGTCTGGAGAAATGGCTATTGCTTGGACTGGAGGGGGAGGAGTGTGTACTCAAGCCTGGGGAACTGTGACTCTGAGGGCAGGGCTATTGTTCAGGTCAGACTGAGTCATCCATCTCCACAGGAGGTATCCAGCTGAAACTGCACACTGAGGTTTGATTAATAGGCCTAATGACATGGCTGAGTGTTAGCCCACGTGGTTCATAGTAATTTTCTTGTATACTGTATCTTTGTGGTATTTGCTTGTGTGCTTATTGGGAATGCTGTGTCCCTTGCAGTGGTTGAGGTCCCATTGTATCCAGTAACCACTAACTAACAGTATAGACAAGGATGCTGGTCTTAAAGTGGGACTGACTCCTTGTCTGAGTCAGGGATTACCAGGGAAATGGCAGTTCTCCCCTGGATAAGAGTAAAAAGCTCTTGGGTGGGTTTTCCCCTCACAGCCTGTTTGGTGGAGACGCTATCCCCTAGTAAGCTTAGACTAGGACTGTTTATTTTGGATGCACTCATTGTCTCATTTTGCAGTGTGCTCTCTGGGACCCCTGAGACCCTCTGCATTAGCAGAGGTCCCATTACCCCCAGAAACCACCAGGGCATAATAGTACGTTTGTGGCTCTCACTGAGAGCATGTGATTACTGGAAGTGGATGGGAGGTACCCCACATATATGAGCGCAGCTCTTGGGTGTTCCACCTAGTGGTCCTGGTTGGTAGCTTTACCATCCTAGTGTGCTTAGGCTAGGATTATATTAGCGGGTGTTTGGGCAGCTTTTTCCCGTAGCCTGGGTAGGTATCTATTGTGCTCAATAGGACCAAGGCGCTTTCCTGACAGGTGGAGTCTGAATAGACTCAGTATAATGGTGACCTACCATTTTTGGGGTACCGACGGTCTGATGTCATGTCACAAACAACAAAAAAACCCACAACAGCTTTGCTGCTAATGTACTACACATTATTTTTTTCCACCCATTTACATAATAACAATATTAACAATGTGGAATTAATTTTATTTTAATAACAGGAGTTTTTTTTAATTTGATGGCATGTGGAGTGGACAGGAGTGGATGTCACATCTGCTTTGGCATCTGGAGTATGGGACATTGATGGAGATGTGTCTTTGTAGGGTATTGGCGAGGGTAATTGTTCACCTGTTAATACTGTAACTGAGGACCTGAAAAACCTAAAATTTCCTTCAGAATATATGACCAGCAGTTAGTATAAAATAAGAACGGTGCAAATCCTATTTGTAGGTATTTGCAGGCTTTAATTTGGATGAAATATGTATGAAGAATTATTAAAGATTGTGGAGGATCTGTAACAAGTCCAAGATTGGGCTTTAAAATGTATTGTAATTGCTGTATTATAAACAGGATAACTGTTGTATTATGAACGGTTCTCAGCTTAACGTGGAAGTGGCAGACACGTCCGCAGATCACCCTGCGACATCAGAAGGTGGCCGAAAATGCCCTGCAGCCTAGAGTGAATGGTAGATTCATCCTGGGAATGGCAGAATCTCCAGAGGGCCCAAGGCAGAAGTTGTATCCCCCAAAGAAGAGTCTGTCCGGTTCTGACAATGAGAACCCCTCAACAAATAGTACCAGGGAAGCAGAGTCAGAACAAATAAGTCCAGATCCCTTGACCAGTCCTGAAGGTACGCTACAAAATGCTAGACATGACGATGATCTCCTCTGTGAATTATTGGAAAAGGAGTTAGAAGCCAACGCCAAGCTACAGAGGGATTTGTTCGCAGTCGCCTTTGAGTGTGGGACTTTGGTGAACACAGTGTGTCGCTTGCGTAGTGACTTTGAAAACCTGACAACTGGGCGGAGTAATGTAGAACTCAGTGTAGAACTTGAACTATCTCAGAAGGAGTCTCGTCACAGAGCTGGGAATCTCTGAAATGGAGTTGTGCAGACCTGGGAGTCTCTCAGAAAGAGATTTGCAGTCTCGGTGCAGAGCTGTGTCCCCAGTAAAAAGGTTTTAATGGATCAGAGCATGGTATACAAGGTGCACCTTGAGAAAGAGCGGAAGCTCGAAACGCGTTGGTGGGGGCCTAAGGGCTCATTTTGTATACCATGCTCTGATCCATTAAAACCTTTTTATTGGGGACACACTCGCTAGCAATTATTTTTTCCAGTAGTGCTTCATCTCCCCCTCGTCGAACCTGTTGAAATCTAAGGAGAACCGGCAGCACACACCTGTGAAGGAAATAGACCCACTGAAGACCATTCTACAAAACAGTGAGTGATTTGCTCCTTTACACACCACAAGAATCCTATTCAATGAGTGAGACTGGACACAAGCAAGTGTGAGTATTCACCAATCAAGAGGTGTTACTCTTCCGGTTTATTGATGTATTGGATGTGGTGTAATATTCTATAGATGGTCTATCATAGTGTGGGATACATCAAGGAATGGAACCATGGCTATTATATCTTAGGAAACCCAGCAACTGGTTGGGTCTGTGTTAGAGCACCATACAGCTTTTTTTGCTCGGTGCAGAGCTGTAAATCTCTCAGAAAGAGGTTCGCACTCTCATCATGGAGCTGAATGTCTCTCGCTAGGAAGTCACCGGTCTCAGCACAGAACTTAGCACACACTCTCAACACACAGAGAGAAGTTTCACACCAGGAAATCCGAAGTCTCAACGCAGAGGTGTGTAAAAGGAAGGATGACTACAAAAAGGTCCTGAATGTTATAGAGACTGTAAACAGAGAGAACAGAAACCTGACAGAGGAGGTTTCATACCCGACTGCTCAAGTCAGAAAAGGAGAAGTTTCATGAAGAAAAAAGGCGACACCGGAAGTGACGTGTGACCCCCGGCGTGGTCGCGGATGTATTCCGGAGAGCAGTGCGGTACACAGGGAGATCGCGACCCGCTGTGCACCTGCCACATGTTATACACTGCGCTTGAAAACCATCCTAAGTGTTAGCCTTGAATTGTATTTCACTGTTTGTCAATATATCTTTCGTTCTACACATTGGTTTGTTCTTTTTCATTTGAGATTGGCTGCTGAATATTGCTGCACACATATGGGAACATCCACCCCTTGAATTGGATGACTGCTTGATATTTCTACTCTATTGTGAGTAGCCATTTGCGAGCCCACTTTTAATGCCAAATATTTTGTAACATTACTACACTATGGGGGCTATACACTAAGCAGTGATAAGTCATTTTAAGAGCGCAAAGTGCTCTTAGAACGTGAAGTTCCACCGAGCGCTATTCACTAAGCCGCGCAAACAGGCACTTTGCGCTCTAAAACTGACTTTTTCTTGAAATTTTTTCAAAGTCCAACTTTGAACGTACGATCAGCTGTTTGCGCTGACTCCTGCCCTTCTGCGTGATTCACTAAGCAACGTAAACTGATCGTACGTGAAAGTTGTGCTGAATAAAGCTCACCAGCTAAAGGCTGGTGATAAAAAAAGCAGGACTTAGAAAAAATTCTTTGTTTACATTTTTGCATGCGCAACACCAATACAACAGGCCGGCGGGTGTCCCCGGCTCACCAAGCGGTGGTCCCCACGGGAGTGCGGGGGTCCCCGCGGCCGTCCCGGGGGCCCCGATGGAGTCCCGGGGTACCCGCGGGCCTGCGGTACCAATTTTGCACCTCCAAAAATAATAAACAATATTTATAACTAAATACACACCCCTAACACATATTATACAGTAATGGGCAAAATTACTATTATCCACATATGGATAATAATGCATTTGCCCATTTTAAATACATATAAATTACAATAAATACAGTAAAAACATATTACACTTACCTTATACAGGCACCCTTGGGGCCAATACCCCCTCCCCCCACCCCCAGTACCCACAATAAAAACAATACACAGCCCCACAATAAACATCATTCTATTTATTAAATACATAACCCACCCCCTGTGCCCCCCCCCCATAAATACATGATTTATTCTTTTACATACAGGGTTCATACCCCAGGCCCACGGGAGTCCCCGGTGGGCCTAACGGGTCACCTCACAGACCTGCAGGTTACCAGCAACTTGTTTCATACAGGGTCTGGAGGCCTGTTGGTGGGTCCCGCCAGGCACCATGGCCCACCAGGTGGTCTCCGCGGGTCACCGTGTCACATCTGTGGGGGCACTGCGGACCCGTAGGGACCACCCGTGGGTCACCAGACCCACGTGGGAACCACCTGAAGCCCATAACGGGGCCCGTATCTCCTGAAGTCGGGGGTCCTCGGACCTGAAACAAATGCGGTTCAGCTCAGGAGACCCCCTGCACATGTACACTATAATTAAAATGTATTTATTTAGTGTACGATCGCCTGTAACAACCTTGCATGGAGATGGCAAATCTCCATGCAAATGTTACATGTGGCTTTTTTTTCTATCAGCTAGCGTACGGGAAGTTTCAGTGTGCTAGCAGGGGGAAAATACATTGCACACACGATAAGCCAGTTTTGGGCACGTCCGATAGAAAATGGGCTCAGGGCCTTAATTTTTTATCGGACGTGCTAATTTTTTTCAGGCCAGTGCGAAAGCTCGGAGCTTAGTGCATAGCCCCCTCAGTGATGTTTCTTTATTTTCATGGAACTGGGAATATATCACTGGTGCTCACAACAGATATAAATAAATAAAGTCATACAACCAGATGGTAAACTGGCAGATCCAAGGATGATCTCCGCAGGATGCAGTCAGATATGAAAAATAAAGAAACAAAAACACATAGTGTAATACTGTAAAACACTCTAAACTAACTGACAAAGACTAACAATTGTTGCTGAAACCACACAGTAGACTAAATAAAAAACATTTAATATATCATAAAAGAAAGATGACATAGATAGCAATTTGAAAGTCCCACTAGTATCCTGCTTGTGGCTGAAGTACCCGCTTACCAGAAGATAGATGGTAAATGGCAGTGGATATTCAGAGAGTATCCCCGCTCATAGAACGCCGGTACAGCTCCTGCACGTCTCTCTGGCGTCTGCCACGTGTAGGATCGATTCCGCTCGAAGAACGTCTATCCTCGCTATCACCGGGGCAGGGGATGCAGGCTGTCTGTGTTGCCTCCGTCCTCCGTTGTTTGGACATGCGCAAAGGCGCCAGGCATCAGCAGATTCTTAGCCGCAGAATAGCCAGCTCCTCGCGGAGCATCTTTAAATTTGCCGCCATTAGCCCCCACGCCACCGCGAGGAGCTGGCGAATCAGCGTTCATCCCCTGCCCCGGTGATAGCGAGGATAGACGTTCTTCGAGCGGAATCGATCCTACGCGGCTACACGTGGCAGACGCCAGAGAGACGTGCAGGAGCTGTACCGGCGTTCTATGAGCGGGGATACTCTCTGAATATCCACTGCCATTTACCCTCTGTCTTCTGGTAAGCGGGTACTTCAGCCACAAGCAGGATACTAGTGGGACTTTCAAATTGCTATCTATGTGATCTTTCTTTTATGATATATTAAATGTTTTTTATTTAGTCTACTGTGTGGTTTCAGCAACAATTGTTAGTCTTTGTCAGTTAGTTTAGAGTGTTTTACAGTATTACACTATGTGTTTTTGTTTCTTTATTTTTCATATCTGACTGCATCCTGCGGAGATCATCCTTGGATCTGCCAGTTTACAATCTGGTTGTATGACTTTATTTATTTATATCTGTTGTGAGCGCCAGTGATATATTCCCAGTTCCATTGCTACTATCTGACCAGGGGTCAGAGTTATATCCAGGCTGCCCATTATTCATTTATTTATATTTCTGATATATTAGCGCTACCTATTGTGTTTTACTGTGATTCTTTATTTTCATGGTTACTTAAGACGCTCCCCTGGTCCTTGTGGAAGAAGTTGATGAAAACTTCGCCAAGGTTGAGCTGCCCGAGATCAGTGATGCTGAGTGAGATGCAGGTGGTCACCCAGGGAAGAAAAGAGAGCACGTCACGTGAAAAAACTCATTGCCAAGTGAGTAAAAGATTTCTTTCTTTTCCAACGCTACAGTAAATCATGATATATATCCAATGGCTTAGAGCTACCAGCAACATCAGTGAAGGTGCAGTATTTCTAAAAAGCATTATTGATATCTCAACATCAATATAGGACATATTCTCTGCATGGTCAGTGTTAGCACCAGCTTTCTCAGCAAAATCATCCATACTCTGTCACGGTATAGATGAAAAATAAAGGTCACCAAATTTGGAAATAGTGACTGGTCCAACGGTCTTGTGAAAAAGTAATAAGAATTTATTCAAAAGGGATCAATGTCTCGGTCCTACCTTGGACCTTTATCAAGATACCATTTATATTAGACAGGAGTGGTTTATACACCCACTCTCAGAACACCAATATGAAAAGGTTAGCTCCAAGACTCAATGTCAACTTGAATATAATACTTATTACTTGTTCACAAGACTATTGGAGTGCCACCGTTTTACTATTGAACAGTACAGAGATTGCATGGTGTCGACTGGAGGTGAACCCGTGACAGATACTTCCAGCATAACATGAATGGTCCTCTTCTAGTTCATGAACCAATGAAGGATACAGAAAATAAATATGCCTTCAGCACCAAAGATTCCAGTAATTACAAGACAATCTATTTAAACGTGATTGATATACAATAGATTGCCTCTTGTAATAGATTTGTTTTACTGTGTCCAAACTTGGATTTTGTTTGTGGGAGTGGCGCTGTACTAATACCACCTGGTATTATAAGATTGCTAACATTATAACTATCTAATAACACAATCTGTAGGTAATATATTTTCAGACTTTCTTTAATGTTTAAGAGTCCTATTGCGCCTAACATATGTAACAGTGTTTCCCCCACCCGGTGGGAATTTTGGCCATTACTAAATGTGTGGTGCATGATACCTGTTGGTAACAGGAGGGCTGAGCTGTCCGCCGATGGTAGCAGGGACACAGGATCAGGTTTCTGGGGTACATTACCCATATGGTTTTTTAGCAGTGGAGCGCCTCCATCTGCCGCTCCGCTGACTACCGCTATAGCTCCGGTGAAAGGAACTGTTGCCTTTATCCAATCCATGCATGAACATTTGGCCCGTAAACCAGCGGCCGCTGCCGTGGCTGATACAGCCTTGGCCCCGGAGACAGATAGTCCTTCGATGTGGTCGGATGTTCTGACTTATGCTTTTCTGGCCCGGTATCAGAAATATGTAATGGTCCGTAGACCTATGCCCAAACCGTCCTGGGACGAAGGGATATGTGAATGCCCAGAATGTTACCAGGAGTATCATTCTGCTCTCGTTTTAAAGAGTGACACTCCTGATGAAGCCGTGATTGGGCAAAACGCGTAGAGTGGGCGGTCCAATCCTTGAGCACAGAGCAAGTGGAGGAAGCAGGAGAGAGGCTGCATACGAACAGCTCATCCACAGAAGCCGAGCGAGTGATGTCATTCCTGGGGGACAGAACATGAGGCAGCAAAAGCTACCACCGGCTTGATGAGAACTGACCCAGGATCTTGATCCGAGACCAGAAGAGCGCTCAGAAGAGGCGGCGGGGTGCTATCCCTTCTTTACTGAGGTTCATCCATCCACCCACACTGAGAGTGACAGCCTATCCTGAGTTCCTGAGTTCCTGAGTACCAAAGCTTATGTGCCCCTATTGCACTTTAATCTTGTGAGTAGGCATACATTAGAGCCAAGATTTCAGCCTGAGATTTACCCACCTATACCATTCAACTGCACTTAGAGTTGGTGTTGTCGTTTCTCCTTTTTTTACATGCTCCTCCTGGACTGTGAGAACATATTCTGACGTATTTGGACCTGTGGAGACAGGCTCTACCAGAGGGTTTGAGCAGGGAGTTCGACATCTTTATTGATTTGTATTTCACATTTATAACACTAGATTATTTTATTATCTTGTTGTTTTTTACAACCTTATTTTTCACTTTAAGAATAGTTGATATTAATTATCCATTCCCTTCCTATTCTAAACAAGCAGATATAAATGAACATTTCAATATCTCTTTACTGTTTTGCGCCTTAGTGCATATAGTGAATGTGATAATCATTATGTGAAATGTTATCTTGTTTTGTTCGGGTTTCATTTAACGATGGTACCCGAAAATTTAGGACCCAAGCGGAGTCGTTCGGAATCCACCAGAGGGAGAGTGTAGCCATACCATCTGTGGCTACTAGTTTGCTTCCCTCCTGGCAGTAAGTCCTGGTATAAGCAGACCTTGCCAGTAGTTACTATGGGGTTTTCCCCCTTCCCTTTGGTACTGCACTTGAGTGATAGCAGGGGGTGGTACATCCTGATGTATCTGGGATAACGGGGGGCCCCGCCTTCTGGCTGTACTTAAGGGCAGGACTGCCCTAAATTTGGAGGTTGTTCCTTCCCTCTGAGGAAGGCAGGTCAGACGTTTGGGAGCCTGAGCTTGGGGCCTACCCATGTTGGGAGGAGTGAGTGTGAACCAATACCTCTACCTCCGCTAGGGAGGTGGGGAAGAGCTTGGATGGCTGCGGGTGCCCTTGGCCTGTAGTGGCAGTCCAGGGACCATCTCCACTGAGAGCTGATCTAAAGAGACTGTATCCGGCAGAAGACTGATGAGTAGCTGTTGTGTTACTGCAAAGTGTGTAATAATAAACCGTTCCTGTTTGCAATATACCTCCGGCCTAGTGTGTGATCTATATAGATAGAGAAGAGGGGAGCGCAAAAAGAGACAGAGATAAGTAAAAGGCAAACAATGCCAATCCTATTCAGAGAAGGGGGGTGGGAATATGTGTCAAATATACAGGGGAGAACACCACACAACCTCAACGCCGTGACATAGGACTCAGACATCCAATATGAATAGAAAATTAAGGACTCACATGGCCCTGTGTGAGTCTGCTCCTCAAACAGTATCTTTACAGTGGGTCACGCAGTCCCAACCTGATGGATGGGTGGACCCTCGTGGTGATTGTAATGGAACAGGAGCCCGTGTGAATGAAGGGATATCCAAAGGTTCCAGTTAAAATACAACCATTTATTAAATACAAAAAAAGACACAGTGAACTTACATAGAAGTAACAACGCTGGTTCATCTGTCAGCCCCTGGCTGCATCTGCTGCTCTCTAACACTCCTCTGTGCACCGCGTCCAGTGTGCAGAGCTGGAGGATCGATCGGGCAGAGCTGCTTCAGTGGCCGGCAGGTTCCGAACCTGATGAAGTATCGCGAGATACGAAACGCGTAGTTTGGGTAGCGAGCACTTTCCTGTTACCTGCCGGCCACTGAAGCAGCTCTGCCCAATCGATCCTCCAGCTCTGCACACCGGACGCGGTGCACAGAGGAGTGTTAGAGAGCAGCAGATGCAGTCAGGGGCTGACAGATGAACCAGCGTTGTTACTTCTATGTAAGTTCACTGTGTCTTTTTTTGTATTTAATAAATGGTTGTATTTTAACTGGAACCTTTGGATATCCCTTCATTCACACGGGCTCCTGTTCCATTACAATCACCATGAGGGTCCACCCATCCATCAGGACGGGACTGCGTGACCCACTGTAAAGATACTGTTTGAGGAGCAGACTTACATAGGGCCGTGTGAGTCCTTAATTTTCTATTCATATTGGACGTCTGAGTCCTATGTCACGGCGTTGGGGTTGTGTGGTGTTCTCCCCTGTATATTTGACACATATTCCCACCCCCCTTCCCTGAATAGGATTGGCATTGTTTGCCTTTTACTTATCTCTCTCTCTTTTTGCGCTCCCCTCTGCTCTATCTATGTACTTCTGAGGATCGTGGGACCAGCCTCCCTGGGTTGAGCTGCAGCTGTCATCCAGCCAGTTTTGTATTTCTGGCATTATTTCTTCTGTTTTTATTTATTTCATTGTTTTAATTGTTTCTGTGCTTATTGACATTGGAGCGCCCTAGTTCTTGTCCTATCCTAGTGTGTGATCTAACTGGGGGGAGAGGTACAAGTTCTACCATAGGAGATCATCTCCATATTCCTGGAGCCTACGGCAGATGGAGGTGCTGCACTGCTAAGTATTATGTGAGGTATGGACCCCATAAGCCTGTTCCTGTGTCCCAAAGTCATCGCGGACGACTCAGCCATCTTGTTACCAGCAGGTATGCACCACACATATCCTGTAATGGCCCCTATCTGCGATTGGGTGGGGGAAACACCATTACACATGGATTGGACATGCAAGAAGGATTTACAGAAGAGCAAAGCATGCCAATCCAATCGGAAAGGGCTCTTCAGAAGCAGTGTGTCACACTATTCTGTGCTACCAGAATAAGCCCCTTGATTTTTGAGGAGTCCAAATGATCACAACATTTCACCAATTACATTTTTCTTCTTCGATGCCTTGTGCCAGTTGGCACTTCCTCAGGGGTCCAGGAAGTCCCAACATTGGTCTTCTAATTGTGTAGATTATTTAGAGCGCTTGGGTTTTTGTTCTTTTACCATTTTGGTTTGGGGCATATTAGTGTTTACTGCCCCTCTCCACCCTGCACCGGACGTTAGATGATTTGTGTATTTTTCAGGCATGTGGTAATACATCCATTTTTGTGCCAGGCTTCATCCAGCACAAAATGCAAGTAAAACCGAGGTCCCATCGGTATGTGAGTTCCCAAGGCAATCCATGAAAACGTCTCAGATATTAGAAGTGAAGTACACCATAGTAGTTATACCTAGACTGCTTGAAGTACCCTCTAGGGTTTAGAAAAGCTTTGCCGGCAAATTTGGCAGCAAAAGCATGAAACAAGTAAACAAAGCCTTAAAATAAAACAAAAACAAATATTGCTTTAATTACACGTAGGCGAGTAAAAACAAGGTATTCTATTACAGCAGCCTACAGTACACGACAGCTGCAATACTACTGCGTATACTGGCATGTACAGCCATCACAGGTATACAGAATGAATCTTTCAGTTGGGGGAAATCCAGTTGGCCGAAGACGGTTCATTACGTTTTGCAGAAAGTTGCATCGCACTTGGATATTTTAGCAGTTTTTTTTTTTTTCTCAAATCGCTGAAAAAAATCTAATGCATGACAACAACAAAATGATAAACGGAGTTTTCTTCTTGAGTTGCTGGTGGGGGGGAATCCTCAGACTTAGGAGCTTATTGTCTACCCACGGAAGCGGAAGTTCAGGATGTTTTCGGGTGAAATTCCCTGCTGAAGTTAATGGGAAATTTCGGCCAAAAAAATGGGCCAACACGGCCACTTCCGAGGATATAAAATAAGCCCTGAGCTGCAGTAATAAAATAAAGTGTCATATAATATAGAAGAATATTCTGTCAAATCCCCAGAATTCAGTATAAACAAGCAGATTTATGAATTTGTTATATTGTGGGGGAATAAACAGTTCCACTTTCTTGCATACAGAAAAAAAAAATGATTTTACAAAGACTACTCTTTACTTGTATAAGATCCCAAGGGGCTTATTCATTAAACCTCGATAAATTCAGTGCATTGCCGAGCGACTTTGCATTGTTTTTACCGCACTATAAAAACGTGCAAAAACGGTATTCAGTAAGAAAAAACACACATTTTTTTAAAGTGCGGTCACATGATGCAAGATCACACTACTTATTTATTTTTATTTTTTTTCGAAGTCTTATCGCACTGAAAGTGTTTGTTTAAACTGCAGCTTGGAAGAGCTGCATCCCCGTGCACGGCTCTTACAGGCGATCGTGAGGTTTAAATGTTCATTTTAATAAGAGTGCATAATAATAATAGCAGGGGGTCTCCTGAGCTTAACCACATTGATTTCAGCCTCGAGAGATCCACTGCTTCCCGAGTTACAGGCCCCGGTATCGAGTGCCCATTATCCCCGCCATGTTTAAATCCTCCGCGCCACAGCCTACGTGACCGGGGCATTTAAACCGGGACTGGGAATCCGCTGAGACTGCAGCATGGCTAAATTCAGAGACCCGAATAGGACCATGAAAGAGCTGGGAAGAGAGACCACGGAGGATGTACACTGCCTAAAAGATCTTGTAGTATGCGATTGAGACCATTGGATGTTACGCAAATATGTTTAAATCTCCTGTGTCACGTGACCGGGAGATTTATACGCATAGGAGATACCGGCACCCCATAATGGGGCCTGTAACTCGGGAAGCAGGGGGTCCCCGGACCTGAAATTAATGCGGTTCAGCTCAGGAGACCCCCTGCTCCCATACACTATTATTAAAAGGAACATTAAAGCTGCTTCATTACCTTAGCGGCTAAGGTAATGAAGGGGTTAAGGCACAGTAGCTGGTTTTTTTTAGGGTACAGGGGGTGAGTGAAAGGGGTACTTGGCCTAAGGTGGATGTTTAGCATTGGCAACGTCACAGCGGCGGTTCAGCCAATGAGGGCGAAACAACCGCATGACGTCATGGCCGCGCCTGCGCCACGCCTCCCTGTCGCGAGTTACCCTGGAGTCCATCAGGTCGCGCTGATGCAGGGAACGAGCGCTGCCAGGCACCCCGTCGTGCGCGCGGTGCGTGCACTGGGGCCATTAGACTTAGCCTTTTTATTGTAGCTCTGCACACTTTGCAGACTCCATTTTGTTTTCCCAGTTTTTGTTTTCCTTTGGTGCAACAATAAACCCTGTCAGTTTGTACGTATTTCGGTCTCCTGTCTTTTGTGGGTTTCCATGCTACTTCCAAAGGCTCAGTACATATTGATCAAATGTGCACAGTTCAATGTATGTGTAATATATATACAGGCATACCCCGGTTTAAGGACACTCACTTTAAGTACACTCGCGAGTAAGTACATATCGCTCAGTAGGCAAACGGCAGCTCACGCATGCGCCTGTCATCACGTCCTGAACAGCAATACCGGCTCCCTACCTGTACCGAAGCTGTGCACAAGCGGGGAGGCTATAGAGCCTGTTACACATGCGTTATTTACATCAGTTATGCACGTATATGACGATTGCAGTACAGTACATGCATCGCTAAGTGGGAAAAAGGTAGTGCTTCACTTTAAGTACGTTTTCGCTTTACATACATGCTCCGGTCCCATTGCGTACGTTAATGCGGGGTATGCCTGTATATTGTAGATTATACATTATTTCAATTTGGACACTAGCAGCATAGTTACATATCACTTCTACAACAGAGTGTAACCACACAGATTATTTGTGGGGGTTTTCACTGTTTCACTTTGTATGTTCAACGAGGGAACTTCATACATGAAATTTTGGAGGAAGAGTCAAACTCTCGATTACAAAATGGGGTTTTAATAATATATATTTTTAGCTTTCCTATTCCCATTCTTAAATGTATATTACTTAAAATTTAGATTTTAAAATAAGGAAGTCTCTAGAGTTCAATAAAAGGATTCTGTTCTTTCCATGCACATGTTTTAACAAAACAAATGGATACAAAACAAACCTTAATGATCCCCATGTACACTCTGTTCTGTTGAATGGTAGTGACGCAAGCGCCATTCACCAGAACTCTACAAACCATCGTACACAAACATTCCTGCTGTCTTTTTCATATGATATGTCCATTTTATTTCCATATCCTGCTATGTGTAAATGCATTTGTTAAGTGCAATTGCTAATTGATGCAAACCCATTGGGATCTAGTTACTTACATAGTTACATAGTACATAGTAGATGAGGTTGAAAAAAGACGTAGGTCCATCAAGTTCAACCTATGCTAAATTTAGACAACAGATACTTTATCCTATATCTATACTTACTTATTGATCCAGAGGAAGGCAAACAAAAAACCCATTAAGGGGAAAAATTAATTCCTTCCTGACTCCAAGAATTGGCAATCGGATTAATCCCTGGATCAGCATCCTTCCCATGTATACTTATTTGGTATATCCCTGTATACCTTTCCCATCTAAAAAGATGTCCAACCTTTTTTTGAACAAATCTATTGTATCTGCCATCACAGTCTCCATGGGTAATGAATTCCACATTTTAACTGCCCTTACTGTAAAGAACCCTTTCCTTTGTTGCTGGTGAAATTTCCTTTCCTCCAACCTTAAGAGATGGCCCCGAGTCCTTTGTACTGCCCGTGGGATGAATAGTTCTTTTGAAAGCTCCTTGTATTGTCCCTGAATATATTTGTATATAGTTATCATATCCCTTCTTAGACGCCTCTTTTCTAATGTAAATACATCTAATTTAGCTAGCCTCTCCTCATAAATTAGAATGTCCATCCCCTTTATTAATATGGTGGCTCTTCTCTGCACTCTCTCTAGTTCCATAATGTCTTTTCTTAGGATTGGTGCCCAAAATTGCAATCCATATTCAAGGTGTGGTCTTACTAATGCTTTGTAAAGGGGCACAATTATGTTTACTTCCCTTCCATCCATTGCCCGTTTGATGCAAGATAAGATCTTGTTTGCCTTTGCAGCTACTGCATGACATTGGGCACTATTGCTAAGCCTGCTGTCTACAAACACTCCTAAATCCTTCTCCATCAAGGATTCCCCCAAATTATCTCCATTTAATTTGTAAGTCGCCTTTTTATTCTTGCATCACAAATGCATAACCTTACATTTATCTGTATTAAACCTCATCTGCCATTTACCGGCCCACATTTCCAGTCTCTCCAAGTCATTCTGAAGAGAAATTACAGGGAAAAGGGAGACCAAAAAGCGCACCAGCACAAACGGAGCAGGAAGAACCCAGGACAAAAAAATGATTAAAAGGGCACTTTAATGTGGCAAAAGACCCATCCAATGCATTTCGAAGGTCGCTGCGACGTTCGAAATGCATTGGATGGGTCTTTTGCCACATTAAAGTGCCCTTTTAATCATTTTTTTGTCCTGGGTTCTTCCTGCTCCGTTTGTGCTGGTGCGCTTTTTGGTCTCCCTTTTCCCTGTATTGCATTGAGTAGCTGCACAGCCTGCCTGCCTGCCCTACCAGGATGTGAGTACTTGTATATTTTTCAGGGGAACCTGCCAATGAGACTGATGGTGAGTGGGTTGCACCACACACCACCTGTCTTCAGGAGGATAGTACCCATTATATGACACAATAGGTACTATATCAATTGTTAGTACCCTGGTACAGTGGTCTGGCTTATTATCATTTTGAGATATACCTGCATTTGAGCGCTTCAGCTATTTTCCATATTGCAATGAAGAGAAATTACATCCTGCTCTGATTCTATTACCTTACACAATTTAGTATCATCAGCAAAGATGGAGACTTTGCTCTCGATCCCAACCTCAAGGTCATTAATAAACAAGTTAAAAAGCAGGGGTTCCAGTACCGATCCCTGAGGTACTCCACTCACGACTTTAGCCCAACCTGAAAAAGTTCCATTTATGACAACCCTCTGTTGTCTGTCCTTTAACTTAAGTCCCTTAACTGCAAAACTAAGTAAAACCCAGTACAAAAACAGCCCCATATCTTATCAAAGAAAAGGTGTACCATTCAAAGCAGCTGGACGTTTCCTCTGATAAATATGGTGCATCTTATAATGTTCAGGTGAGCTTTTTTTTTTAATTTCAAATATTTTTAATATTTTTATGGTATGACATCAAGACTTTGAAACAGAAAGAAACAATGTACATATAAATATATATCTTTAAACAACAGTACTTTCTTTCTTGGTATTTAAACACATATTCTAGACATAAGAACTTAAGATATTTCATTAAAGCTAAGACAAACTCTATATTAGTTTTAGATCATTTAGATATTTCTGGACTTCCAATCAGGTGAGCTTTAAGGAAAGATAAGGGGATCAATTTACTAAAATCTCCTGGCAGCAGAGGTTCATCAAAACCAGTACAAACAGAGCGTCATTCATTACAGAAAGAGTCCAACTGAAAGCTGTGGGAGTTTTTCCTTTGCTAAATCTGGTGCAATACTTCTGCCAAGACTTTGCCCCAGTTTTCCAGCCTGGAGACATTAGTAAATAGCCCCAAAGTTGTGTTACAGTTATCTAGCCTAGAGTAAATTAATACATAACGTATGCAATTAACTGAGAATTAAAAAAAATAAATGGCAAACTATGAGAGGCAAGGAAATGAATAAGGTATTTCATTGCCAGAATATGTACTGCCAATAATAGCCAGATGTTACAATTTTCCAGAAGCAGCTAAGCCCTTTGTCTCAATGAACAAAAGCTCTTGAGTCCAATAAGCATCTTCCAAAGACTGTCATTCATCATTTCATTCAGCAGCCTTACACTGCATCCAGTGGGAGTACCCTTGTTTAAAGAATGAAACTATCTTAGCAGCTTCCCAGTCTTCTGAAAGACTTGGATGAAACATTGCCGCACTGTAATGATTCCCAGCATTAGCCCAACTCCCATGCAAAGTCCGATTAAAGAATTCAAACTTGCGCTTGGATGGGTATCAATCACAAACAGAACATATTCCATCATTTTTATAAGATCTGGTTTAGATTGAATTCCATGATCATATACAGAGGAGGATATAGTATTGTGGATTATGCAGATGTTCCCCCTTTCTTCAAAGTGACCCCCGGAAGCTGACTGCAGATTCAGCATCTCTTAGACTCTATCAGTCATGGGTGGATTTAACATTCCTATTACATCCAGTATTTTATATTTTATCTAAGGCTAACTTACATTCAAAGGTTTAAAGGACAAGTCAATTTGTGGGTAAAATATATGCACAGTTCAATTGTTTGGGTTACTTTTTGGGGTTGCCACAGAAGACTCGACTTAAATGATTAACATCTGCAAGGTTCTTGGGATGGGGAAGTCCTGCACCGGGAAACAATTGACTGGCATTCTCCAGGCTAACAGAAAGGAACACAATCTATTACCGCATTCATGTATGTCTTTACATGAGATATTCCTTTTTGAAGAAAAATTGTGGTCTTCTAGCCATGTCCAGGGAGTGGGTGGCTCTTTCGCGAGAGTAGGGGATTGAAGCCCTCATGTTGTATAGTGGATACTAAAGCATTGAGTTGCAATGCCCTACTAGCTTGTTTGGCCTGTATGGTCTAGGGTAGTTAGGTTAGTGCTAAGGTATATGTAGTGAGGTACATTAACCCATTGGAACTCATGGATGTCATAATGGCCTGCATCCCTAAAGTAAAAAAGGAACACTAACAAAGTGTTCTTCATTCTTCCTCCAAAGCCTGGCCCTTCTGCCCCTTCTATATTACTCTTGACGGCACTATCATACACCCAGTATCATAACATTCTGCCTAGGGGTCACATTTGACTCTTCCCTCACATTCACAATTTAGCTAAAACCTATCAATTTTTCCTCTGTAACATTTCAAAGATACGCCCTTTCCTCTGTCACTCTACTACTAAAACTCTAACAGAGGCCCTTATTCTTTCCCGTCTCAGCTATTGTAACCTTCTACTGTCCTGACCTCCTGCCTCTCACCTGTCTCCCCTACAATCTATCATAAACTCTGCTGCTAGAATCCCTTAACTCTCTTCTAAATCTGTGTCAGCATCTCTCTTGCTGAAATCCCTCTCTTGGCTTCTGTAACGGATGCTCGCCACAAACCGGACAGGACCGCGAGGTGGAGGTGGGGATTAACAAACATCGACCTAGAGACGTGAGGTCGCGTCGGGTGTGGAGGTTCGTAGTAGGGATAGCCAGGTCAGGGCAGGAGAATGTAGGATCGTAGGAGACAAGCCGAGGTCGAGGGTCAGATAGGTACAGATCGTACGGGTCATGGTAGGAGATAGCAGAATGGTCGAGAGTAAGCCTCCTGGATAAGCGATAGTAGCGAAGTCCAATGCAAACGAGGCAAGGCAGGGTGAGACAAGACAGGGTGAGACAAGGCAGGGTGAGACAAGGCAGAGTGAGACAAGGCAGGGTGCTTGCGACCAGCAAACGTCACAAGGTTTATGCTCAGCCAACTTCCTGGTTGAAGGGCTGAGCCTAAATAGGAGGACCGGTGAATCAGATTCCAGATTGTTGCTGCGGGCAGGAGTGAACCTGGAACTGGACCTTGCGGGGCGTAGTCTGCGATAGATCCTTACAGCTTCCTATTAAATCCTGTATTGCTTATGTAACGGGTATTCCCTGTGAATACAGACGCTTCTACCTGTTGTATATACCTGTGTGGCTCTCAGGAGCCTAAGCCTCCGCTCGGGGAGCCTGGGGTACATACATATAACACAATCTCGTGGTGCAACGCCTCCACCTGCGACGGCTCCCGCCAGAGGGGGAGTGGTTCCTCGCAGGACAACTATATATATATCACTCCACACACCGCATGTAAAATAACCAATGACTTTACTGTATAGCATATACTTATTCATATATCAACAGGTGTCCCTCTCTAGAGGAGACACTAACTACTGCATCTCGTAGGACGCTCCCATTTCCACCGGGTGATCCCACCCCGTGTCCAGTAACCCCACACAAATGTCCTGCACCCTTAAAGTGAGGTGATGTGTGACTGCGCAGCCACTAGTCCTGTATGAATATAATATATATGTAGGATCGTTGGTGCACTTGGTGATGGTTACCTGCCAAGCACTCCAGTACCCGGGCCTGCCAAGGAGCTTCACAAAGGATCCGAAGACTGACGAATACAGGAACTACCGTCTGGGGCGATCCCACCCGGATGGCTGCTGCAGCGGCAGCGGAGGTCTGAGCCCAAACCTCTGGATGGACGCGCAACATCCGCTGTGTCCCTAACTGACTCTGGATAGTAAGGGGCAGGGTCCCTAACCTGGGGCCTGTCCCTACAACACTTAATACTACTGGTGACTCAGGGCTATCTGGGGCCTAGGGGGCTGCTGGCCTAGTGCAGGGAGTAGATATATACACAAGGGGCACGTCGCTACGCCAGACAAACATACAAAAAACCTGAAGATAGTCTACCTGGTGCAAGGGAGAAAGCACAATATAACACACAAATGCATTTTTATTGTGTTTCGTCGTTTTTATAGCATTCTAATAAAGTATTTGTTATTTTCATTTGAGTGTGACCTTTTGCGGTGTACCCTATTTAGGGAATAGGCAATTCAATGGCCTTCTATGAGTTGACAATATACTATGTTTTGTCACCTATCTAGAGTTCAATTATAGGGGGCTTTTCACTGACTCCTGCACCCTACCTCTGTCCCCTAGCTGCTCCTGATGACGACTGCCGTGGGCTCAGCGCACGAAAAGTATCCAATCTCCCCTGCAGGGAGATCCTCCAGCCCTATTGGCTACCTGCCGTCACCTGACTCTGCCCCTGTGCACCCTGGGGGCTGTATCTTCTTGGGAGCTATTCTCCCCTATGGCCGCCTCGCGCGCACTTCCTTTGTGATGCGCCAACCTCCGCAGTGGCCACCAGCTGCCGCGACCCATTGCGCATGCGCAACTTCAAGGAAAATGGCGGCGCCCCTCGCGGGAACCGCCAGGGACCTCCGGAGCATCGGAGTGCTCCCTGCTCGGCCCCCACCTTCCAGGAACACCAGCGGGGCTGCCGCTTGGCTCCGGCAGCCCCCACCAGCAGCGGAGGTAACGGGGGTCGCGGAGCAAATGGGGGAACGTGGCTACATCCTCCCCCTGGTAAAATCCCCAACGTCCGCGCTTGGGACACATAACTTGATAACTATATACAGCAGTTATATAATAAAAATGGCACAACATCATTATATAATAAAAATGCAACAATCAAATGCGATCTGACACTATCAGCTCTATATCAGTTTGTACATTTCATTGAACATCACAATGACGGACTGCACTCTGCTGCAAGCCCACTGCTGAGCCTCATAATGGGGTGCCCCAATTTGATCATAGGTTACCCGGTTTGGAGGGTACCTTACTCTTTGGCTCCTATGGAGCTGTTCTTCAGCAACTCCCTCTGGGAGGGGAGAAATGTCTCTGAACAGTCTCTGTTTGGCACAAAGCACGGGCTCTGTGGATCCAAAGGCTGGCCTATTGGTGCCACCTTAGTAGGCGTTGGCCTACGGGGCCCTTTACCCGTAGCTCCTCCAGGAGATGCCCCTTCTGTGGAATAGTCCCTTTGAGAGGGTCCTTCCATAGGGTTTTCAGGAGTTTCAGAGTGGGTTTCGTTATTTACAGTCTCTTGACCCATCTCTGATAAGTCGGACTCACCGTTGAGCGGTGTGGCCAGTATTTCTGCTTCTTCGTCTCCCACTTGGGGGATGGGGAGAAGGTGATTACGATGCCAAACCTTTACCCGGCCGTCAGTGTCTTTGATGCGATAGACCGGGAGGCCGGGCGTCTGTGACTCTACCTCATATACGCCGTCTCTCCACCGGTCCGCCAGTTTATGTTTTCAGGGGACTCCCAGATTATGAAGCAACACAGCGTCCCCAGGACGTAGCTCCCGATACTTGACTTTATTGTCATATCGTCTCTTATTGCCACCATTCAGTTTAGCTGTAGATTTCTCAGCCTGTTGGTACGCTTGCTGCAAACTATCCTTTAGCCTTTGCACATACTTGAAATGGGTAGGATTGTGTATCCCATCCGTTGATACTCGAAGACGCACATCTACTGGGAGTCTTGCCTCCCGCCCAAACATGAGGAAGTATGGGGAGAATCCAGTGGACTCATGGCGAGTACAGTTGTACGCGTGTACCAAAGCTTCTACGTGTCGACTCCATTCCGTTTTCTGCGCACCCTTCAGGGATCCAAGCATGTCCAACAAGGTCCTGTTGAATCGTTCAGGCAAAGCGTCTCCTTCGGGGTGGTACGGAGTCGTCCGGGATTTGGCGATGTTCAGCATTTTGAGTAATTCTCGGATCAGAGTGCTCTCAAAATCTCGCCCTTGGTCGGAGTGAAGTCGGTTTGGAAGACCGTAGTGAACGAAGAACTTCTCCCATAGTATTTTTTGTGACTGTGATGGCCTTCTGGTCTTTTGTGGGGATGGCCTGAGCATACCGGGTGTAATGGTCCATGATGGCCAGCACGTTACAGATTCCTCGGGTATCGGGTTCAATACACAAAAAGTCCATAAAAACCAGGTCCATTGGACCAGAACTCTTGAGATGGGCCATGGGTGCTGCTCTGGTAGGCAAAGTCTTGCGTTGGACGCACCGGGAACAACGGCGGCAGTGTTGTTCCACCGCTTCCCGCATCTCGGGCCAGAAGAACCAGTCTCGGACTAACCCAAAAGTCTTCTCTACACCGAGGTGCCCATGTTCATCTTGTAGAGACTTCAACACCATATATCTCAAGTTTTGGGGTAGAACCAGTTGTCGCCTATCAGGGTGGTTGTGATATTGTGTTGTGATATAGAGCAAGCAATTGTCTATCTCGAACTTGTCCACCTCACGCATTAGCAATGCGATCAGGTCTCGGGGAGCACTTTTCAGTAGAGCTGGATTCTTTCTTTGAACAGCTTGCCGAATGATGCTGATTACTGGATCTCTCATTTGATAGTCCACTAAGTCTTTCCATCTTATGACTTTGTCATGGGTTATGTTCATTCCCTTGGGATCGCAGTAGGCGGCGGGGATAGCCTGCGACTGGCATCCTAACGAATATGCAACTCGTAGTTCGGAGAAGGCCACCTGATCATTGATGACGGCCGCTATGCTACACATTGCTCGCATCTCTGGCCCGGGGATTTCTTCCCATTCATCATCATCGGGAGTAGCACTTAATCCTGGTCATCGTGATAGAGCGTCAGCTCCAATGTTCAAAGGCCCCGGCTTGTACTTCAGAGAGAATCTGTAGTTACATAGGGTTGCCAGCCATCGGTGCCCTGCTGCATCCAACTTGGCGGAAGTATTGATGTACGTGAGGGGATTGTTATCCGTCCTTACCTCAAACGTAACACCATAGAGGTAATCATGAAGTTTCTCTGTGATCACCCATTTGAGAGCCAGGAACTCTAGCTTGTGTACAGGGTACTTCTGTTCACTGGGTGTCAGGCTGCGGCTGATGTAGGCTACAGGCCGAAGACCCGCTGGGTGCTTCTGAAGTAAAACAGCGCCCAGTACATTGAGACTGGCATCCACATGCAGAACGTATGGTTGTTCTGGATCGGCATACGCAAGCACTGGTGCTTCAGTCAGGCTTTTCTTCAAGTTCAGGAAGGCCCGCTCACACTCGGACGTCCACTTATAGCCAAACGGTTGATGGGCCGACGTGGCCTTCCTTCCGGTATCTTCAGGGTATATCTTCAACAGATTGTTCAGGGGTTTAGCTCGACTAGAGTACCCTTTTACAAAGCGACGGTAATACCCACAGAAACCCAGGAATGATCGCAGTTCCATGACATTCTTGGGACGCGGCCAGTTCACTACCGCTTCTACTTTGGCGGGATCGGTAGCAATTCCTTGAGCAGACACGATGTGTCCCACGTAGGTCACCGAGGTGTGACAAAACCGACACTTGTAGAGGGATTACTTCAATCCTTCTTTTCCAAGGCGGTCTATCACATTCAGCAGCCTCTCTTTGTGCTCTTCCAGGGTCTTCCCGAAGACAATGATGTCGTCCAGGTAGACAAGACACTCCCGAGGGTTCATGTCCCCGATTGTTTTCTCCATCAGTCTCTGGAAGGTCGCAGGAGCTCCACATATACCTTGGGGCATACGCGTAAATTGGTAGAAACCCAGGGGGCAGACTAAGGCTGTCTTTTCCTGGTCCTCTTCACTCATAGGTACCTGGTAGTACCCAGATCATAAGTCGAGCACACTAAACCATTGGCTCCCGTTTAGAGCATTCAGGATTTCTTCAATGTATTGATCGGGTACCGTACGATTATTCAGAGTTCGATAATCGACACAAAATCTTACAGATCCATTCTTCTTCCTTACCACCACTATGGGTGACGCATAAGGACTCAGAGACTCCGTCAATATCCCAGCGGTCTCCATTTCCTTCAGGACGTTCCTTACATCGTCCAAATCTCTGGGGGTGATGCGACGAGAGCGTTCACGGAACGGAGTGGCGTCACTCAACCTAATGGTGTGTTGGGCGCTGTGACTGCGGCCCACATCCATCTCGCTGGTGGAAAATACCGTCCTTCTTTCATTCAGCTTGGCCGTCAGTCGATCCTTCCACTCAGTTGGCAGCGTCGAGTCTCCGAAGTTGAAGTCCAGATCGACTAACTGCTCACCCACTGCAGCGGCGTTCACCTGGGGCACTGTTTCTACCGGGCTGACGGGATATATGCTGCCCAAACTTTGTCCTGTATCAATGTCCAGCGGAAATGGAGAGATATTTTGAACATACACGTAGGTTCGTAGAGGCATTCTGGTCGTCCACTCTCTCACTTTGGGTATTACCCTATACCCTCTCTGGGTCTCTTCCTCAGGGGTACTCTCCAGAGAGAACAGATGATCGGTCTCCTCTCGGTCCGGGTAACAGCACCAGATGGCCATGCGTTGCACTCCCCATGGTAAAATGGTCGTCAGTCCGCATTGACGATTGTAGAGGTCCCCGTGACGCTCTAAAGCATATACTCTGTTGCACTCTTCTCTCAGTACAGGGTCAAGGAGTGGATTGGCCATTGGCAATTCATTGGTCTCTTTCAGGTAGGCTCTGATTACGGCTCGCACTATATCCGTATTTGTTCCCAAGATGACTGGGTACTGACACTGTCCTTGAGGCTTCGGGCATACCATTGCCTCCACATGCATGGGATGTTTCTTGCCGGTATTCAATTTAAGTATCTCCAGTTGAACTCTTACAATCCCATCAATGGGGTAATCTTCATTGCTCAACCCCCTCACCTTCATATGTTCCGCCGACCGCAGGGGACAGTGCTTAAGGTGTTGGTCGTAGAATTGTCGGTAGATTATGGTCACTTGGGACCCGGTGTCCAGTAAAGCAGAGGCATAGACTCCTTCTACTACCACACGCACGATGGCAGAGGGGCCTACCTGACAGTAACCATCCCCGGCTGGAATTCCATCGTCTGGGCTTAGGTCAGTAGGAGCTTCGGGAGGCGCAGGGGTGGCCTCGTATGTCTTGGCTTCAGTGGTTTGTATCCGATAGATCATGGACCCAACCGAGCTTCCTTTACTGGGCTTTTTCTTTTCTTGGGTGCCTCCATCCGGGCACTCTCTGGAGAAATGGCCTTTCTGTCCACAACCATAGCAGACGATATCTTTAGGATCTAGTCGTCTTGGGTAAGTGGGGGAGGATCTCCCCGAAGTCCGGCCTTTCGTTGAGGGTGACTTGGGTGGCTCCTCTTCCTCTTTGACAGGTTTCTTGATCCGGCGAGCAGAGGCTCCCAGGATGTCACTCGCAGGGCGATCTTTGACCTTGGTGCCTGTATGCAGCTTGGTATAGGCTTCATGCCCTTTGACGATTCCCAAAATGTCCATGAAGGTGGGGGAGGCCCCTCCATTAGTGAGCACCTGATCATGATCACTATGTGATGCGTGGGAATGGCCCCTCGGAGGAACTGCTTGCGCCGGTATTCGTCCATCTCTGAGGCTAGGACGAGGCCGCAAGTTCATAATTTCCACAGGACCAGCTGGATTCGTTGAAGGAAGTCTGACAGATCTTCCTTCTCCTTCTGTCAGAGACTGTAATATTTGAACCACAGCTCACTCTCCTCTTCATCTTTGCCATAGATCCGGACTAACAAGTCTACCATCTGATGAGCAGAGAGATCAGGGTCTTGGTCGCACTGTGCACTGACCATGGTGGCTGCTGGGGGTCGGAGGCTTTCCAGGATTCTCTGACGTCTGACCGTTTCAGAGCAGGGCCATTCATCGATCACCTTGAGGGTGTGTTCCTTCCAAGACTCAATGCTTTCTTCGCCTGCGGGGACAGGAACCATTCCTGAAAACGCCTTCAACTTCCTGTAACTTTGGGCTTGGGCAGACGTAGTTATCGCTTCCACAAGCTGCGGGAATGTCACTCCTAGCATGGAGCCGCCACTGTCTGAGGAACTTGTGATCCCCGCTCCCTGACTGTTAGGGGTTGGGGTGAAGCTGTTTACTAACTGGTTAGGGACCGGTGACGTTGGCGGGCTACCGGCCCAGCTGGTGGCCCCTTGCCTAGCATCAGAAGAGAAGGTCACTCGGGGTAGGATATGTCTGATTTCAGGGGTGTACTGGCGGCCATATCTTTGTCTTCCCAACCCGCGTGTCTGGTAAGGGAAGTTACGTGACTGGAAACGGTTCCAGGGTAAATTAGAGGGCACCCTTGCGGTAAAGTCTCTGGTAGATACACTACTCGTGGGCCTCTATCAGGGGGTATAGCTTGTTCGTGGCCAGCAATAGGGTGTTCTCTTGCCGGTCAATGTTGTAGTGCTTGCTGATGAGGCGGGCGCCCACCAGACCAGGTAATGTCCTTACTGCGCTGCAGACAGTAAACATGGATACATCGGCAGGTACCCCGTCTACGGCGTCTACATGTTGCAGGAGCTCTCCTAGCTTTTCGGCCCAGTCAGCCACTTGTTGGGGCGTGATCGCAGACATGATGACTGATAGGATACTACGTGAACTACTGAGTAGGGCACCCCAGGGCTATCTCAGCAGCGCCTCCAAATGTAACGGGTATTCCCTGTGAATACAGACGCTACTACCTGCTGTGTATACCTGTGTGGCTCTCAGGAGCCTAAGCCTCCACTCGGGGAGCCTGGGGTACATACATATAACACAATCTCGTGGTGCAACGCCTCCACCTGCGATGGCTCCCGCCAGAGGGGGAGTGGTTCCTCGCAGGACAACTATATATATATCACTCCACACACCGCATGTAAAATAACCAATGACTTTACTGTATAGCATATACTTATTCATATATCAACAGGTGTCCCTCTCTAGAGGAGACACTAACTACTGCGTCTCGCAGGACCCTCCCACTTCCACCGGGTGATCCCACCCCGTGTCCAGTAACCCCACACAAATGTCCCGCACCCTTAAAATGAGGTGATATGTGTGACTGCGCAGCCACTAGTCCCGTATGAATATAATATATATGTAAAGTAACAGTCATGGGACTACGAGCACTGCTAAACAGGATCAGAAAAATGTCTGATAACATAGAATATTTAATATGCGGTTACCAAACACATACATCCTTATCTTTCAGTCTCTCTTATTATAATGGTCAATATATCATTTTAAAATGTATATAAATTATTTTACTTCTTGAACTTCTTGAACTTTTTCCTTTTCCTATTTTGTACTTTTTTCTTTTTATAGACAAAGGAGTTATTTTGGATTTATTAATAAGTTGTTCAGTGTAGGTTTTATATTTGTTTATGTATGTAATAGGTAGTCTATTATTATTTTCTGTTTATTATTATTTTCTATATTTATATATAAAAAAAATTTGATTCATTTTTAAAAGTCCTTTTTCTTTTTTTTTTGTCTGATTGTCTAATATATATATATATATATATATATATATATATATATATATATATATATATATATATATATATATATATATATTTATGTATATATCGACATTTAGTGGAAGTCAAGTGAGTATTTCTTTGGGATTGCATATCGCCTGTGTATTTATATTTTTCCTTGCTTAGTGGGATTTTAGTACAATAATGTTGGAGTTATGATTCCATCTATGTACATACAGTATTCATTTTGTATGTGAAGGCTTTGATCCTATCTAAGATTTTTTTATATATTTGGAATTATATCTACAGCAGAGCGGTGTGCAATCTCTGGTGGTTGTCTTATTGTGTTTCTTAATACTTATCTTTATGTGTATACTGTATCCTTTTTGTATCAGTTTGATATGGTAACTAGACATTGCGACTGTACTTCTTTTTATTGCCACTGTGTATCCCTGTACCCAGGCAACTGTATACTGTCTATATGTACCATCTTTGGGGCTTATAGCCTATGATCAGTTTTTAAATCAAATATGCATTTGTTGCCTACTTGCAGCGCGCAGTGGTGTGAAGCCCCAGCTCTAATTAACATCTAGCATTCATCAGCTGTTGTGATGATGCGGTTTGGAGGGAGGTGCTACTCACCTGTGCGTGGGGAAGCAGGGCTATAAAAAGCAATGTCTTTGATAAAGTCCCCAAGGGACGAAACGCGTCAGAGGATTTTCCCTACGTCTTTTTAATCCTGGCTCACATGCCGCAATAAAGTTTTTCTACTGCACCTTGCCTCCAGCCTGAGCCTGTTTAGCAGTGCTCGTAGTCCCATGACTGTTACTTTAGATATCACCGCCGGGATGGATGCACGCGACTGAGCAGGTCTGACCCTCGTCCCCAAACAATGTACACTGGAGACCAAGCAGCTTTGTGAGTATATACTCCTATTCACGTGAAGCCACGGATAATTTGGAAGCCCGCCCAGAGAGGGACCGCCGGGTGGAGCAGCAGCTCACCGGTCAGGTTAGAAGGCTTTTTTTCTGTGATCTGGCACATGTTGCTTAGCTTCAGATGTGAGCATGCTGGCTAATAGTTATTGAATATAATTGCTTTATCTGTCTATTTGGAGAGGGGAAGTCTGCTCATTCAAAGACAATATTGAACTCTATCGTTTACCAGGAGGTTTTTAGAGCACCCAATTAGGGATTTCTTCCCTTGTCTACTTATAATATATATGTAGGATCGTTGGTGCACTTGGTGATGGTTATCTGCCGAGCACTCCAGTACCCGGGCCTGCCAAGGAGCTTCACAAAGGATCCGAAGACTGACGAATACAGGAACTACCGTCCAGGGCGATCCCACCCGGATGGCTGCTGCAGCGGCAGCGGAGGTCTGAGCCCAAACCTCTGGATGGACACGCAGCGTCCGCTGTGTCCCTAACTGACTCTGGATAGTAAGGGGCAGGGTCCCTAACCTAGGGCCTTTCCCTACAACACTCAATACTACTGGTGACTCAGGGCTTCTCTGGGGCCTAGGGGGCTGCTGGCCTAGTGCAGGGAGTCACTGACTCCTGCACCCTACCTCTGTCCCCTAGCTGCTCCTGACGCCGACTGCCGTGGGCTCAGCGCGCAAAAAGAATCCAATCTCCCCTGCAGGGAGATCCTCCAGCCCTATTGGCTACCTCCCTGGGGTCTGTATCTTCTTGGGAGCTATTCTCCCCTATGGCCGCCTCACGCGCACTTCCTTTGCGCATGCGCCAACCTCCGCAGCGGCCACCGGCTTCCGCGACCCATTGCGCACGCGCAACTTCAAGGAAAATGGCAGCGCCCCTCGCGGGAGCCGCCGGGGACCTCCGGAGCACCGGAGTGCTCCCTGCTCGGCCCCCACCCTCCAGGAACGTCGGCGGGGCTGCCGCTTGGCTCCGGCAGCCCCCACCATCAGCGGAGGTAACGGGGGTCGCGGAGCAAATGGGAGAACCTGGCTACACTTACAAAAAATCCCTCCTCTCTTTTAAGGCAATACACTCTTTTGTCCCTCCTTATATCTCAGCCCTAATTTCTCGCTATACACCTGCCCAAGTCTTGCGTTCTGCTCAAGGATGTCTTCTGTCTACCCCTTTTGTATCTAAAGCCCTCTCCTGCCTATAACCTCTCTCACTGACTGACCCCACACCTCTGAAATGCCCTTCCCCTCAATATGCGCCTGGCAACATCTCTCTCCATCTTTAAGGCCGTTGGCTGATACTATACATCTCATATGCATTTACCATGACCCATTGCAGTCACACTAACCATAACACCCCCACCCCTCCCCCTTTACTGTCTCTGTACGTTCTCCATACTTACTACTTAGAGTGTAAGCTCCTGGGGGCAGGGACTCCTTTTCCTAATGTCTACTTTTATGTATGAAGCACTTTATTTATATTATATCATCATATGTGTTACTGTTGTGAAGAGCTATGTACATAGACGGTGCCATATAAATAAAGACATACAGACATACATACATAAGTAAAGAAGAGTGGCCATTCATATATCATGTGAAACATATCTCTTAATGTGGGTCAAAATAATTTATTTGTTAAAGAGGCGCACAAGGCCACAACGGCTGCTTTCTTTAGTCATCCATCATGGCTTCCTATTGGCCGGCATGACGCAGGGTATTTAAACCTACAGGAAGTACCAGCGGCAGTAACATGGTTCAGACGCCCTGCTTCGTATACATGGGGAGCGGAGGGGAGGGATAATGGGGAGGGCCAGAGGGGAACTTCTCCTTTACGTAAAGCTATAACTGTGTTTGATTCAGTGGTGTTATATCTACATAAGGAAATCTTATCAGCATCAGATGTGAGCGACAACGTTTTTATTTAAAACCTGATGCTAATTCTATCTTTACTATTTTTTTCCAATAGGTTTTCAGTGTTTCTATTCTCCGTAGTTGCAGAAAAACAAGCTTCTTCATTTGTTTGTTATTCACTTAAACTGGCAATCTGACCTTGGGCCAAAGTGAACTAATGAGTTAAACTGAAGCAATTTGTAGTATTTGAAATCATATTTAATGTACCCATTATTACCAAATGCTTTGTAGAGTTTTTAGAGTCTTTACCTAAATTTCACAATAACAATGGTTTGGATCCCTGTATCCACTGGCTAATAATGTACCCCCTCTTCTTCCCTTGTATATAATCATTATGGTGTCATCATTAGCTAAATAGGTAAAAGTGGAGAGCACTAATTATCAGAGAACATAATGAAATCATTAATCACTTACAAAGAACAAGTCAAATGTTCATGTTACGGTTAGTTGAACCTTGCATAAGAGGTTTATAAAAATACATATATTTTGCCATGTTGTGTAAAAACTCCCCCTTTCATTTAAAATGGCAAAATTCTGAATGTACATGTTCTTGCCAATACCCCAATGCAATCAGCATTTTCTTTTTATTCTGAGGCCTGTATGTGTCAAAAAAAAAGGTTCTTTCATTATCTGTGAGTCATATTGCTCTTGTCATAGCTTCTTTAGAGATGTTTCCTCAGGGGCTTAGGCAGGTGTGTGGGTTGTGTGTGTGGGGGGGGGGGGGGGAGGGTATGATCTTTACCTTCTGACTGTTTGTAAACTGTTTATAAACTAACTATTTTTTTTATCCATAAAGATTTTTATTATCGTGTGTAGTGGGAAATAATTGATACCTCAGATATGGCTAGATACGTGGAAAGCATGGATTCACAGTTAGGTGAGAAGCGGCACTGGAAAGCTTTTATGGAATGGGGGATCCTGTTGAACACATGAAAAAAAGATAATGCTGGGTATCAATACTTTTGCATTTTTTTTTGTCACAGCAGCAGAAGGACCTTGCCAGACGAATGCACTGGAGATCGGTTTAGCAGAGTAGAATGAAGGTTCTCAACTTATTTCCCTTGGTGGATGGGAAGAGATGCTGTTAATGCCTTTGCTAAATGACAGGATGCAGTAAACCTCTCATGGAGGGAGAGGTGGTGCTGGAGCCCAATTATGAGTAACAAAGCATGGCGGTGACCTCCATGCTGGAAGAGGTGGTGCTACTGCCCCATGCTTGGTGGCAGAGTTTGGTGCTGTCTTCTCATGGAGATAGAGGCAGCGATGACACTCATTGATGAACAGCGATGGTGCATGGTGATGTACTCTTATGATATGTTGGTTATTGAATTGTAATTGTCAATGACATACTGTGGCCTTTTTCCCCTACAATTGTGTCTTGGTGTTGTGTGTGTGTGTGTGTGTGTGTGTGTGTGTGTGTGTGTGTGTGTGTGTGTGTGTGTGTGTGTGTGTGTGTGTGTGTGTGTGTGTGTGTGTGTGTGTGTGTGTGTGTGTGTGTAGAAGTGAAACACAAGAGGGTGTGTGGGGTGGTATGGTTACAAGGCGAAAGGGTAATTGAGGATTACTCCAGTCATGGGATTTCCTCATTAAATGCATCCTACAATAAAATGCATCCTAATATATATTTTTTTTCATATTGAATAAAGCGCAAATGTGAGTGTGTGTGCATTCAATACAATACAAAGGTTTGCACCACAGCTTGTGTTCAATAGCAAAATGTTTTCTAAGCATTATGGAGCAAACTTCATCATCTGGAAACACTTTACTCAACTCACTCTGATCGAGCCTTGTCCCAAACATTTCCTAAGGAGTGTGTGGAAATGGGCCGTATAAATGTTATTCCACATGGAACGCGAATAGTGAGAGTACAGGTAGGGGGGTGGGTGTGTATGTTACCTGGTGCTCTCTTTACATACATCCGCGGGAAGTGACTATCTGTGTTTTCCTCTGACATTTGTATTTTACGTTTAATTTTCAGTCATTGGAGGTTGCTTGTTAATTAAGACATGTCAACTCCAGAGGGGAGAAAGTAAATTTACCACACTCTGCAGGGATCTCTGAAAATGCGAGATTAAGTTGTCTTCCCTGAGCAATTGAAACTAAAGCAAGCAGAGAGGACTGGAAAAATTGGTCATTTCTCCTTGTTTTACCTAATACAGTCTTGTCAAAGAAGTATTGAAATTATTATTATAATTATTCATTATCATGTGCTCTTAAATAACAGTTTATATTGTAGATATATATATATATATATATATATATATATATATATATATATATTTATATATATATATAGTACATTTTTTATGTGTTTATGTAGTTGTGGGTCAACCAATTCTTTTTTCTAACAGATCATACCAAGGTAAACATTGGCTTTAGATGTACTTTTGTTTTAAAAAATCAGTTAATTTTCACAAAGAAACTGAGATTTTTTTTATTTTATTAAATGTGATCTCTTCTCTTTAATAGCACAATAAAAATTGCCAGAAAATGATCTGATCCAACATTCTTTGGTCGTATAAAACCCCCTGCTCATTCTTTTGCATCTAGTGCTTTTGAGGGGAGTTTTACTGTAAATGCAAAACTAATTTCACACAAGCTAAGGATTTTTTTTTCTTACCAACACTATAGTCAAAGAATCCAGGGTAGTTTCTTCCTAGTTTGTTTAATTATTATTACCGCAGACACATAGAGAAGGGATTCGGGGCCCTGCCCCTGAAAGCTTACACAAACACACACACACACACACACATATATATACACATATATAAACACATATATATATATATATACACATACCCTGCAGACGTACTTACCAGAACTCCCTCCTACTGTCCCTGTACGTTCTCCCTACCTACCAATTAGACTGTAAGCTCCTCGGAGCAGGGACTCCTCTTCCTTAATGTTACTTTTATGTCTGAAGCACTTATTCCCATGATCTGTTCTTTATATTATCTGTTATTTATTGGATTACCACATGTATTACTACTGTGAAGCGCTATGAACATTAATGGCGCTAGATAAATAAAGACATACAATACAAAAATACAATACAATACAATATATATATACACATATAAATATACACATATATATATACATATATATATACATATGGACAAGAAGAGGAAGGCGTTTAGATTCTTTAAGTCAGAAGGGACAGAGACATCGTATCAGAATTATAAGGAATGTAACAAAAATTGCAAAAGGGCAATTAAATTAGCAAAAATAGATAATGAAAAAAGGACTCTTTCAGTGTGAGATGTGTAGGCAGATTATTGGAGATAAGGAAAAAGCAGAGGTATTAAACACGTTCTTTGCCTCTGTGTTTACCAGGGAAGAATCAAGTTCAATAGTAGCGCCACAGGAGGAAGCCACAACCTCCATATTAATGACCAATTGGTTAACTGAGGAAGAAGTTCATAAGCGACTTGAAAAAATTAAAGTAAATAAGGCATACATCCAAGTGTTCTCAAGGAGTTAAGCTCAGTAATAGCAAAACCATTATATTTAATATTCAAGGACTCCATTTCCACAGGCTCAGTACCACAAGATTGGGGTAAAGCAGATGTGGTGCCTATATTTAAAAAGGGAGCTAGATCACACCCAGGGAATTACAGACCTGTAAGCCTGACTTCAATAGTAGGGAAACTACTTGAAGGTTTAATACGGAATAATATTCAGGAGTACCTAATGGAAAACAAAATTATTAGTAATAGTCAGCATGGATTTATGAAGGATAGATCTTGCCAAACTAACCTTATTTGTTTCTTTGAGGAGGTAAGTAGGAATTTAGACCAGGGTAATGCAGTTGATGTGGTCTACTTAGATTTTGCAAAGGCTTTTGATACGGTTTCACACAAGAGGTTGGTGTACAAAATAAAGAAAATTGGACTCAGTAATAATATATGCACCTGGATTGAAAACTGGTTAAAGGACAGACAACAGAGGGTTATCATAAATTGAACTTTTTCAGGTTGGGCTAAAGTCGTGAGTGGAGTACCTCAAGGATCGGTACTGGGACCCCTGCTTTTTAACTAGTTTATTAATGACCTTGAGGTTGGGATCGAGAGCAAAGTCTCCATCTTTGCTGATGATTCTAAATTGTGTAAGGTAATAGAATCAGAGCAGGATGTAATTTCTCTTCAGAAGGACTTGGAGAGACTGGAAACGTGGTGCAGGTAAATGGCAAATGAGGTTTAATACAGATAAATGTAAGGTTATGCATTTGGGATGCAAGAATAAAAAGGCGACTTACAAATTAAATGGAGATATATTAGGGGAATCCTTGATGGAGAAGGATTTAGGAGTGCTTGTAGACAGCAGGCTTAGCAATAGTGCCCAATGTCATGCAGTAGCTACAAAGGCAAACAAGATCTTATCTTGCATCAAACGGGCAATGGATGGAAGGGAAGTAAACATAATTATGCCCCTTTACAAAGCATTAGTAAGACCACACCTTGAATATGGAGTACAATTTTGGGCACCAATCCTAAGAAAAGACATTATGGAACTAGAGAGAGTGCAGAGAAGAGCCACCAAATTAATAAAGGGGATGGACATTCTAACTTATGAGGAGAGGCTTGCTAAATTAGATTTATTTACATTAGAAAAGAGGCATCTAAGAGGGGATATGATAACTATATACAAATATATTCAGGGACAATACAAGGAGCTTTCAAAAGAACTATTCATCCCACGGTCAGTACAAAGGACTCGGGCCATCCCTTAAGGTTGGAGGAAAGAAAATTTCACCAGCAACAAAGGAAAGGGTTCTTTACAGTAAGGGCAGTTAAAATGTGGAATTCATTACCCATGGAGACTGTGATGGCAGATACAATAGATTTGTTCAAAAAAAGGTTGGACATCTTTTTAGATGGGAAAGGTATACAGGGATATACCAAATAAGTATACATGGGAAGGATGTTGATCCAGGGATTAATCCGATTGCCAATTCTTGGAGTCAGGAAGGAATTAATTTTTCCCCTTAATGGGGTTTTTTTGTTTGCCTTCCTCTGGATCAATAAGTAAGTATAGATATAGGATAAAGTATCCGTCTTTTTTCAACCTCATCTACTATGTAACTATGTAACTATGTAATATGTGCTCACACAATAACAATACTCTGGGTAACATAAAATAACAGTTTACTATAGCAATATATTATGGCTACTGTTTACAGCTACCTGCCAGCCTCACACAGCTGTAACCACCCACCAACGTCCCACAGCCTTGTCCACAGTCCCCACAGTACCTTATTAGGCCCTCAGGCACTCAACCACCCTTGTGTCCCCAAGGATATAGCCCCACCCTTTATATGTGGTCAGCGTTGCCACTATACTGTGTGTGTTGGTGCACTTTGAGGAAGGTACCTGCCGGGTGTGTCAACACCCGGGCGTGCTGTGTCCTGCAACGGGGTTCACGAACCCAACTGTGCTTGACAACTCCGGTGCATCCGTCCTTATGGGGAGAGTCTCCACGTGAGGTGTCCACCTCAACGATAGGCTCTTCAAGGGTGATCTGGTTCCAGACCACCATGGGCCAGGATGCCACTGCGTCCTGGCTGTGTCCCTCACTTATGCTGGTCCTACAGGGCCGTGTCCCTATCCTATGGGCCGGTCCCTGCAGCAACCACAAGCTGAGGGGAGTCGGGGCCTATCTGGGGCCTAAGGGGGGTCTCTGGCCTAGTGCAGGGACCACATACCCTTATTCTGTCCCAGCACCGACTGATGTGTGGTCCCAGCGTATCTATTCCCTGCTGTAGGGAATTCTAGAGCCCTATTGGCTGTTTGTGGGCCATCTGGTGCAATCTCCCTAAGCATTATGGGAGTTGTAGATCCCCGCGGAGCCTTCTATCACTATTGCGCCTCGCGCGGCATCGCGCATGCGCAACGTAGTCCAAGGTGGCGGCACCCTGCACAGGGAGCCGCCGGGAGCCTCCGGTAATGCGCTCACCTGCGCAACCACCGCACACCTCCCGCCGCACTCCCGGCACCCGCCGGACACTGTAGCATACCTCCGGCAGCACCCGTAGCCGCTGCGGAGGTAAGGGGACACTCACTGGGAGCCCAAGGGGGACCGGGGCTACAATAACAAGACTTTATAAGGCTAATTGTCAATGGTGGTCTTCAAAAGTGCAGACTGCCACCAAGCTCATAACTTAAAGAAGCCTCAAATGTATGTAGCCCTGTCCTCTGGGACTACTGATTCCCTGGCCCTTCCAACACTGTAAGTCCCAGTAAGGAGTGGGCAGTTTTGGGGATAAGTCGTGCAGGGCCTGTTATGCTGTTCTATGTGTTATGTTACCAATAAAGTTCAGGATTTGCCTGCTATTGTAAGGGGGCAGGGGGTCTATGACAGTAGGTAGGCCGGTTTACAAGCCACTCCCCAGGGAAGAAGGGGGGTTTCTCCTCTATAGAATAGAGTAATGTTTTGGGTGTAACAGGAGTTCTGGGCTGTACTTCAGAGTGTGAGGACACAGCAGAGAGCCTCTCCCAGGGGTAGTAGGCTGAGGCCTTGCCCCATGGGGGGTGAGGTATCTATGGAGAGAGTAGTCAAGGCCTAAAGTCTGGGTACTGCATTCAGGGACTGTGACCTGTATATACCATCATGCCTGAACCAAATAAATCCTGTTATACCTCATCTGTTGTAATGCTTCCTATGACCAACCAAAGAAGAAGTGCCCCTGAGGTCCATCTTGGACAAGCCAGGATCCTCTGGGGCTGGAGGCACTGTCACTGATGGAACCACTGTAAGCCTGTCTTTGTGTCCTCCCCACACCACAGCGGAGATCTCCTGCCTCCTGTTTACCAGCCAGGTATGCACTAGCACCACAGAATACACGGGTAGCAACCCAATCTCACATAGGAAGGGGGAAAAGGTACATACATGTACCATGTACAATACATGTACTATAAATTGCTCTGAATTGTTGCATAAACCAAACCCCTCTGTGTTCATTTGTGTTCATTTACATGCAATTAAAAATCTTGTGGCACAGAGGGGCACAGACCACAACATTAGGTCTTAAATCTGATGTGAAAATGCCACCAGAATGAGCCCATTTTTATAGCATCAAAACTAAAGTGAAAGGCCAGGCTCAGGAAGGTAGCGTTTTTAAGTAAAGTTTTTTTATATCGGCTTGTTCAGCTAAACAGAGCGATGCAAAAAAAATAAAAAAAAACGTCTGAACATGTATCGAATATAATGCAAAAGATATTGTTCATCGTCTTTATCATAAAATCACAAACCATCTCACAAATTCTGAGAGAAGGGATCTGCACAGTATTTTTAGAAGCTCTAGGCTTTCGAGTTCACATAATCAGGTTGACCTGGGCATTTTAGTAAAGTGTAGGTGTAAGTGCACATACCAACAGGGACATGTAATAAATATACCGCAAAACAAAATCTCAACAGGGTATGCAATAGTGGATTGAGGTGCTAGCCCCAGGTGTGCATTCTAATATATGAGACAAAGCAAAGACCCTTCACCACTCAAGAAATACTTTAAAATGCTTGTTATGCTCTTCCAGGAGCATGTTGGGTGTACTTTTTATTTTATTTTTTACTATTGTAGCACTGGTCTTATAAAATATATGGGCATTTTGACAGCTACAGTTATGTTATACATTATTTATTTAATGGTCATCAGAGAGTAACGCATGAATTACGTGTTGCACTCTTTCTGGCAATGTGCATTTGAACCAATTTGTTTTCTAAGTGAACAAAGAACCAAGGAGGGATACAGATGCTAAAAGTATGCCTTTTTGAGCAATTTTGAGTTGTTTCTCTTAATGAAGCCCATTTGTGTTAATGTAAACTGAGCACAACTGCATTTATCATCGGTGTCCCTCTCTGAATCCTGACCTTAATGTAATGAAGGAAATAAACAGATTTTAAGGAGTTAAATATGTATAATATTTATGGGCCTAACGAATAGGACCAAGCCTTTCTGCTAAATTTGACTGACAGGGTGCTGAATGAGAAAAACAATAATTTAATAGCAAGGGGTGGATTTCAACTTGGTGATCGACCCATTCTTAGATAAATCTCACCAGACACATAGTATAGGGAAACTAAAATCAGATCAAAAAGGTGTGAAGATGTTTATGGACACTCTAGGATTAGAGGATTACTTGAGAATGTTTAATCCCACAGAAAGGGAGTACACCCCCACAAAACATTCTCTGGGATAGAGAATGTCTTTGCAAACAGACAGAGTGCGGGGGAAATCACGATCACCAAAATTGAGGACATAATTATATCTGATCACGCACCAGCGTTGGTAGATATAAATCTTGGACAAGAAGCACACAGATATAGGATCTGGAGATTCCCATCCGATTTGTATAATAATGAATAATGTAAAGCCTTTCTTCTAAATAACTGGCTATACTTAAAGGAACCCAATGTTGACCATTGTCAGTAGGGAAGATTATATTGGGAAACTGACAGGGCAGTCTTGAGGGGCATAATGATAGCATATATAAATAGGACAAGGAAGGGAAATGATCTGGAATTTGCCAAAGCTAGTAAAGAATTAAATAGAAGGTTTTGCGAGTTTAAACAAAGTCCTACGACAGGAAACAGGGAGAGAGATATGAGATGCAGGGATATGCATGAAGTATAGCTTCATAGAAAGGGAAAAAAGAAAATGCAGTTAAGGAAATTATTTCTATACATTTGGAAATAAAGCAGGTAAATTACTGGGAAATTTGGCCAGGAAACCTATGAAACTCAGTCATATTTTAAAAATCAGGAAATCCTCGGGATAAATTACAACAGACCCTTAGGAAATAAATATGGTGCTTCAAGATTTCTACCAAAAACAAGATCGCAAAAGTAAGAGAGATGAAATAGCTGCCTCTCCAAAATTTACAAAATGAAGCTCCCAAAGCTAACTAAGGAAGAGCAGCAGATGTTAAACGTGTCAATCACTGATGAGGAAATACAGAATACTATTAAAACCATTAAAAGGGGTTTAATGGGAAGGCACCGTGGCCAGATGGATTTACAGGAGAATTTTATGAAATCCTCAGTTTAGAGGTTGGAACACCATTAAAATAAATATTTAACGCGATATTAAGGAAGGAGGAATATATAGAAACAGGTAAAACTGCCTTTATTAAAATAATTCACAAAGAGGGAAGAAACCCGGTAGCCCAGGAATCTTATAGGCCAATATCCCTACTGTATCAAGATGCAAAAATATTAGCTGAAAGACCCACAAAAGTATTGTCGAATCTATTACACCCTGACCAGACAATTTTCGTAAAAGGCAGAGCCTCCGTCAAATATATAAGGAAGGTCCTGACAGCCATACATTGGACCAAAACTAAATTGCAAAACAATAAGAATAATATAATCATTTCAGTAGATGCCAAAAAGGCGTTTGATAATGTTGGATAGGCGTAGCTATTTAATAAAAAAAAATAGGAATCACAGGGACTGTTCTTGGAGCCATCAAAGCCATGTACAACGATTCCAAAGTAAAAATAACGGCAGTAGGTTTACTGTCAGATGAAATTACACAGTTCAGAGGCACAAGAAAAGGATGCCCATTATCACCCTTACTGTTTTATATTGCTATCTAGCCCTTGGCTGAACATTTCAGGAATATGGAGGAGTTTAACGGTATCAACATAGAGGGGAAAAGGAACCAATATAGCCCTGTTTGCAGATGATCTAATGATGGTGGAAAATCCAGAGGTTGCGATTCAAAAGATATTCCAGACTTTTGTGAAATTCTAGAAATTTTCGGGATTCAAGGTAAATGCATTAAAAACAGAAATCCTTCTATTGAAAAACAGAAATAAAGGGGAGTGGGAGATGAGTGCCCATTCAAGATTAATAGAAAGCCCCTTAAATACTTAGGAGTACATATTGACCCGGAACTTAAGTAGCTGTTCAGAAACAATTTTAGTACAATTATTACTAAGGTGACGAGAGAGTTAGAAAACTAGCAGAACCTACCTTTAAACCTTAGAGGCAGATTTCAGCTGGTCAAAATGATTAGCTTTGCTAGACTGATATACCCCATGCAGATACTGACGATCTTATTAAAGGATTCTGATATCAAACTATTGAATAAAGCAATCAGTAAATATATTTGGAAGAAACGCAGAATGAGAATTGCTTTTAAAAAAAACTAAATTTAACAAAGTAAATGGGAGGCTTAAATCTACCGGATTCAAGGAAATATAATTTGACCTGTATAGTGAGACATATAGGAGACTGAATTATGGGGTACAATCAATTCTCTTACATTGAACTAGAGGAGCAGACAGTGTCCCCTTGGAGCCTGCAGGGGGTTTTACATCAGACCTGGGCAGAAGTACCTATAGCGGCAAAAGAAAATCCATTGATAAAAGACACATGGGCCGCATAGAAAATACTCAGGTAACAGTTTGGGGAATTTTACACATGGTCAAAATTCATACCCATGCAAGGGAACTTACAATTCTTTCTGGGCATAGTGCAGGCTTCTTTCCAGACATGGAAGACCAAAGGAATAAAAAAACCCAGTCAGATGGTAGAAAGGGAGAGTGGAAGATTTCTAACCTTCCAGGAGCTGATGGGAAAAAAGAGGTTAAGCCCAAGCATAGCATTTTTCATACATGCAGCTAATGCACTACTGCAAAAGCCGGGAGAATTATAAGAGGTACATATTGGGGAAAGACCATAATAATAATAATATCTCAGGAATGGTTAAGTTTGTTTAAGGTATGAGCTTATAGGGGTCCATGATAAAATAGATAAGTAAAAATGGAGACACTATGAGGTCCCATTTGCATGTTATTACCCAGAATCCCTGGCTGCAGTGAAAGCCCTGTTTGCCAAGCGCTAATGGTGAAAAGCAGAGTTGCAGACCTGTCTGAGACGTGAATGTACCCACAAGTGATATTTTTATTGCTGTACACTAGTGTTGTACCGGGTCCTATATTTTCCTAAAACCGGGTGATGGGTACCCGGGCAAAACTAATCATTTTACCCAGACGGGTTCCCCGGTTTCCCAGAAGGCACTTACCCGCATGGTGAGGAAGACCGCTGCAGAGAGTGAGTAGGACCACCGTCTCCTCCCCGGCTGTCCAATAGGAATGCTCCTGCTCTAGTCACATGGTTCCTCGGCTCCCACAGGTATCAGCTGTTTGCTCTGTTCCTGGTGATCCCGCCGGCTTAATAAGGACTTCATCTGCTGCCACCGCCACCAGGACGTCTGCTGCTGCTCCCAGATGTCACCCCGGTCTTCCTTACCTTCTGTCACCGGCTGCAGGTAAGTGTTGAACTATTTTTAGCTGCCCTGAAATTACCCAGCGCCGGTTACAACCCGGTGCCGGTCCCAGCCCCCTGCCGGGTCCGAGTAATTTCCAGGTAGCTGAAAAAGCGCCGGGAAAGCCGAGTACCGGGTAATTTCCGGGTACTCATTACATCACTACTGTACACTTTACAGCGGAGGGTTTTGTGTCACTTTTTAAACTCACCATAACTTGTTTTGTGTCTGGTTATACCCACTACCAGCTACACATTGCATAGCAAGTGACCTCAACCTGATGAGACGAAAAGGCCGGAACAACTGCGTGTGAGTAGGTTTACTGGCTATGTGCTTCTTAAACCCAGGCTGTGCTGAAAAGGCTGTGTAATGGGCCGGCATAAGCTTATAGGGTCCATTTAAAAATCGACAAGAAGCAAAAAGTGACTCATTTGCATGTCATTACCCAGAATTCTTAGCTGAAGTGGAAGCATTCTATGCTAAGAGATAATGGGGAAAGCAGCGTTACAGACCTGTCTGAGATGTGAATGTGCTCACAATTGATATTTCTATTTGCTGTAAGGTCTTGAGGAAGCTCAAAGTCCTTGTAGTTGCATTGGTCTTGGAAACATTTAGATTGATACCTGATAGGGGACCAACATTTGAGTTATTTATTAAAAAATAAATGTTAGTGTACTGCACCGACACACTTTATTCGAGTAAATACCCAGTATGTACCTGGCAGATACCTGGAATGCGCCGCTCCTCACCTCTGACAAGCCCCGTTGCGTTTGCCTTCCCAGCCTGGGTTCATGCCTGGCTGACGGGCGGCTGATCTGTTAAATGATAATGATTAGGATTTAATAGGCTGCAATGCTTCGCGTGTCTACCAGATGGCATAAATTCATGAATTGTAATGCAGTATATATATATATACTGTGCAGTATTGCAGCCAGCGGGAATAAAATGCTTCAATCCCTGCCTGGAAAATACCTCAATGCATTCGGGCAGAAAACAGTTACAAACCTCAATACACCCGGGTATACCCGAATTCGTGGGACTAGCCGAGCTCGAATAAAGTGTGTCGCCAGTGTACAGTTCTTTCCGAACCTCATAGAATTCTTCTTCACAGTAACAGTTGAAGAAGAAATCTATGAGATTTGGAAAGCCCTGTACACTATAATTTCTCCAATGAAGAACCCTCGTGTTGGTTGCCTAAAAGGTATCCCAACCTACATGAAATCTATTAGGTCTTGAGCAAATGTAGGAGCACTCATATTGCATCAATATATTTATATGCTACAAAGAATACCCTGGAGGTATTTTAAACAAAATCAGACATGTACACATTGTTGACTTGAGTGGTTTCCAGATGTAATGAAGAAAGTAAGCTTGACTTATGACAGGCAGTTACTAGCAGGTGTGTTACTGAGAAGCCTATATGATCATAATATAAACATTTCTAACATATTGTTATCTAGCAATACCAGAGGGTCCTACAACTCATGACAAATAGTAACACACAATTTAACACAATAAAAAAAAAACCTGAACAATGTTATTTTTTCTTGAAGTGCAACAGGAGACTTTAATAAATAGTCCTGACTGTGTCTTATTCGTGGATGTGAAGGTCACGGTGAGAGAAATTTGGGAAACCAAATATAAGTGAGTTTTTTTTTTTTAAATATGTGCCGATGACAGATGGGCCATTTATACATCTACAGTACACAAACAATGGTGACATCTGTTTATATATACCATTATGCATGAATATATAGTTACATAATAGATTACAAACACACACAGCTCCTGTAAGCTCAGAACCCAAACTCACCACATCATACACGGTATATATATTTGTTACATAGTTACAAGGTAGATGAGGTTGAAAAAAAAGACATGCGTCCATCAAGTTCAACCTATGCTAAATTTAGATGACAGATACTTTATCCTATATCCGTACTTACAGTATATTGATCCAGAGGAAGGCAAACAAAAAACCCCAATAACATATCATCCAATGATATCTCATAAGGGGGAAATAAATTCCTTCCTGACTCCAAGAATTGGCAATCGGATTACTCCCTGTAACGCTTGCGCTGCCCACGAGCAAGACAGAACCCCGGTACTGAGGTGGGGAAGTTGCAAACTATGCTCCCACAGCAGCGGAAGCGTGCCTGGCAGGTGGATTGTCAAACGTAGCCGGGTCTGGGTTGAAGAGAGAGGGTTAGTCGATACTTGCCGAGGTCTTGGAGTATAGAGTTCAGAATAGTCAAAGTCAGTTAGCCGTGGTCTGGGTTTGGCCAGATCAGAATCGTTGAAGTCCGTATAGCCGTGGTCTGGGGTTGGCCAGATCAGAATCGTTGAAGTCCGTATAGCCGTGGTCTGGGGTTGGCCAGATCAGAATCGTTGAAGTCCGTATAGCCGTGGTCTGGGGTTGGCCAGATCAGAATCGTTGAAGTCCGTATAGCCGTGGTCTGGAGTTGGAGAGATCAGCAGAGTCAAGGGTAAGCCGGGGTCAAAAGCCACAGAGATTCCAAAGACAAGCAGGGTCGGTACACAAAGGGCTAACTGCAAGAAAACACAGGACAAGAAGCAAGGCACAACAGATGTAGGGGCTCAAGGCTACAAGGAGTTATGCTCAGCAAGGTATGAGAGGAACTGCAGGGTTTAAGTAGCACACAGAAACCAGTAGCAAAGGAGGCGGAGCGGAGGCGCGGCCTCCGTGGAGGCAAGGATTGGTTGCAGGAGACAAGTGGGCTAATAAATACTTGCCATGCAGCTGGGGAGCGGTGCACGGCGTCACGTGTGCGCGGCGCGTGCGAGAGAAGCGCGGCACGTCCGATGGGGCGGAGCTAAGCTCTGTGGCACTCTAGAAGAGCTGTGCGTGCGCGCACGCTCTGTAAGCAGAGCGAGGGTGCACGCACGCGCTGGTGCCAGAGCAGAGGTCTGAGATGAGACAGGTAAGGAGGGATTCCTTACACTCCCTGGAACATCCTTCCCATGTTTACTTATTTGGTATATCCCTGTATACCTTTAGTTTCTAAAAAGATATCCAACCTTTTTTTTTAACAAATCTATTGTATCTGCCATCACAGTCTCCATGAGTAATGAATTCCACATTTTAACTACCCTTACTGTAAAGAACCCTTTCCTTTATTGCTGGTGAAATATCCAGACCAGACCCGTCCCTTATACGTGGGACGTATATGAGCACGCACCCGCAGCAAAAGGAGCGTGTCCGGAGTGTGGTGTTTTAGGCGTTGCCAGGCCAGGTGGTGTTTAGCTTTAGCAATACTTGCCGGTACCGGTAAAGAAGTGCCGTCGTCAATGCCGTTAGCCAAGATCAGGGATTGGAGAATTCCGGAAGGTCGGTATCCAAGCAGAGATCGAGAGCCAGAGATTGACGTCCACCAAGCCAAGTCGTGACCTGGTGAATAAAGAGAGAAAGTGCCAGCGTAGTGATCCACAAGTGGAGACTATGTCGAGCGATGTGGGAATGGTAGGACAGGCAAAATATAGTGAGGCTGGCGAATAGGAAGAGGGGGCGGACCTGGAGGAGTGCATGGAGCTGTCCAGGATAGGTCCCCTTGATTGGCAGGCAGGTGAGATAGTTTGGTCTGGGGAAATAGCCTGTTCGTCAGTTGGGGGCGTGGTTTCACTGCTAGAGCAGTGAATAAATTATCTTCACCCGGCGTGCGCGTGAAAAGGGACAAATGGCAGCTGCATGAGGGAGAGGCGGCTGCGGAGCAGGGGCGGACCGCCGGAGGCGGCGGGGAACCCCCAGGGCAGCGTGAGGTGACTGGCGTCGGCGAGGGGGGCGCACCACGGCAGAAACAGGTAAAGAGGGTGAGGAGGGGTCGCGCTGTGAGCGCCGCGATCCCCGAATCCTCACAGTACTGCCCTTGACATGAATAGTTATTTTGAAAGCTCCTAGTACTGTCCTCGAATATATTTGTATGTAGTTATCATATCCCCTCTTAGATGGCTCTTTTCTAATGTAAATAAATCTAATTCTAAGGGATCGGGGGACACTCGCCTCTCAGCGGGTCCCCGTCACCCAGGCTTCCAGTGCGGCTGCTCGTCCCAGACCCCCTCCCCATCGGCTCTTCTGTATTACAGCTCTAGTTCCTGTCCCTGCCCCCGTTGGATACCCTTGGATTTGATCTTGGCTCTCGTTGACTTTGTGTACCTCGCTACTCCCTGGACTCGGCTTTGGACCTTACTACGCTGCTCTCTCCTGCCCCTGACCTACGGCTCTCGGATCTCTACCCTTGGACTTCTGGCACCCCGGACTCAGCAAGTATCAAGTTAACCCTTTCTCACCAGGCCCGGCAACGCATCATACCACACTCCGGGCTCGCCCTCACTGCTGTGGGTGCGTGTTATACCCTTACCCACCTCAGTATTGGGGACTGGCCAGGTCTGCGGGCATTCAGGCGTTACATTATGCAGAGCCCAACAAATGCAGACCCCCCTGAGGTGGGCCAAGGTGTATCTATGGATCACTGGCAATTTTTAAGCGATCAAGTCACGGCCGTGGCACAGCAGCTTTCTAACTTCTCCCTGCGGGACTCGCCAGCTGCACCGTCCCCTCCTGCCCCAGGTGGGTATATGGGCCTCTCGGAGCCATGTATTCCACCTCTTAACCGGTATGCCGGAGACCCCCTTACTTGCCGGGGATTCTTGAACCAATGTGACGTCCAGTTCGAGATGTCCCCATCTCGGTTTCCCACAGATCGCTCTAAGGTGGCCTATGTCTACGCCCTACTGACGGGCGACGCTCTCGCTTGGGCTTCACCTCTCTGGGAGCACAGAGCTGAGATAACACAAGACTACCCCAGATTTCGGTGAGAGTTCCAGCAGGTCTTGAAATGCCAGCGCGTAGGGAAACTGCCGCTTCTTCCTTGTTTCATCCCTCCCAGGGTCGCAGGTCGGCTGCAAGATATGCGGTGGAGTTCCACACCATCGCTGCGGAGACTCGATGGAATGATGAGGCCCTTTCCGCGGCATATTGGCAGGGATTGTCCGAATCCCTCAAGGACGACCTGGCAGCTCACGCTCATCCCTCATCTCTAGAGGACCTTATTGCCCTCAGCATCCGGATGGACCAGCGCATTCAAGAGAGACGCCAGGAGCGCCAGCGTCCCCGTTTTATGCTGCCCTTGTCTGCTTCTCCTAGGTCTCCTCCCTTGGCTCTTCCTGCATTGGACGCTCCTGAACCGATGCAGATCGGTAGCCAGAAGCTCCGGACCGCTGAGAGAACACGCCGCCAAAATGAGGGTTTCTGCTTCTTCTGTGGGTCCCCGGAACATCAACTACATCACTGTCGCCTGCGACCGGGAAACGAGAACGCCCAGTAAAGGTTGAGGGGCTTTTACTGGGTACCATCTCTCCTTACCCCTCTACTCCCAAAGAGCTAACGAAGAGAATTCTTCTGCCCATAACTCTTGAGGGTCCCAATGTCCGGGTAGCAGTGGAAGCCTTCATCGACTCCAGGTCTGATGGCAACTTCTTGGATCAAAACTATGCTTGCAACAATCAAATTCCGTTAGTCAAGAAGAAGTCACCCATCGGTCTTGAGGCTATCGACGGTCGACCGCTCCAACCAGCGTTTATAATATTGGAATCTGTTCCTCTAAACCTGACCACCGCGGATGGTCATACGGAGATCATCATCTTCGATGTCTTCCACTCACCTACTGTCCAGGTCAATTTGGGATTGCGTGGCTCCAGCTTCACAACCCGCGTGTCGATTGGACAGACGAACTACCGATCCAGTGGGGTCCTACCTTGAAGGAGGCGGTCATTCCTCCCGTTACCGTGCTCGCTGGTCTCGACGCTTCTTCACCTCCTCTCTCTACCCTGCCTGAGGTATACCGTGATTTTTTGGATGTCTTCAACAAGACTCAGGCGGAAGCCTTACCACCTCAACGTTCGTACGACTGCCCCATTGAATTAATTCCTGGAGCCACACTCCCTAAGTCTAAGTCGGATCCCCTCTCTGTGCCCGAGACCGAGGCTATGGCGACTTACATCCAGGAGAATCTCAAAAGAGGTTTTATTTGGAATTCTACTTCCCCGGCCGGGGCAGGTTTCTTCTTCGTGAAGAAGAAGGATGGCTCCTTAAGAACCTGTATCGACTTTCGTGGGCTTAACAAAATCACGGTTAAAAACCGGTATCCTCTTCCCCTAATTTCGGAACTCTTTGACCGGGCTCCAAGGAGCCTCTATATTTTCCAAACTCGACCTGAGAGGAGCTTACAATCTAATCCGAATACGTGAGGGTGACGAGTGGAAGACTGCATTCAACACACGTACGGGTCATTATGAATATCTAGTTATGCCGTTCGGCCTCTGCAATGCCCCAGTCGTCTTCCAAGAATTTATGAATGACATCTTCCGGGACATTTTGGGTGTTTTCGTCATCGTATACCTAGATTTTATCCTCATTTTCTCCAAAAACCTGGAGGAGCACATTCGTCATCCCAGGGTGGTCCTCGCTCGGCTTCGTGCCAATAGCCTCTACACAAAGATGGAAAAAATGTCTCTTCCACCGATCATCCACAGCCTTCCTTGGCTATATAATTTCCGACAAAGGCTTCACCATGGATCCTGAGAAATTGAAGGCTGTACTAGATTGGCCGTTGCCGTACTTCTTAAACGCCGTCCAGCGTTTCCTTGGGTTTTCAAACTACTATCGTAAATTCATCCGTAGTTTCTCCACTATCACTCTACCCACCAAAAAAGGGGCTGATCCAGCAGCATGGTCCCCAGATGCCATCAAAGCCTTTGAGTTTCTTAAAAAAGCTTTTGTCTCTGCCCCCATCCTTCGTCACCCGGACACGTCTCTTCCTTTCACCCTTGAGGTTGATGCTTCGGATGTGGGAGCTGGCGCAGTACTCTCGCAAAGGTCCTCACCCCAAGAAAGACTCTATCCTTGTGGATTCTTTTCTAGGAAATTCTCTTTGGCCGAGAGAAATTATGATGTCGGGAACCGTGAAATTTTGGCTATCAAGTTAGCCTTGCGAATGGAGACACCTCCTCGAGGGTACCAAAGAGCCAGTAGCAATTCTCACCGACCACAAAAACTTATTGTATATTGAGGGGGCTCGTCATCTGGGATCCCGTCATGCACGTTGGGCACTTTTTTTTTCTCGTTTCAATTACACGATTTCTTATATTCAGGGTACCAAGAATATTAAGGCCGATGCACTTTCTCGCCAGTTCTCTACAGAGGAAGGATCTAACGAATCTTCAGAGACTATTCTTCCTGCAAAATACATTATTTCTGCCAATGCTTTCGACATCCTGGATGAGATCACCAAAGCCCAGGCTCATATCCCTAGGAGATTTAAGGTGCCAGAAGGACGTCTGTACGCTGCTCCACATTTTCGCCACAAGATCTTGGAGTGGGGGCATTCTTCCAGATCAGCTGGTCACCAGAGCTTGTCCAGTCTGTGCTCAGAGCAAGTCCGCCCGACACAAGCCATCCGGTCTTCTCCTTCCCCTTCTTATTCCGGAACGGCCTTGGAAGCATATTTCCATGGACTTTATTGTGGAACTTCCTCCTTCTAAGGGGATGAATATGATCCTTGTAGTAGTGGACAGATTTTCTAAGCACACACACTTTATACCCCTCAAGGGTCTTCCCAATTCAGCTACCTTGGCTGACATTTTTTCTAAAGAAATGTTCATGCTACACGGCGTTCCACTCACCATTGTCTCGGACAGGGGTACTCAATTCATTTCTAAGTTTTGGCGAGCATTCTCTCAGAGACTTGGCATATCCCTCCTCTTCTCCTCGGGTTACCACCCACAGACCAACGGCCAGACAGAGAACATGAATCAGACCTTGGAGCAGTATCTCAGATGCTTTGTGTCAGAATCTCAAGACAACTGGGTGGACCTACTATCCTGGGCGGAGTTCGCAATTAATTAGTTGAAGAATGAATCCACACAAGCGTCGCCTTTCTTCATTAATTTTGGGTTTCACCCCAGCAGCCTTCTTCTCTCTTCCCTGCCCTCTGCTGTACCTGCAGCAGATATCCAAGTTTCTAATCTACATGACTCCTGGAAAAAGATTCAAAAAGCCTTGCCAGGGGCGCCGTCCAAAAACAAAAGGCTCACGCAGATCGGCGACGTCAGGTGGCTCCGGAGTACAAACCTGGAGACAGAGTCTGGCATTGTTCAAAAAATATTAAACTTAAAACTCCTTCTCAGAAGCTGGCGTCCAGATTCTTGGGTCCCTTCAAGGTCCTCGAACAGATCAATCTAGTAGCCTATCGACTTTCGCTACCTCGTACCATGAGGATACCCTCAGTGTTCCACGTTTCCCTTCTGAAACCCTTCGTTCAGAATGTACATTTTACGGACCGTTCTCATAGACCCAACCCCATCGTAATATAAGGGCAACAAGAATTTGAGGTTCACTCCATTCTCGATTCACGTTTTTCTAGGGGAAAACTTCAGTTCCTCGTTCATTGGAAGGGATATGGTCTGTAGGAACGTTCCTGGGTACCTTGTCATCACATTCATGCCCCAGCCCTTCTTAAACAATTTAGTCGCAAACTTCCTTACAAATCTTGGGAGGATCGTCCAGAGTCCGATCCTCAAGGGGGGGGGGGGTATTTTAAGGGATCGGGAGACATGCGCCTCTCAGCGGGTCCCCGTCACCCAGGCTTCCAGTGCGGCCACTCGTCCCAGACCCCCTCCCTGTCGGCTCCTTACCTCCTCCGGTCGGACGCCATGCCGCTCCTCCGTGGCGCACACCGCATCCTCCCACATGCGTCCGGGGCGCACGCACGGGAACCTTACAGGGCGTGCGCGCACCCGATCCTCTTTGCCGTCCTCCCGCACCGCTGGCTCTGCCACCCATCAGCTACAGGCTGTCTCCGCCACTCGAAACAATGGCGGATTCCGGCGCAACTGCACATGTCTGACTCAGAGAGGCTGCTGGGATCTTCAAAAAACTTTATTCATGGAACACACAAGGGCTAGCACCGCATTCTCCCCCTCAACGCGTTTCACCCTTAGGAATAGGGCTTCGTCTTGGAGTGGGGAGAAGCGGAAGCTGCCTGCTTATATACAGAAAAGCCCGCGAAAACGGGAACATTTAAATTAAAAACATTAACCCCTCCAATGCTTATGCCTGTTTACATGTATTGTCAATAAAGTGACCAGTGCTAAACACTTGGATTCCTAGTTAAACTTATGACAATATAATAGCAATATTAATAAAGAATATACTGCTTAAACTCAGGTCAATCATTGGAGATATATAAAATGAATAAAAGGTTGCTGCAAACACTGCTAGTGCATGGTTTAAGTCCCATAGATTGCAATAACAGCTTGTACATTTTGTTTATGTATAAGATTATACTCAAACCAATCTAATACATTGTAAATATGAACTGTGTTTAAGCTGATTAAACATCATATGCTGGACTCCCACCTGGTGCTTGAATATGAGAGGGGGGGGGGTGGGAGGGGGGGGGTGGGAGGGGGGAAAGAGGAAGGGAAAGAACATCGGCTCCAAAACTGTCCCCTGAAGCCGGGAAACAGGAACACCCAGTAAAGGTAGAGGGGCTTATACTGGGTACAATCTCTTCTCGTCCCTGTCTCCCTAAGGATCTCCCAAAGAAACTCATGCTTCCTGTAACGCTGACGGGCCCTGACCTTCTATTAGAAGTAAAAGCTTTCATTGACTCCGGGTCTGGCGGTAACTTCCTGGATCACACCTTCGCCTCTGGGAATCAAATCCCTCTGGTCAAGAGAAAAGTGCCCATTGGTCTTGAAACTATTGATGGACGTCCACTTCAGCCAGCCTTCATCATCTGGGAGTCCATCCCACTTACGTTGACCACTGCGGATGGTCATAAGGAGGTAATAGTTTTTGATGTCTTCCATTCTTCTACCGTCCAGGTTATACAATGATTGCCTTGGCTACAGCTCCACAATCCGCGCATAGATTGAACCGACGTCTTACCTATCCAATGGCCTACCTCCTCCGAGGAAGTGTCTACCCCTCCTCCTGCTGCTGTGCTCGCTGGTTTGAATACCATCCCTTCCAACCTGTCCATTCTGCCGACGGTGTATCACGAGTTCCTGGATGTCTTCAATAAAGTACAAGCTGAGGTACTGCCTCCCAATCATCCCTAGAAGTGTCCTATTGATTTAATTCCAGGAACCATCCTCCCGAAGTCGAAGTCGTATCCCATATCCGTTCCTGAAACTGAGGCTATGACGTCTTACATCCAATAAAATTTGGAGAAAGGATTCATCCGCAACTCCACCTCCCCCGCTGGGACAGGCTTCTTCTTCGTGAAGAAGAAGGATGGATCCCTAAGACCCTGTATCGACTTTCGCGGACTCAACAAAATTACGGTAAAAAAACGATATCCTCTTCCCCTAATTTCTGAATTATTCGACCGTCTACAAGGAGCTACTATCTTCTCCAAACTCAATTTAAGAAGGGCTTATAACCTCATTCGTATAAGTGATGGGGATGAATGGAAAACCGCGTTTAATACGCGATCTGGACATTATGAGTATTTAGTGATGCCCTTCGGGCTATGCAATGCTCCTGCCGTTTTCCAAGAGTTCATGAACGATATCTTCCGGGACGTGTTGGGAACATTTGTTATCGTATATTTGGATGACATCCTCATTTTCTCTAAGGATTTAGAGGAGCACATTCACTATACCAAACTGGTACTCTCTAGGCTTCGTGCTAATCGCCTCTACGCTAAAATGGAGAAATGTTTGTTCCACCAGACGTCCACAGCCTTCCTACGCTATATTATCTCTAACCAAGGTTTTTCTATGGATCCAGAGAAATTGAAGTCTGTCCTCGACTGCCCGCTGCCGAATTCTCTCAAGGCCGTGCAGCGCTTCCTTGGCTTTGCCAATTATTACCGGAAGTTCATCTGTAATTTCTTTACCATTGCTTGTCATGGGAGAGGGGGTTTGGCCCGGTATTGAAGGGGTTACACCCCATTTGGCCACCTCCTGCTCTCACGTGGGAAGCAAGGGGTTAACTGGACTGCGGTTCAGTAAGGTGTTTTTACCCTGCTTCAGCAACCAACTGTATATTGCTGGTAGAGACAGCTACCCCATGTCTGGAGCATTGGGTGTGAAATATAGCACCTGTGACAAACGTTCTCTACACAGGAGGCCCAGCTTCAAAGCATTTCTTGACAAGGGGTTTTATGGGGGCCAGGGGTGCGGCTACAGAAGGAGATATCAGAATGAGTGACCTTATTAAATATAAGACTATCATGAGATGTCCTCAGCTGAACATGCTAAAAGCTACATGTGTGTATCCGTGGGACCAAGTCGCAAATAATGATTACGGACACATGATATCTAGCAGGTACTAAGAGACAGATATTAATATCTCTCTTAATTTTAGTATTACACGGTAATATTTAGTCTCATTGGGAGCGTCATGTGTGCCGGAATGTATTAATATGACTCGCGTGCCAGTAAGTATTACTGAACTGAAGTTATGAAGTTATTTAGATAGGAAAAGCAGTTTTTAAACATCCTGGGGTGGGAGGAGTTTTACTCTGGGGTAAGACTGTCAACCTCACCACTGATTTATGACAGGGGTTGGGTTTACGTTGTGTTCAATGGGAAATAACTGTATTTAAGCCTGAGCAAGTGTGGGAGGGGAGCTGAGGAAATAAGCCCCCTGATTAGAATAATACCCACCCAGTGGGCAGGTATTACGGTGCCCTCAGGTGAGGTGGCAAGGAGAGATTGGGTGCAGGTAATTGTTCTCCAATGGCCTACACTCAATAGTAAGGTATAGACTGGAGATTGCATATAAACCAGTGCCCAGCCTATACTCTGTGTCTTTTGTGCTTTTCGTGATGACTACATCTGAACATGTATTATGGAAGAAATTGTCAATCCTGTATCCTGATGGCTTTCTTATCCAAACCCCTTAAGTATATATTTTGCCTGTTATTTGTATATCTTGTGTGTTCACCTTCATTAAGGAATAAATTATATTTTATCATATCTAGTCGTGTTCAGTTCAACCAGGTATTTTGGTGTATATTATATCTTGTCATAAGTTACCGTGACATTGCTTAACCATCACCGCCTTGACTAAGAAGGGTGATGATCCTACGACTTGGTCTCCCGAAGCCATTGACGCCTTCGAGTTTCTCAAGAAGGCCTTTGTCTCTGCACCCATCCTACGACATCCAGATACTTCGCTTCCCTTCACGTTAGAAGTTGACGCCTCTGATGTGGGAGCCGGTGCAGTACTCTCTCAGAGACCCTCTCCCCAGGAGAAGCTCCATCCCTGTGGTTTTTTTTCTCGAAAGTTCTCGTCAGCCGAGAGAAATTATGATGTTGGGAACCGTGAGCTATTGGCCATTAAATTGGCTATTCAGGAATGGAGGTATCTTCTCGAAGGCACCAAGGAGCCTATTGCCATCCTCACCGATCACAAAAATTTACTGTATATTGAGGGGGATCGACGATTAGGATCTCGTCAGGCTCGTTGGTCACTATTCTTCTCTCGTTTCAACTATACCATTTCTTATATTCCCGGTACCAAAAATATCAAAGCAGATGCTCTCACTCGCCAGTTCGCTACGGAGAACGACTCTAACGAATCCTCTGAATCTATTCTCCCAGCTAAGTGCATAATTTCTGCCAATAATTTAGATGTTTTGGATGAAATCAACAAAGCCCAGGTTCACATTCCCAGGAGATTTAGGGTGCCAGAGGGACGCTTATACGCAGCTCCACATTTTCGCCACAAGATTCTACTTTGGGGACATTCTGCTAGATCGGCCAGTCATCCAGGCTTCAAGAGGACAGCGGATCTTATTAAACGGACCTTTTGGTGGCCTAAGGACATTTTCGATTTCACCAGAGCTTGTCCAGTCTGTGCCCAGAGTAAATCCGCCCATCACAAACCTTCTGGTCTCCTCATGCTTCTTCCCATTCTGGAGCAACCTTGGAAACACATCTCTATGGACTTTATTGTCGAGCTTCCCAATTCTAAAGGAATGAATACCATTCTTGTTGTAGTAGATAGATTTTCCAAGCATTCACACTTTATACCCCTCAAGGGCCTCCCTAATTCTGCTACTTTGGCCAATATTTTTTCTAAGGAAATTTTCAGATTACACGGTGTTCCTATTTCAATTGTTTCTGACAGAGGTTCTCAATTCATCTCTAAATTTTGGCGCGCGTTTTCCCAGAGACTTGGGATTTCCCTTCTATTTTCTTCTGGATACCACCCTCAGACCAACAGTCAAACGGAAAAAATGAATCAGACCTTAGAGCAGTATCTCAGATGTTTCGTCTCCGAATCTCAAGACAACTGGGTGGATCTATTACCTTGGGCCGAGTTTGCAATTAACTCTCTTAAAAATGAATCTACGCAAGAGTCCACTTTCTTCATTCAATTTGGATTCCACCCTAGCAGTCTTCCCCTCTCCTCCCTCCCTTCTGGTGTTCCCGCAGCGGATTCTCATGTCTCTACTCTTCAAAACCCTTGGCGGAAGATTCTTAAGACTCTACAAACTGCGGTCTCAAGACAAAAAATAAAGGCAGATCGACGACGCCAACCGGGCCCCTCGTTTAAACCCGGAGACAGAGTGTGGTTATCCTCAAAAAATATAAGGCTCAAGACTCCGTCTTTGAAATTGTCCCCGAGATTCTTGGGTCCCTTTAAGATCCTTGAGAGGATCAATCCGGTCGCATACCGTTTGGCACTTCCTACCACCATGAGGATTCCTTCAGTGTTCCATGTGTCATTACTCAAACTGGTTATCCAAAGTGCTCACTTCCCGGATCAGTTCCTTGTTCACTGGAAGTGTTATGGTCCAGAGGAACGTTCCTGGATTCCTTCTCGCCATATTCACGCTCCCAAACTTCTCTGGCAATTTCATTGGAAATTCCCCCAGAAGCCATGGCAGGATCGTCCGGAGATCGATCCTCAAGGGGGGGATACTGTGACGGTTCAGGGGATTCATGCTTCCCAATGTGCCCCCGTCACCCCTGCTCCCTCTGCCTCTGACCTTCCCCCCTCGCCTCCTCGTCCATCTGTCCCTTCTTCTTCCCGCACCTGTTCCTCTGCGGTGTGCCCGGACGCGCATCCAGCTGTCACGCGCATTCCCTGCAAGGTGCGCACACATCTCCAAACACCCGATCCCCTCCGTGGCACTCACAGCTCGCGGTGTCTCTCTATTCCCCCACAGTCCACATTACCTCCTTCTGCCGCTTCTCCACTCTCTCGCCTTCCTTGGCAAGCGCCCCCGCGGTGCGACGCTCCTCGCGCTCCCTGGCACACACTGTGCGCGCGCATCCAATCCTTACAGAGGGCGTGTGCACATGCTCCAGATATAGGCCTTCCCAGAGCTCTGGCTCTGCCTCCCATAGCGTACAAGCCATATCCCTGTGTGATTCACCTGTCTCCTCCCTTGCTCTTTCTGACCTATCCCTGCAAACTCTCACTCAACCCTCTGCTCCTCCTTCCTCTCCCATTGGTGCTCCCTCCTTTATAATCCCTGTCTGTCCTCTAACTCATTGCTCTGCATAGCTTCTTGTGACCCCTGTGTGTGCAGTCTCTATGCTTGGCTCTCCTGTCTGTTTCAGCGCTGGTTCCTGTCCCTGCTTACCTTTGGATCTCACTGGCTTGAACTCTGCTTTGAATTGGACTACCCTGCTTTCTCTTGCCCTTGAACCCTGCATTCGGATATGACTACGCTGCCTTCTCCAATCCTTGAACACTGGCTTACGGACATCACCATGCTGCTCTCTATGACCCCTGAATTCTGGCACACGGACATTACCATCCAAACTCTGGCATCCTGGATGTTGCAAGTATACGTTAACCCTTTCTCAACAGGCCCGGCAACGCATTACCAAACTCCGGGCACGCCCTCACTGCTGTGGGTGCGTGTTATAACCTTACCCACCTCAGTACTGGGGACTGGCCAGGTCTGCGGGCATACAGGCGTTACATGCACTCTCTCTAGTTCCATAATGTCCTTTCTAAGGAGTGGTGCCCAAAATTGTACACCATATTCAAGGTGTGGTCTTACTAATCCTTTGTAAGGGGCATAATCATGTTTACTTCCCATCCATCCATTGCCCGTTTAATGCAAGATAAGATCTTGTTTGCCTTTACAGCTACTGCATGCCATTTACCAGACCAAGTTTCCAGTCTCTCCAAGTCCTTCTGGAGAGAAATTACATCCTGCTCTGATTCTAATACCTTACACAATTTAGTGTCATCAGCAAAGAGGGAAACTTTGCTCTCAATGCCAACCTCAAGGTCATTAATAAACTAGTTAAAAAGCAGGGGTCCCTGTACCGATCCCTGAGGTACTCCACTAACAGCTTTAGCCCAACCTGAAAAGTTCCATTTATGACAACTCTCTGTTGTCTATCCTTCAACCAGTTTTCAATCCAGGTGCATATATTTTTACTGAGTCCAATTTGCCTTATTTTGTACACTAACCTCATGTGGAACCGTATGAAAAGCCTTTGCTAAATCTAAGTAGACCACATCAAGTGCATTACCCTGGTCTAAATTCCTACTTACCTCCTCAAAGAAACAAATAAGGTTAGTTTGGCAAGATCTATCCTTCATAAATCCATGGTTAGGACAGGTACCCGGGCGCTATTTCAATAAGGCGTACATATATCAAATAAAGAAATATAATACAGCCTGGAAGGAATGTTTCTCAAGTTGTCCTCCTGTGACTCAGAACCCCAGCAGGATCAATCCAGGATCCTTATTTTCCTATTTCTTCCCACCCACTTATACATATTACTGTCTGTATACCATTATTATATGTAGTCTACTACGTAGACTGGCGCCCGCAATAGAGGTGTCCTTCACCATATTGATCATTAGTATATCAGACATACCACTAACTGTGCTCCCCCATCTTCTCTCTGTATCACACTTCATAAATCCATGCTGACTATTACTAATAATTTTGTTTTCCATTAGGTATTCCTGAATATTATCCCGTATTAAACCTTCAAGTAGTTTCCCTACTATTGAAGTCAGGCTTACAGGTTGTGATCTAGCTCCCTTTTTAAATATAGGCACCACATCTGCTTTACGCCAATCTTGTGGTACTGAGCCTGTGGAAATGGAGTCCTTGAATATTAAATATAATGGTTTGGCTATTACTGAGCTTAACTCCATGAGAACTCTTGGATGTATGCCATTGCGGCCAGGTGCCTTATTTACTTTAATTTTTTCAAGTCGCTTATGAACTTCTTCCTCAGTTAACCAATTGTTCATTAATATGGAGGTTGTGGCTTCCTCCTGCGGCACTACTATTGAACTTGATTCTTCCCTGGTAAACACAGAGGCAAAGAATTTGTTTAATACCTCAGCTTTTCCTTATCTCCAATAATAATCTGCCTACCCATCTCACACTGAAAGGGTCCTATATTTTCTTTTCTCATTTTTTTGTTATTAAGGTACTTAAAGAACATTTTAGGGTTGACCTTACTTTCTATTGCAATCCTTTTTTCATTATCCATTTTTGCTAATTTGATTGCCCTTTTGCAATTTTTGTTACATTCCTTATAATAATTCTGATACGATGTCTCCGTCCCTTCTGACTTAAAGAATCTAAACGCCTTCCTCTTCTTGTCCATTTCTTGATTTAGATGTATTATTATAGGGCACTCACGAGTTGATATTGTACATGAGGTACTCAAGTCTTTGAGGGACTGTGTTTTTAAGCTGTTCTAATTAAATGCCTGGGTAAACAGGCAGGCCTTGAGCCTGTTTATATAGATTTCCATAGAGAGGGCCTCTCAAACTGTATGAGGCAGACTGTTCCAAAGTGTGGGAGCAGCGGGGCTAAAAGATCGGGCCCCAAAGGTAGTCAAGGAGATTCTGGGAACTGTTAGGAGTCCTTCATCTGCAGATCGAAGTGAGTGAATGGGAGTGTAGGGAACTAGAAGCTCTCTCAGATAGCTGTGACCCTGCTTATGTAGTGCTTTGAATGTCAACAAGCCAATCTTGAAATAAATGAGCTATTTTACAGGCAAACTCTGCCAGTGTAGAGAATGGAGAACAGGTGTCATGTGGCAAGAACGGGTCTGGTTAGTTAACAACCTGGCCGCAGCATTCTGCACCAGCTGCAGCTCTTTTTCCGGGTGCCTCAGGTAAAGTGCACTGCAGTAGTCCAGGTGTGAGGACACAAAGGTATGGACAAGCGCAGTAAGATCATTTGGGGGAATCAAGGTTGCACCCCTAGTCCCAGCCCCCATGCATACAAGTGTATGTATATATATATTTATTTAGATACATATAAATATATATACCCCTCATGTTGCACCGTGCGTTTACCAGTTGAGAGTAGCCTGACTGGTGCTGCGTGCTTGTGTCCGGCAGTGAAGGAGTCAGCCTCCCCCTCCTTCCTGCCTGGGCTCTGCCTCAGTGCTGGGAGCAGCAGCCGGGGAGCGGGGCTGGGCTGAGCCTGGTGTTATGTAACCACAGACACACGAGCCCAGAGCAGCCCGAGGCTCCTTCCACCTCCTCCTGTACAGCACCATTATCAGCAGCATCACAAGAGGAGGCCAAGCAACAATTACAGCCCCCTCCTCTCCCCTACCCCACTCATTAATAACATAGTTCAGGGCTTAGCGTAAAGGAACAGCTGTAGATAAGCAGGTCCCCCTCCCCCCTGCTCTGCTGCCACCCCCTGGCTCTGCACACTCGGGACGTGCAGTCTGAATGCAGAGCCCGCCGGGCCCTCTATGTCCCGCCCAGAGCCGAGCCCTCCATGCACACAGTGCTCATGTATCTGCCCAGGGCAGGGCACTCAATGCAAACACCTGTTCCTCTGATCGCTGAAAAGACCGGCACATACACCAGTGCATCTGGTCTCAAAAGCACTCACTGGCAGCGGTGCAGGAACTATTTTGTTTGTGGGTGGGGGATGCTGCACGTACAATTTCAGTAACATGCATCTATTTATTTATTTATAAAATGTTTTACCAGGAAGTAATACATTGAGAGTTACCTCTCGTTTTCACGTATGTCCTGGGCATAGAGTTAAGATGACAAATAATACATGGTTACAAATAGTTACATAAGTGTACAGGGTATACATTATATACATATATTGTAAAAATAATACTAAATAATAATGTCAAAATGTATAAACCTGGCTGCAGCCAACCCCCCCTCCAGCCCCCCCCCCTTGTTCCAGCCCCCCCCCCCCCCTTGTTCCAGCCCCCATGCTCACTCATGTATAGCTACCTATATTCTCAAGGGGTAAATACAGGTTTTATTATACTGCCTTCAATTTATAGGGCGATCGTTCCCAAGGTTTCCTGGGTGTGCAGTTTGGTATAAAAAAAAATAACAGTACTCCTTTTTTTTTTTTAAAGAAAATGTGCAATTGAAAAAAAATTGCGTTTTTGTTAATAAATCTGTTTTTGTTGCACCAGTTTTTCAGCCAGGAAGCTTTGATGCAGAGGGTTCCACAATGGTTATTTGCTAGTATCCTGGCAGCAAACTGGGACAAAACCAGTACAGTACGATATTATTAAAGGAAGACGGGCGGCTCTTAGTGGGAATCATTCTCTTCTAAAAGTACAGAACAGTTTATTTGCACTCATTTTGCATCCAAGACACACCATGTTTATTATAACCCTACAGTGACTGGAATTAGCAGAGGTATAAGAAACAAACATATAGCCATTTAATTTGCAATCTTCCTTCAATAGATCTGCTGCTTCCCCCCCCATCCCATTAACTCATCTGCCTATATGTATATACAGTATACGAATATATTTGCAATGTACAGAATATGAAAAATGATAAAATGCGGTTGGGAATAGTATAGACGTTTAATAACAGTTGCTAGTATCTTTATTCTATTGGATTTTTAATGCCGTTGTCCTAAATTTCTCCTAAAATTCTTACACCATTTAAACCCTTCAAAGATAGAGGGGTCTGAAAAAAACATTGCTTTTTAACGTGTTGCTTGCCCTACTTGGCAGCAAAGGCGTTAAATAGCGAGAAGTATTGTTGTGCTGCAAGTGCCAGCTTGTGTAGTTAGTACGTTACTAGTATTTCGTATTTCTCACCCTAGTTCTAACGGTTTAAGGGAGAGAGTGGAATTGACGTTACTTTACAGTGTGAGGTTGTGAAAAAAATTCTGCAAAACCCATTACAAGTTGGTCATAGTATGGAAATCTAGCCGGGGTCTTTACCCTCAGTCCCACAGTGGTGATACAAGCAAAACAGTCACTGTACTCTAACTCAGGGATGGCCAACACCACTCCTCAAGGAACACTGAGGCCGCGTCCAGAGTCCGCGTGGCTCACACAGATGGCCGTACTTCAATGAGGAACGGACAATTGTTTTGGATTATGACGCACGTTCAGCCAATGAGGGTGAACCGTTCATGTGACATCACGGCCCCACCGCCGCCACGCCTCCCTGTCGCGCCCGTAATGGGAATTCTACAGGACATGGATCGCTTCTCGTACAGGCGCGAGCGACGCCATGTGCTCCGTCGCGCGCGTGCGCGTCTACTATATCCGAGGCCTGATAGGTAAGTTTTCAGGATATCCCTGCTTCAGCACAGGTGGTGCAGTCTTCCATTGAGCCATCTTTGCTGAAGCAGGGATATTATTAAAACCCTTGGGGACTGGGGTTGGCAACCCCTGCTCTAACTCATCTGCATGGTATATCATCATTGGAAAAAAAAGAAGGAAAACGTAAAAAGTGAATCCTTTTTGTCCCTTTTGGGAGTGAACTCAGCATTGCTGGCTGCAGGACCAAAAAGTATTAAGCATAAGCAGAATACTCAATTGCTTATGGACACATAATAGATAAAACCATTGAACATCGAGTCCTCTTGATTAGCATACTTCGGGTGTACACTTCCAGCACTATGCATTATGATTTTATTGGCTGCAAAACAGAGAAAGAAAAAAGGTTAGCACAGACGCTGCATGGCTATCTCCAGATGATCCACATTTTGTTAACAGAACCGAAATGTCAACACTTATTTCCTCTCCAGTAACCCCACTCCAAATTCCATTCTGCAGCTACACCCCAATATCTCAGTGAAAGTCCAGCTCAGATATAACTTTTTGTTGATCATATATATATATATATATATATATATATATATATATATTCATGTTCTCATTTGAATATCATATATATATATATATATATATATATATATGATATTCAAATGAGAACATGAGAACATCTAATGGATTTCAGGCCAAATGGGACACGGTGTGCTCATTTGAATATCATTTCCCAGAATCCCTTGCCACAGTGGAAACACTGTATGCTATGTGATAATGGTTGAAAGGCAGGGTTGCAGACCTGTCTAAGACATGTGAATGTGCTCACAAGTGATCTTTTTATTTGCTATATATATATATATATATATATATATATCTATATATATTTTTATCATGCTGCTGTTTAATGAAATGAAAGTAGGAACAGTATTGGTGCCGTATAAGTAGGCTTTTGAATCCCCAGAAATGTTCCCAAGTTCACAAATGAGAAAGATATCACTTATGGTTGCCAGTCCCTGAAGTCATTTATCTTGGCGCTAACTGCAAACACTTATTGGGGGCTATTTGTCCAAGTCCACCAGCTACAAAGCTGCGGCAAAAAAAAACGTGCAAGATTTATTAAAGAAAAACATTTGAAGTGAAACCAATGAGATTTTCTTGTATGATCCTCAGTTTTGCAGCTGGGAGACATTGATAAATGACCATCCGTCAGAGCTAAATGCTAGGACTTTGTGCTACAAAAATGGTAAATTGGTTGCAGGCTGTGATATGTTTATGTACAAAAATAAATAAGAAATAAAGGTCCCTACACTTTACTACGTCTATCAAGCTCTCTTTTGTGGGTCAATGAAACCAGATCGCAACTCGAGATGGGCGAATATTGGGGGCGGATTTGGATTCGAAGCAGATCGTCCTGTTCCTTTGGTTCGCGGATTTATCGCAAAAATAATTATTACTAATACACTCCGCAGATTGGATTCTACAAATCTCGTCCACAGGTTGTATCCAACAGTGTTGTTTTGTATGAATCCGCGTGGATTAAAAACCGACCAAATCCGTTTGCGGATTTTACACCGCAACATGGATTTGGGGTTGAAAATGCAAAAAAATCCAGGAAACGGATTTGGGGCGGATTCGCCCGTCTCTAAATCGCAACCTACAAACAATGTGCACTTCCCCAAGACTAACGCATTTAAATTGCCAGTGGCGGCAAATACACCCATATATCCGCTGGCAACTACAAGTCCCAGCAGCCTCAGGGGCTGCAGACCACATGTTGTCAGGCAGCCAATAGGGCTGCTGCATTTAAAACTGTTATAACAGTGATAACAGTTAGGACAGTTGGTGAGTTGGGAGCAGGGTACAGAAGAGGGAGGTAGGGTTCCAGGTGCCAGTTGCCCTGGGACTAGGCCACCTTTCCCCTGCAGGCCCCAGTAAGTTCCCGACTCACAGTAGGCACCTGCAGCTGTATATGGAAGCCCATACTTAAGGACCCCTTTCCATGTGTTGTGCAGTATCAGGGACACAGTGTCTACGCCACGCGGTGACGCGTAACGTGTGGTCTGGGATCAGACCACCTACGTTCAGAGACTATCTATCTATGGTGGGACGCCCCTGCTGGAGACCACCCCACACGGAGGCGGAAGGCATTGCTGGAGCAGACTGCCTTTTGACTGTTGTTCAGCTATACTGAAGCGCCTGGGAAGGTATCCGCATTAATGCACCAACATTCACGTGGGCAGCGTTGTCTCACTCTTGGGGGTGGGAAAGGCCTTCAGGGTCTGGACACTGGGACACTGCTGCACCTGCACCCAAGTACTGTGGGGATTTTCCGCGGGTTGGTATACATACATGTCTATTGCTGTTCCTATTGATGTAATTGTTTATTACCTCCCAATAAATACTGTTCCCCATACTCTGTGTGTGTATTACTGTGCATATTGTCTTGGGAAGGGTTATCTTACTATGTGAGGCTCCTTCTAAGGTGGAGGCGCTGTTTAGTAGATATACATACACCCCAGGCTGCCCTGTGGCAGGCCTCCTGTTTTCCACACAGGTATAGCAGCACACATAGTCGCCCTGACACAGGGATAAAGGGGGCCACATCTGGGACGCTTGTTATGTTTTCTGCTGCTTCCTTGACCCCTCCCCAGTATAAATTTGCCAAGATGTCAAACACCCCCCAAAAACTAAAATAAGTGGAATTTGGGAGCGTTAGTCAACAACAATCAGATTTAAATAGGGAGCCCCCCAATTGAAGTCTACGAGATGCCTGATAGTACAAAATAAGTGAGACTGGCAGTTCCCACCCACTCCTGCAGCACATGCATGTGGCATTTCTTAGGCCTTGGGCATGGTCAGCGCTTATGCGCTGACCCGTGCTGCTGCTTGGCACTGAGCCCCTGCAGCCGCAATGAGAGCGGCTTTAGCAGCGGCTCGCGCACGCGTCAGCACGCTTGGGGAAGCGTGTGTCTGACGGAGTCTTGAGGTTTTCTTGCTTGCCGGAGCGCAGGGCCGGTCACGTGAGCGGTTCGCCCAATGAGGGCGAACCAGCTCCGTGACGTCACTGGCCCGCCCCCGTCCCGCCCCCTGACGGCGCGCTGTGTAAAGCACCGCTTTCCCTGAGCCTCAGAGCGCCTCCGCACTGTTTGGGGCACTATGTCCCAGGCCTAAGGCTGACTCCCCGCTGGCGCGGAGTGCGCTCATGCTTGGAGAGTGCTCCAAGCATAAGCGCCGGGTGTCCTGCATTTACGCTCGCGCGCGGGGAGGGGGCATTGCGGGTAGTTGAGCACGCGGGAAAGTATAATTTTTTTGTTTATCTAAGCGCCGAGCGCGGGTGTGCCCGCGCAGGAGCGCGCACAGCGTGAACGGGGATTTACATATCTATATATGTAAGTAACCGCCGCCCGCTCAGCGCCAGTGGGGACGCAGCCTTATCTGGCATCTCACCTGTCTCCCCTACAATCTATCCTAAACGCTGCTGCCAGAATCACTGTACTCTTTCCTAAATCTGTCTCAGCGTCTCCCCTCCTGAAATCCCTCTCCTGGCTTCCGATCAAATCCCGCATCTCACACTCAATTCTCCTGCTCACTTTTAAAGCTTTACATTCTTCTGCCCCTCCTTACATCTCAGCCCTAATTACTCGTTATGCACCATCCCGACTCTTGTGTTCTTCTCAAGGATGTCTTCTTTCTACCCCCTTTGTATCTAAAGCCCTCTCCCATCCTAAACCTTTCTCACTTTCTGCTCCACACCTCTGGAATGCCCTTCCCCGCAATACCCGACTAGCCCCCTCGCTATCCACCTTTAAGACCCACCTAAAGACACACCTGCTTAAAGAAGCATATGAATAGCACTGGATAATCATGGACACATGATACATAAAGCTTGGCCCCCTGCAGACGCACTTACAGTACTAGAATTCCCTCCTGCTGTCTCTGTACGTTCTTCCTACCAATTAGATTGTAAGCTCCTCGGAGCAGGGACTCCTCTTCCTTAATGTTACTTTTATGTCTGAAGCACTTATTCCCATGACCTGTTATTTATATTATTTGTTATTTATATGATATGTATTACTACTGTGAAGCGCTATGTACATTTATGGCGCTATATAAATAAAGACATACAATACAATAGATCCTCTATTTATTATTATACATTTCTACATTGCATATTAAACTCCCATAAGATTCCTTATTATTTGCTGATGTGTAAAAGCCCTTGCATCCCCCCCCATTAATACCACGCTGTATGCTGGGAATAATACTATCACCGGGCTGCCCCTGCCTCCCTGCTGCCTGCTCACGTGACCCCCTCCTTGCACCCGTGATCCACGTTTTCCAGGCAACCTACGCTCCTCCTTCCCCTCCTGTCAGCCAGAGGGGGAGGGGGGGGCTTGCCCGCGACGTCACTACCCCGCGCGTCACTCCTCTCCCCCCCCTCCTTGCGCATGCGCACTGCCGCCCCCTCCGTGCGTGTCTTCGCTCCCGCAGGGGGAGAGAGGGGGGGGTGGAAGTTACACACACGGAGGTTGTCGCGCAGTGTGACTCGCACAGGATCCGTGGCGACCGTACGAGGGGCTCTGTCTCAGCCCAAGCAAACGCAGCAGCGGGTGTGAGAGCCGGCGCTGCGCACAGGAGAAGCCCCCCCCAGGGGCTGTGACGCAGCAGAGAGGGGAGAGTCCGGACACCCCCTGGCCCCCCTCCCTCCTTTGTTGTTATCCCCCCGGGGTGAGCCGGGGCCTCCTCCTCCCCGGTCCCCCCTCCCCCTCCGGGCCCCCCCTCATCCTCTCCCTCCCACCCCCTTGTGTCATCACCACGACGATGCGACGGCCCGAGCCCGGGGAGGATCAATGCGGCCCCCTTCCCTAGGATGTCATCCGAGGACAAGAGCCTAGAGCCCGCCTGTCAGCAGCAGCAGCCCGGGCCCCCGCCGCCGGCCCCCGCCAGCCCCGCAGCCACGGACAAAAGACCCCGGGGCCGGCCCCGGAAAGATGGCGCCTCCCCCCTCCAGAGGGCCCGCAAGAAGTAAGTGTCCTTCCTCCCCCCTGCCCGGGGGGGGGGGGGGCTGAGTGTGCCCGGTGTCGTGGTGGTGGCGGCCCCCTCCTCCTCCTGGGCTCACGCTGCTCTTGATCCTGTTTGTCTGTCTCCAGTAATACTGTCTCTGGGGTTTAGCCTGGCACAGAAGCGTCTCTGCTGGCAGGAGGAGAGGAGGAGGAGGTGGTGGTGGTGGGGGAGGAGGAGGATGTAGTGGGGGAGGTGGTGGTGGTGGTGGAGGAGGAGGATGGGTGACGTGCGGGGAGAGCCTTCGGTTTCCTGGAATAGCTTGTTCCTCTTTACTTTCCTTCTCAAACAGTGTCTCTCTTCCCCCCCCCCCCCCCCCCCCGGCACAGAGTAGGCATCTCCACTATCTGCTTTACCCATGTCGGGTGTCTCCACTTGCCAACCTAACCCATGGGCATCTCAATGACCTGCCAGATCTCCTCTACCCAGCCTGACATCGTCACCACTACTGCCCTCCCCCCCCAAAAAAAACCAACACAATACTTCTGTCAGACGCCATGTAAACTTGATATCTCTATGATGTGTCAATATAAATACCATCAAGATCCCCTGCCAAATTAACCCATGTGTCCACACCAGGCATCTCCATCACCTGCCAAGTCTGACCATGTCTCCTCGCTACAAATCTCCTTGAACCCCATTGTGGCCAGACTTTTTAATGTTCACACTCTGTGTAACCCCCATGCCCATACCACTCACTCTCCACACCCTTGCTGATTAACAGACTTCTGTCTAGATCAGACATCCCAATTCTCAACTTATACCTGATACCGCCTTCGTTTACCCACCGCTACCTACATTGTCTGAACCGGACTATCCACTTACCCCCTCTTGTAATTAGAACTACTGCACCTTGGCCTGACACAGACCCTGCCAGCATAACTTTTCTGGGCCTCAATGCCTTCTACCCACTTCACCTGCTATACTCTCCAACTGACAGCTCCGGACATCTCTGTAATTTGCCCATGTAGGTGCCCCTGGTTGCTGAACCAGTCAACTCAACCACCTTTAAACACAACTCCTTGGGTTAGAAATGTCCACATTCTTCCCACATAGACTCGTATTTGCACAAGATTTTTTATTTATTTATAAAAATGTTTTACAAGGCAGTAATACATTGAGAGTTACCTCTCGTTTTCAAGTATGTCATGGGCACAGAGTTATCCAAGATATCCATGCTCCCTGAGTGGAGCCTAAACTGGACCTCCTTGCCCATGCCAAACTTCTCTGCCACCTGCCCACACATCTGTGTTGTCCTCATAATTCTACCAACATAGATCCCTTGTCTAGAGGTGATGACTTGGCACCTAGCACTGCAGCCTCCTGCTAATACAACCCCTCTATTCTTGGAATAAACACCTTGGCCCTTTGTTAACAGTACACATATCCCCTGTGAATGAAACAGGTCCCTTTGACCCATATTAACTCAGATCTCCTGTGCTTGAACTAGACCCCTCTGTGCCCTGTTAACAGAGACCCCCTTGTGCTAGGAACAGACACTTCTGTCCCTTTTTAACACAGACCTCCTTGTGGTAAGATCACACTCCTCTGCCCCCTGTTAACGCAAAGCCTTGTGCTTGAAGGCAGTCCCTCCTGTAACGTAGACTCCCTGTGCTTGAGCAGGACACTTCTATTATTGCAGACCTGTGGGTTAAGATTTGACACACTACTCCTATAAACAGACCATTTTTCATACTTCTAGTATCTTTAACACCGTACCAAAACATACACCTTGCCCCCAGAGAACACACAGCTGTATCACAAACCCCCTGCACAAGTACCCGCCCTTGTAACCCTGATGTATCAGTCTAGTGAATGAACACATAATTGTTTATTAACTAATAGCACACTTAAATTGTTATGCAAAATAAATCTGAGAGTAAAAGAATACATTTTAGCCTGTGTCTGCATTGTTCCATTTGGATCTCTAGGAACTATATTAGACCGATTAAGTCTCTCATGCCAGCTTTTACTCTCAACATAAAATTTCTAACATTTTCTGTTATGTTGGTGGATTTGTTACTTTAGTGGCATATACAAACACTGTAATTATGGTTATGTTTTTATTCTGCATCTGGAGAAAGGCGACAACGTAATTTATGAGGTGGTTAGACCCTTTTCGCCATCATTATGATTCTGTATTATCTCTCTAATGAGCAGGTTGCTAAACTCCTTCACATTTTTGGCATGTCGGTAAACCTGTATTTTCAGGAAAAGTCAGGGGGTTGTGCTAAATAAAACCCATGGCAATTCCCAAACCTGGGCCCATGGATTATACTAAATAATAGTGAATTAAGGAGACTCATGGTTGCATCTGAAATATGTATCGAATTTGTGATAGGAATTAAGTTTGTTTATTTTTTGCAACTGTTGGCTGAATTTCCCTCCTGGGAGAGCAACAGTTTAAAACCAGTATGGCCTCAAATATTGAAGCATTGTACACATTGGCAGCTTTGTGCTAAGATATGGATGTGCTGGTGCAACATGAAGGCAGAAATAATTTCCTAATAATAATAACGTTTTGGTACCTGATGCAAAGAGTGCAAAAAGAGGTTAAGAAGGTGATTAATTATTTTTGGTTCTGTTTCAAATAAAACTGTTGTATCAGCTTGCATGATGCTTCATCTAATGTGGTTCTCGTCTTAATGGGATTTTTAACGCTGTAGGGCTCACGTAATAGGTCATTCAAGGAATTACTGCACATATAACTCAAATGCTATTACGTTTTGATGCAGTAAAACACTATTTTGCCATATTCCTTTGCCCTTTCATCTGCTTAACAGGAACTTGGATGAATTGCACACTTCTTGGTGTGTGATGTGAATACGATATAGCAGTGCTTCCGATTTTGCTTTGAGAACGCACAATACATTTATACCGGCCTCTTGCGTTATGTGAACCACACGTAAACCACCTTCACGAGCATTGGAAAATCATATATTTGATCAATTCGTTTCATTTGTATCCCCTGTAAGGTTCACATTAAACCAGCATTTCTCTGGCCTCTGTTTTCATTGTAAGGCACTGCCGGGCGATATTGGCACCTGTTGAGGACAAAAAACCTTCCATATTTTGGTTAGTGAATTCAGATACATGTTTTTTTTTCTTTTCTTTGGGATGAGTAGCAGCAGAAGGAATGAGTCGCCAGCGTTCCTATAGTGAATTCTTCAAGGTGGATTTGCTTAGGATTTGTTTTTAGTCAATTCATTGTACAGGGTCTTGCACCAAAGCGCCAGTACTGAAAGTGTTTATAAATGTTGGTATTTTTGTTCTTTGTGGTCATGATTGATTCCTAGCACTGCACGGTGTGATTGTTACAAATTAGCTCAGTCCTAATGAAGCATAAATTAGAAAAGCCCCAGCAGACAACTCATTGCTGCTTTTGTCTAATGTTGGTTAACCTAAAATAATATATGCTGCACACAGGGGCACACACGAAGTGCTGATACAGGTTGGCACACTGGGGTGGTTGCGATGACACTTGATGCAAGTGCCACATAGTGTTGTGTTGATTTCTTGTGGTGATGAAGAAAAGCTGTTGATTTAAGTGATGCTTGTTTAGCACAAAGCAGATAGTCTTTTGTTGTTTCCACCTTTTAAAGCCGGACCATAACTTGCGGCCTGTGATCCACATCCAGCCTGTAAAGGATCATAGTTACCCATGGCCGGCTGCTGCTCTATTTGCTGCCTTGGATGCTGTGACATAAGATCTGGTTTCCTTACGCTTGTTCCATCAGACAAGTATAATTTGTCATACTGAAACCAACCCCTTAAAGTTTGATCATGAAAATATCTGCTACAAATGCTAACCGTATTTGTGAAATGTTAACACTTTTTTTTTGTTTTTAATTAAAAAGTTACAATGCTAAAATGTGTAATGTAAGTGTTATAAAATATAACTAATATTGCATTTGAATACTAATTCACCCACCCTTTTGTTTGTTTTTCCTGAATCGGAAGTCTTTTTGCGCACTGTTCTAACAAGAAGCTGCTGTGTACTATTGGAAATGTGCAATCATATTCAATGTTGGGGGTAAAATACATTCTGCACCAACCAATAATACAAATTCACAATCTCATGCAGAGCTGAGCACAACAAAGAAAAAGCTAAGACTAGATCTAAAACTAGAAATGTGGCACAGAACGCAGTGGCATGGTATAACACAGCGGTGTGCAAACGGGGGGGGGGGGGGAGGGAGGGGCGTGAGAATTTCTAGGGGAGGTGCGGCGGTTACAGAGGCCCCACGCTCTTCCCCATGGTATTTGAATTAAATGCTGGGAGAGGTGTGAGACCTCTGTAACTCACTTACCTGTTCTCTGCCGGGTCTTCGGCGAAGCGTCACCATGTTAACACGCGACGGGTCACGTGACGTCACATGACCCGCGACATCATTTGACGCCGAGTCTTTGGAAAGGGGGGGGGGGAGGGGGTGGCTTGAACGCTACGGCTCCCGGACAGGGGGGGGGGGGAGCAGCTTGAGGTTTGCGCACCCCTGGTATAACAAATGAAAATACAGATTTATTCATTAGTGAAATCTATGCAAGTTTGATTTCTTAAATACAGTTGTACAATATACTGAAATTGTTAGACTATTGCACAATAAAAATAGCCTCTGTTCAAAAATGGGAATGAACCATTTGTCCCATAGTTAATATTATGTTTACTAGGTAGTGACAACACGTACAATATATTATTGGCTTCCTGAATATTAAAGAGGAGTGCACAATTTCCACTTCTAGCAAATTGTAAATTTGATGGACACACTGGCTCGTATTTACTAAGCAGTGCTAAGCCATAAGGCACCGAACAAGCAATTCACGTGATAGGAGATCAAGGTGCCATACAACGTAGGCCCTTATTCTGCACCTAGACACATTCCTGAATGGGACATTTGGTTGCGGCTGTTTCCCTGACTCGCTGCTGGAATGCCGACCGCTTCTAAGGTAAGTTTTATTGCCGTTTAGGGTCGGGTGTTAATGTAAGACGTTTTAGTGCTTAGGGTGAGGTTAATAAAAGCAATTTTAGTGCTTGGGGCACATGTTTTTTTTTTTTAGGGTGAGGGCTTAGGGTAGGGTGTTTAGGGTGAGGGCTTAGGGTAGGGTGTTTAGGCACTTTAGCGGCAAAGTGGCCAGTGGCGACAGGTTCCGGTGGTGGGGCAAATCACGGCGAAGCGCCGGTGGCCATTTAGTTGCAGCGAAATCACTGCGCCCAAATGTCCTAGACTAGACAAGTTCTACATCCATTTGGACTGTCTTGTGCTGAAAATCCCCAGAGACTGCATAAGGGAGGCTGTACTGAAAAATGTGTCCTCAATTCCAGCTTCAGCAGATAAGGAATTTGACCCTTGGCACTGTTGCGTAATCACCGGCCATATGGAATCTTGACATGAATGGGGAGTAAAGCAGCATTAAGTAAATATGGGCTTACCTATAGGAACATGCTAAATGACGACTGTAGACACATCCGTATTCTACACATCTCTGGGATGGATGTACAATATGTGTAATATTACCTCATTCATTCATAATTGGTACAGTTTTATAGATGTACATTGGTAAGGGGGATAGTATCCTGAATGTTTCCTGTATAACAGGGCTAGTTCTTTGAATTTTAAGAATAAATAAATATGGATGACTGAATACAATTATACTGCCATTATTAATAAATTCATCTATCGAGCACATGGCAAATAAAGCCCAGATCCTTAAAAACCATGTGAATGGGTAACGATTGGTGTTGTCTTTAATTTTTAGTCCTGATTGTGAACATTAGCCCAGTATATGTATGTGTATTTAAAACAAAAAAACAATCCCCTTCTCATTCACTGAATTCATGCTTTATCTAACTCATGCTAACATCTAATAGAAAGTATTTGTTGGAAAAAAATCTGTTTGAAATACTTTATTCTTTTATTTTATTACTTTAATGGTTCTCGGTCAGCTACATGGAACCTGTGGAACATGCCAATATCCTTGGTTCACTTGGTCCTACGAGGGACTGTCCCATAACCAAGTTGGTCCCTCGGAGTAGACAGGATATAACAGTAGTCCTGCCTAACACCGCATTTTTTCCAGAATGAAAACTCTGAAGCTTAACTAACGCCTCCCCCCTCCCTTCCCTCCCCCCCCCCCCTTCCCTCCCCCCCCCCTTCCCTCCTCCCCCCCCCCCTTCCCATTTCACCGGTGTTATACTTCCTGGCCATTTAAAATATATAGTTAATTGGCTTTCCAACAAGAAGCCGCAACCGATGCTGTTGCAGGTTCCGTGTAATTTGTCATCAATTTTTATTTCCCAGGAGGGAACACCGGTAAGTATCTTGGGTCCCCATAACTAAAAAGAATGGGGGTTAACTCCTGGAGACCCCTTGTTCCCACGCTGTAAAAAAGGATGAAAAACATGACTGCTCTAAATCTCATGTTTACATTTCATCGACATGTCAAAGTATATTCACTGGTGAACGTGGTATTAAAACTTGGACAATCTGATATCCCACTAACCGTTAAGTGATCACACCGTGTAATGAACAGGTGGATAAACAGGCTGTGTATATATGTGCAGTATTTTTTACATATTTGTTTTATATTTATATAGTTACATAGTGGCGATGGTGCAAAGAAGATTGGAAGGTGGAAATGTTTTATGAAAGTTCTTGTGTAATATGCTTGTTGGCAATGCATATTTTAAGCCTGTGTTAATCCCTTCAGAATCTATCCATGAGCAGGGTAAGGGACCTGAAAACCTATTTTGTGTAAAATTTTAATTTAGCTGCAATAATATAGTATTTGCAGCCATGACTTTGGTTCGGCTCATAAATGCAGAGGATATATTGAGTGATCTGTTTATGGAAATTCTTTAACTGGATCCTTCAGTGGTATCTCACAGATCCATTTGGCATTAAGTTCATTATTGCTGCTTAGTTTTGGCTGAAATAAAGCCAAGCACACACTGAAAGTCCATTGTGTCCCATTGATTACTTAAACAGTTGGTTTCCCTAACCTTAGTAACTTTTTCTGTGGCCAAGTCATAATTTACGTAAACATAAAATGTATTTTGCAAATGAAAGTATTGACCTCCTAAATTATGGATGAATTGAGCATTCTAAATGTCAATTTTGACAGCGGTTTTGATCCTGTTGGCTGTGGACTGGCTGAGGCAACCATGGTGTCACATGCTTGGGGAAGAAGGATAACACAGTAACACAAAGTACTCACCCATTACAGGCATAGACAGGATATTTATTTCCATACAGTCACATTGATAAGAGTGAAACCAAAAATAGAAAATGTGCCATTCGTTTCATATAAACCAAATCTTGAATTTGTGTAGAAATGTAAAATATGACAACCGTCGATTACTTATTGTATTTTTTCCACTCTTAATAATGCGATTTGACCTGACTTGAATATTTTTTCCTCATTGTTTATCCGTATAATACAATGGGCTTTTTTGCTAGACTCTGTCCTAATATTTTTTGCTATATTAATTATAATAACTTTCATGTATTGTTTTTCTCCCACTGGGACTCAAAGCGCTTCACAGTTACAGTATTGCGCTCGGTACGCAGCACATAGGATTGTTACACAGTCCCTGCCCGGTGGAGCTTACAATCTATGTTTTTGGTGCCTTAGACACAGGGAGATAAAGTGACTTGCCCAAGGTCACAAGGAGCTGACACCGGGAATTTTACCAGGTTTCCCTGATTCAAGCTCAGTGTTAATGTTATCAGAGTCCGTGTCTTTAGGCTGGGATTATACAGCCGAACTGCAGGGCGCACGCGCATCTGTGATGTCACATTAGCGACATCGGAGAGCGACATGTGCACAAGCGCTTGCTACTGTGCGCAGCTGCAGGATGAAATCTGCTTTTTGATTGGATGGCCGTGTCCTGTGAGGCGGCAGTCGCAACCAGAAAACACATTTTGAAAACACTTCAGCTGTCGCCTGCATTGCAGTAGCAAGCGGCGCAACAGTCGCGGTTGGTATAAGCGTTTTCAGTGTATGCATAGAATTTGTTTTGGCGCCACACGCGTTTTTCTGTATAATCACGGCCTTGCTCGGTCAGCCGCTCCTTCTACCTTTACGTTTTTTTTTACAGTATGATGGTCACTTTTATTTATTTTTTGCTCTATTTTTAATGTTATAGTATATATTTTCAGGCCTAGCCTATGCTGCCATATCCATTGTCTGTCCCGAACTGCTTCTGTGGCCTTCTAATCATTCCTCATTGTCCTTCTAGTAGTAACTCGGCTATCTGTTATTGTTACAAGTGCAGCAGTATTTGCCGGTCTCTAGCCTCTGTCCTCTAAGGAGAAATAGCTTTGTCGGTTGGTAAGTCCAGTTAATGTAATACCTCCTTAATTTTTCTGGTAGTGAATACTTGATCAGCTCTAAAGCTGTGGAGCTCATTCGGTAGAACAGTAGTAATTGTGGCAAAGTGACTGCTTTATGTTTTACACCTATTTTTCCAACAGAGTTGCGCTGGCGTCATTTTTTCACGTTTCACTTCACTCGGTAGTAAAAAGACTTAAAGCTAAAGTTCACAGACCTCTGGATTGTCCTGTTGGAATTAAACTGGTTTTCACAGCTCATTTGCATGTCATTACCCAGAATTCCTGGCTGCAGCGGTAGCACTGTATGCTTAGGAGATGATGGGGAAAGGCAGGTTTGTGTACGTGTCTAAGACATGTGAATGTACTCACGTGGTATTTTTATTTGCATACTGTACATTGGAGGGTTTTTGTCACTTACTCGCCATAACTTTGTCTGGTTTAAAGAACTAGTAATTTAGTTTTATGGCGGTATACTCAATGGGGTTAATGGTACATTCAGATCTATATAAAAGACATAAAAAATATATTGGGTGCAAATAATCCCATGACTGGGTACACCAAACAAAATGGAGCCCCAATAATGAATAAAACAACTGTCAGGTACAGAAACTCCGTTTCAGCACATGGCCCTTTGTCAGGAGGAGATATTTCATGGTGGTAGGACTTCTTCTTTGCTCCTTATTGAAAGCCATACAGCAGCCCCTCGTAGGCGATGGGCGGCCATGACCGGGGGGGCAAGGCCTCCCTCATCACTGCGGGTGGTCTCTGGCCGTTCATGCGGCCGGGAGGGGGAGGAGCTATAGGAATGTAAAGCACAGCTGGGAGCGGGCGCGCTCATTCTGCTCCCGGTTGTGGCGATTTTCCCACCCACCTGTCCCTTATGGATGCAAAGGATGGCATGTAATCAGTGTTTGGCCACTTGTTTTGACAACGAGTAGAGACGATGGTTATCATTGTTGGCTACTGAACTATATTGCCTGTGAATATTGTTAACGTGTATCATTGTTAATTTTACAGTGTGATGTCTAAATACTTTCCAAAGAAATTAAAAGGACTGAAGTTCCTAAAAGAGGGGTCAGTTTGCTTTTGCAGTTGGGGGGGTAAGTGCTTGTCCTTGCCAGGCGGGACCTGGGGGTAGAAGCGAGTGGGCGGGGTCAGGTGGACGTGACTTTTGGGTGCCCATTCGCGAGAATGCACAGCTCACGTGGGCATGGCTACTGTTTACGTGAGCAGCGGATCAAGGCCCGGCTGTCCCTTCACCTAACTTAGTAAGCGAGCATTCTGGCAGGAACTCGCAGTTACTCTGTTGTTATTGTTTAATAAACACAGCCGCTGCCTTTTATACCTGCAGACAGTCTGTCGTTGTTTGTATGTGTTTATGTGGGTAATGGTTAACACGGGGAGGGGGCTCCCTCGCAGCCTTCCTGGTCGGCCCTCCAGGGCACTGTGCTGTAACACAGAAGAGATTGCAGTAGTGTGACTTGCTCGGTGTGCTGCTTATTGATTCTGAATTTGGGGCTCAATGTACCCAACAATAGCAAGCATAAAGGATAGGAAGGAACTATTTGACCTATAAAAGCAATGAGTACTTTCTGAGTCGGTCTCCTGCTAAAATATCAAACTTGACATGGATGTTGCTCTCAGAAGGCTGCACCTGGGTTGAAGGGTTTTCTTAATTTTGCCATGTCCAACTATTGGTACCTTGCATTGAAAGCGTTTAAATATCATCTACCTTCTACTAATTATACATTTTTGTTGTAAGTTTCTCCAGTTAATATTTCTTTTAGTGAAACAAACACAAGCCTCTTTAATGAATCCTCTGCTCTGTTAGTGCTGCTGTGCACTCGTAGGCACACTGAGGAATTTGCCGCAGCTTTCTTTGCTTGATTAAACTCCACTTCTAGCTCAATCAGCATAGGTCCTTGTTTTTTACCAGAGCTAAGTTTAGAGCATGACTTTGTCACGTTAAACATGTTTTCGGTGGTTAAGCAAAGGTTACATGTGGGGTAAGTGCTTGAACTTGATTGTATCATCAGTATACCCTTCTATGTGGCACTGTTGCTTTAATTCCTTGTGGAGGATACTGCTTGAGCTCTGGGGTTGGCTGTTGCAGGCTCGCCGCCTGCAAGATGACGTGCCTCTATCTGAAAGTGAAAGGCCGCGTTGCTTTGTGGGATCTCCGATCGGCTGCTAATCCAGTGACACACAACCTGTAGCTGTGGAGCTGGGTACAGCTCTGTCCAGCCACTGGGCCTGCAGCACATTGCTTTGCAGCGCGAAAGGAAGTTATTCCTGGGCGAAGCTATGAAGTTGCAGGCTTCTGAGGCTTGATTGTGGGAATGCTCTCCGGGTTGCTTCATTCGAGCTGTTTTAACCCCTGTGCACTTGGAAGAGCCTATTCTAAACAGATGAGGTCAGGCACACCAACAAAAGTAAAGTAGAAACAGTAGTTTACTTTAACGCTGCATATGGCGAGCCGACGTTTCGGCACCCGGCAGTGCCTTCTGCAAGGGATGCGCCTGGAAGTGCCTGCGATGTGATGCTCTGCACAATGTCGGCGGCTGCAGCCGGTACCATTGCTATCCTGCTCATGCCTCACATGCAGAATGATGTTAACTGTCTCAAATAGCTCACGTTTTTGTTTTGAGTGATATTTTATTATAAGATTGCCTTTAAACATTGTATCTGTTTATTTACCAGATTGTAAAATCATTGTTGTTTTTTTTATTTTGGATGAATATTGGGGTAAAATAACATTTGCATAGTTAAATAGTGGCTTGGGTTACGACCTGTGAATTTTTCACATTTGCTAGTTGGAAGATAAATGAGATTATGCTTTTAAGCTTAAATGTAAGAAATGGCGCAACAGCAAAATTACAAATCCTTTTAAAATGTCCTAATTAAACATACTACACTAGAGTACTAAAACAGTGCTGGGCATCTGGGTTGTGCTTTAAAATAAGGTAGCAGCACAGAATTAGGGGATCTCAGACCCTGTGACAGAAGGCTTCATTTCCAATAATTGTATAACTGTTTAGTGTACTTTGCGGAGCGAGACAAGGTGACTGAATGACAAAGGTTAAAGACCCTGTGACCTAAAGTGACAGCTTTTCCTGTGTCACTTGACAGTGGTCTGACAGGCCTGCTAAGGGTCATTTAGAGCTCTTGACACATTCATGGCATTAAGCTCTGTGCACAAAAGCGTTAAGAATGCCAGCACTTTGCATATACAGTTACCATGAAGTGATTGGTACTGTAACTATCACTATTACATGAGTTGCTGTGTATTTCGTGTCTGCATTTGTGATCTGGGTTTAACTTCAGTTCCTGTCTGTGACCCCAATAGCTTCTCAGCCAAATCACATTGTAATTCAAATATTTGTGTTGAGACATAAATCTGCTCAGAAGTGTTTGTATCATTACTGTACTCTGTATGATGGAGGGATTCTGTCACCTAGTATTTTCTTTCAACTTAAAACACAGCGAGGCCACAAGTACAGTAGGACTTATTTTTTTAAATTTTGTTTTGAAGAGGGCAGGTGGAAAACGTTACATTTGTTGTATTTTTGGTTTAATTATAAAAAAATACTGTTAATAACCCATTGCTCTCTTTTTAAAGTGTGTTTCATGTTTATGGTCAAACTAAATGCTCCCTTAAGTGTGTGTGTGTGTGTGTGTGTGTGTGTGTTCGTATTTAGGTCTCTCTTTCATTACATACACACTACCAATTCAGAAGAACGTGAGACTTATTTGTCCAAACTAGAGCAAATAAATGTACCACGTTGTGAAGCACATTCACGTCTCGGACAGGTCCCCACCACCATGCCTTTCCCCATTCTCTTAGCACAGTGCTTCCACTGCAGCCAGGGATTGTGGGTACTGACATTACAAATGTCTGGCTACAACCTCTAACCAGCTTCACGTTGCAAAGCAAGTAACCATCTTCACGCTGATACCCAAAAGGCCGAAAGAGCCGTCTGTGAAAAGGTTAACTGACCATGCAACTCTTGAACCCAGTCTGTGTAGATACAGCTTTGTAACGTGACAGGCATAAGCTTATAGGGGTTCATGTTATAATGGGTAAAAAACAAAAGCTGAACTGTTTTTTACCCAGAATCCCTGGCTGCAGTGGAAGTATTCTATGCCAAGAGATAATGGGGAAAGGTAGGTTTGTGACATGTGACATTGCGCACAAGCGATATTTTTATTTGCTGTACAGTGGAGGGTTTTTGTTAAAAAAAAAAAATTGTTTGCCATAACTTTGTCTGGTTTAAAAAACTATAATTTTACTACATTTGGGGAAACAAAAATGTAGCAAACATCAGCTAAAATGTTCCCACAAATTCCACTATGGATTAAAGTTTACTAGTTGAAAGTTTTGAAAATGTTGTGTTAAGTTAAAGCAGCAAAATGTGAAAAACTCCTATTTTTTAAATCGGTTCTGTAGTATTCGATAATACGGTTTGCACTGGTCCTAATGCCATTTTGAATGTTTTGTAATCCCCTGCGCTCACTCTCCCCCTCTCACTTCCATGTACACACGTACTCTCCCCCTCTCACTTCCATATACAAGCACACTCTCCCCCTCTCACTTCCATGCACACGCTCACTCTCCCCCTCTCACTTCCATGCACACGCGCACTCTCCCCCTCTCACTTCCATGCACACGCATACTCTCCCCCTCTCACTTCCATGCACACGCGCACTCTCCCCCTCTCACTTCCATGCACACTCTCCCCCTCTCACTTCCATGCACACGCGCACTCTCCCCCTCTCACTTCCATGCACACGCGCACTCTCCCCCTCTCACTTCCATGTACACACGTACTCTCCCCCTCTCACTTCCATATACAAGCACAGTCTCCCCCTCTCACTTCCATGCACACGCGCACTCTCCCCCTCTCACTTCCATGCACACGCGCACTCTCCCCCTCTCACTTCCATGCACACTCTCCCCCTCTCACTTCCATGCACACGCGCACTCTCCCCCTCTCACTTCCATGCACACGCGCACTCTCCCCCTCTCACTTCCATGTACACACGTACTCTCCCCCTCTCACTTCCATATACAAGCACAGTCTCCCCCTCTCACTTCCATGCACACGCGCACTCTCCCCCTCTCACTTCCATGCACACGCGCACTCTCCCCCTCTCACTTCCATGCACACGCATACTCTCCCCCTCTCACTTCCATGCACACGCGCACTCTCCCCCTCTCACTTCCATGCACACTCTCCCCCTCTCACTTCCATGCACACGCGCACTCTCCCCCTCTCACTTCCATGCACACTCTCCCCCTCTCACTTCCATGCACACGCGCACTCTCCCCCTATCACTTCCATGCACACGCGCACTCTCCCCCTCTCACTTCCATGCACACCCGCACTCTCCCCCTCTCACTTCCATGCACACGCGCACTCTCCCCCTCTCACTTCAATGCACACGCGCACTCTCCCCCTCTCACTTCCATGCACACGCGCACTCTCCCCCTCTCACTTCCATGCACACGCGCACTCTCCCCCTCTCACTTCCATGCACACGCGCACTCTCCCCCTCTCACTTCCATGCACACGCGCACTCTCCCCCTCTCACTTCCATGCACACGCGCACTCTCCCCCTCTCACTTCCATGCACACGCGCACTCTCCCCCTCTCACTTCCATGCACACGCGCACTCTCCCCCTCTCACTCCCATGCACACGCGCACTCTCCCCCTCTCACTTCCATGCACACGCGCACTCTCCCCCTCGCACACGCGCACTCTCCCCCTCGCACTCTCCCCCTCGCACTGTCCCCCTCGCACACGCGCACTCTCCCCCTCGCACTCTCCCCCTCGCACACGCGCACTCTCCCCCTCGCACACGCGCACTCTCCCCCTCGCACACGCGCACTCTCCCCCTCGCACACGCGCACTCTCCCCCTCGCGCACGCGCACTCTCCCCCTCGCACACTCTCCCCCTCACTTCCATGCACACGCGCACTCTCCCCCTCACTTTCATGCACACGCGCACTCTCCCCCTCACTTTCATGCACACGCGCACTCTCCCCCTCACTCCATGCACACGCGCACTCTCCCCCTCACTTCCATGCACACGCGCACTCTCCCCCTCACTTCCATGCACACGCGCACTCTCCCCCTCACTTCCATGCACACGCGCACTCTCCCCCTCACTTCCATGCACACGCGCACTCTCCCCCTCACTTCCATGCACACGCGCACTCTCCCCTTCACTTCCATGCACACGTGCACTCTCCCCTTCACTTCCATGCACACGTGCACACTCCCCTCACTTGCGCATGCGCACTTTCTTTCCCCCTTTCACTTGCGCATGCGCACTTTCTTTCCCCCTTTCACTTGCGCATGCGCACTTTCTTTCCCCCTTTCACTTGCGCATGCGCACTTTCCCCCTTTCACTTGCACACACTCACTATATGGGAGCTAGCACACACACTCGCTCTCTCTTTAAGAGAGCTGAGAGCGCCCGCTCTTACCCGATCCTTCCTCTCACTCCTGTCACGCCGGCAGGAGAAGGGAGGAAGGATAGTAGTGACCGGGCGGCAGCTGCTGAGCTCGGGACTTGCTGGGTCACTGCTATGTAGGGTGCCACCGGGCCTGGGTCACTGCTATATAGGGTGCCACCGGGTCTGGGACACTGCTATGTAGGGTGCCACCGGGCCTGGGTCACTGCTATATAGGGTGCCACCGGGCCTGGGTCACTGCTATATAGGGTGCCACCGGGCCTGGGACACTGCTATGTAGGGTGCCACCGGGCCTGGGTCACTGCTATATAGGGTGCCACCGGGCCTGGGACACTGCTATGTAGGGTGCCACCGGGCCTGGGTCACTGCTATGTAGGGTGCCACCGGGCCTGGGACACTGCTATGTAGGGTGCCACCGGGCCTGGGTCACTGCTATGTAGGGTGCCACCGGGCCTGGGACACTGCTATGTAGGGTGCCACCGGGCCTGGGTCACTGCTATATAGGGTGCCACCGGGCCTGGGTCACTGCTATATAGGGTGCCACCGGGTCTGGGACACTGCTATGTAGGGTGCCACCGGGCCTGGGTCACTGCTATATAGGGTGCCACCGGGCCTGGGTCACTGCTATATAGGGTGCCACCGGGCCTGGGACACTGCTATGTAGGGTGCCACCGGGCCTGGGACACTGCTATGTAGGGTGCCACCGGGCCTGGGTCACTGCTATGTAGGGTGCCACCGGGCCTGGGTCACTGCTATATAGGGTGCCACCGGGCCTGGGACACTGCTATGTAGGGTGCCACCGGGCCTGGGTCACTGCTATGTAGGGTGCCACCGGGCCTGGGACACTGCTATGTAGGGTGCCACCGGGCCTGGGTCACTGCTATGTAGGGTGCCACCGGGCCTGGGACACTGCTATGTAGGGTGCCACCGGGCCTGGGTCACTGCTATGTAGGGTGCCACCGGACCTGGGTCACTGCTATGTAGGGTGCCACCGGGCCTGGGTCACTGCTATGTAGGGTGCCACCGGGCCTGGGACACTGCTATGTAGGGTGCCACCGGGCCTGGGACAGCTTTGAGAGTTGTCCCAGCTCTTTTACGCCCCTCGACGGCCGTGGAACCCCCTTAGGGGTGCTCGCGGAACCCCTGTTGAAAATCACTGGTCTATTGCTCTGAAAGCTGTAACAATGGATTACACTTAGGCCGCGCGTATAGTGCCCACGACGCGTGACGCACCCGTGGCCACTAGCGAAAGTTGTATTTCGCTTTGTGGGCGACCAGGGCATTGATTGGTTCAGGGGCTGTCATATGAGGCGACAGCCCCTGAAAAATCAAATATTCCTGGCTTCCGAAAATCGCGTAGCCCCGTCGCTTTGTCGTTGCGCTTATAAGCGCACGCGGCGGCGACAATGCATGTTTTCAGCGTCGTCGCCGCCACTATAAGCGCGGCCTTATGTAACATTATTTTACAGTCGGCTGCAGCATTTCACAGACTACAGCACAAACTTAGGCGATTTCGTTAGGCACGCAATCAGAATTGTTACAGATTGATAACAGGAGTATCAAATGATTGCCAGCTTAGGTAAGGATGTAGAATTATACATATAAAAAATAAGAAACAAAGGGGGAATGTTGCTGCTTTAAAATACACTTTCCTTGTGTGTAAACAGTTTTATTTTCTGGTTTCCTGTATTGCTCCCTTGTTGGGGTAAAGCTGTGGCTGCCTCCATTTGAAAAAAAAATGTGCTCCTATATAGATTGTTGGTCCAAAAAAAGGTATCATGCCACCTACTCCCTCTCTTATTTTCTACTTCTTGAAATCGGCGGGAGTTTGTGTGATTGTGCCCTGACTCGCATTATTGCAGTTTAATGGTATAACCCCAATGTCCATCTCAAGTGCGATTCTTCTTTTTTTTGTTTTTTTTTTGAAGTGCAGAGAATGGCCCCTTACCCAAGATTCATCCAAGCCTCGACTTTATAACATGCATCCTATCTCACAGGAAGGTATTTGTAATATTGTCATGAGTTCCACATGGCACAACAGTAGATTGGAGGCCCAGTTTCATGTTTATGGGAGACAGGGAAAGGAAGGGCGACGCTGTTATGCTGTTATGCTCTTTAACGGCTTAGACAGGCTTATTGAAAGTTTCTTATAACAGATACAGCCAAGGTGTGTTGTGTGCGTGTTATTTTTTTGTTGTTTGTTTGTTTTCCTCCCCGCACCGTTTTGGTTCATTGACACGTTTTTCAAGGCAAGCAATAAGAGTGAATGTCTGATGCCATCTTTTTGTGTTTGCTCAGGTCCGGACCAGTAATAGGTGTAAGTAGCAACACTTTGGCTGAGTCCCCCGCTGGTCACGGCCACACACCGCCGCACAGCCCTTTTATGGGGCAGGCTCTGTGGGTGCGCAAAGCGCTGTGACGCGTAGAAGAACTTTGTCTTCCTGTGCCGTGACGTGGTTGGCGCGCAGCCAATGGCAGGGCAGATATGCCTGGTCATGGCCCTGCCCCCGCGCTGCCCTACCGACCGCCGATCGCGGCTGTAGTCTCTGCATACGGCGCCAGGCGTGCGTGCATCAGGGAGGACTGGGGCCATAGCCTAAGTGTTTCACATATGTATACAGAGAGCAGTGACTTCATTGTTGCATGTTTTAGAGAGATTTACAAAGTGTTTGTGTGTATGTTTCTACATAGATTTGTAAAGCACTATCTGAATTTCATTATAAAAAGAAACATTTGGAAATCTGTATTAATGATGAACGCAAGTCAAGCTGTGTTACGTTATTATAACTCCTTTTTTACTTGGTTTGCTACCAAGTGTATAAATAATCTCCCTGTCCTCCTTTCTGTTTTTAGAGGAGACATATTGTATAAAACACTCCTTTCTCACATGAGATCCAATGCCCTGTGTAACCGTGAGAGCTGCGTTTTATTCAGGCACACATCTCATTCCTTTTATACTGTGACTACTGAGTTAAAACAGAAACAAATTTAGAAAAGACCAATCTTTAAAAAACCCCTCTGAAAAGGTAAAGAATAAAGATAGTTTGGCAATGTAACAAAATAGACAATATATGAGTTGACATCCCCATGGGATATGTGGGTTCTGGGGACACCATGTTGCGCTGTGTGTATATATGGTATTAGTGTCCTGTGTGGGGGAGTTTTTAGTTTTGTGTGTGTGTGTGTGTGTGTGTGTGTGTGTGTGTGTGTGTGTGTGTGTGTCTGTCTGTCTGTCTGTCTGTCTGTCTGTCTGTCTGTCTGTCTGTCTGTCTGTCTGTCTGTCTGTCTGTCTGTCTGTCTGTCTGTCTGTCTGTCTGTCTGTCTGTCTGTCTGTCTGTCTGTCTGTCTGTCTGTCTAGTATTATAGTGTGTGGAGGGGGTGTGTATTAGTGTGTGTGTGTTGTGTTCGCATTACTGTGTGCCTGCGCCTGCCTCTCATGTGCCTCTCTCCCCCCCTTGCGCCCCTCCCCTCTGTTGCTCACACTGTGTGTCCGGCTCCGTGCGCACGGATCCGGCCCAGCTTTTGGGGGCTGCTGTTGGTGCCGGATCTATTTTCCCACCGGTGGAGGCTGCGGGTTGTGCCGCTCAGGAGGAGCTCGGGGAGCGGGCAGGGCGGGCGGGCGGCGGTCCCCCGGCGGGCACAGAGCTGGCAGTGAGAGAGTGCGGGGAGGCTCGCTGGGGCAGGAGGCGGGGCGCGGCGCACAGCTCCCGGCCGCACACACGGAGGTGAGGGCGGGGAATGGACGTGACAGTGTCAGTCCGCGGACAGCTGACACTGACAGCCGGAGGGGGAGGGGGAGCTCAGGCGCTGACCTCATCCATGTGTTAACCCGTGCAGCGCCGGAGCTGTGATACTCTGCAAAGTATGTCAGTGTTAACCCGTGCAGGACTGGAGCTGTGATACTCTGCTAAGTATATCGATGTGTTAACCCCTGCATGGTAGAAGATGTTTGCACTACATACTGCAGTGCTGTGCACTGTTTAAGTTCTTTAGGGGTTAAACTGGCACACTATCTGATGTCACAGAGTTAACCCTTGCAGAGCTGGTACCATGATGTGCATTGCTGGGCAAAGTGACTGCCTGTGTTTAAGTAACGCAGTTCCTTGATTTCCAGAATGTCATTTTATTAGCTTCTGTTGTGCAGAGATATTTGCTATGTTAGTGCAACATCCCAATCCTAAAATGTACGATGTACAATCTCTAATACAGTGCTTCCGTGACAAGCATTTGGAAAGATGATCAATATCACTGTATTCTAATTAACCTCTTCAGAGCGAGCTGGATGGCCTTGAACACTTTCAGCATAGACATAATACATTGAAGTGAGATACTATTTGCTTGCAAAGTATCCACTGCTCAACTTTGTTGTGCTTTACCATTATAGTGTTGGGCAGATTGCCAGGGGCTGTGATGTATGGCTTTGTCATAGGCTTTTGCCTTGGAACTAATTGAAGTTCGTTATCCTCAAACCCTTTGCTGGCAGAGAAATGGGTTAACCAGGGCATTGGCTGGCAAGCCTAATCCTGAAAGTTCGTTTTCTTGTTGTACAGTATTCATTTATTCAAGACTGGAGTTTAGCTCATTTGCTGGTTACCAAGTAAATGCAAATAGTTTGTGATTTAACCACCTTGGGGCTCGTTGACTCAGTTTTAGTGCTTTTTTGAAGGATTGCGTGTTCAACATAAGTTTAAGAACTTTGTCCGGCTTATGGAGCTGCCTGGTATAGCATTGCTGAGTATCTCTGCTTTTAGTGATGGGCCTGTAGAGCATGTTTGTCAAAGTAAATTCTGTGCCTTTAATCCATTCAGTAACTTGTTGCATAGCAAATGGAATCATTCGTTTTTCCCTCCCCTTCTGGGCTGTACATCTCGTAATATGTTGCTACCAATTGTCAATAATCATTGCAATAACCATTTCCTTAAGCCTAAAACATGCATCAACTCGTCTGCATTAAAATGGCCTTAAATGCATTGTCCTGTAAAGTAACCATCTAAATAACTATTGAATTATTTTTTTAATAGGGCCATTAGATTGGAGATCTGCAAGAGAAACACAAACCTTTAAATCCGAATAATGATAATACTAATTTTTCAGAAGTGCACACAAAGCTGAGCACACGGCATGTTTCAAATATTCACATTAATAGCTGTGAAAAAAATATATAAATAAGTAGAATGTTAAAATACATGAATATAACCTTGATCTATTCAGAGAGGAGGCAGCTCTATCCTGTGCTCAGCCAGAAGCTTCCGGTGCTATCCACTGCTGGTGACTGAATACTGATCTAGTATTGACAAGTCTTAGGCTGCGGTCCCAGTCACTGCTACAGCGCACACCTCGGCGTGCGCTGTGCGTGTAAGCACCGCCCCTCAATGGGGCTGGGCCCAGTACTCACCTTCCCGCTGAAGGTGCAGCCGCGCTGTACTCGCAGTTTTTTTTTAACTCAATGTAATTGAGTTCAGAATTGGCGACGAAGGCGTGGCCACGCCCCCGCCGGCGGTTCACCCAATGAGGGCGAACCAGCCGCGTGAGGTCATGACCACGTCCCGCAAAACCACGACCATGCCCCCTCCCGTCGCAATCTCCCTCTCCCTAAAGACCGCAAATTGCGGGTAGCGCTGTGCACGCGCAACCCTTCCCCCCCTGCCGGGCGCGCGTGTCAGTGATCACTGGGACCGCAGCCTTATGCTAATCGGTGCAGTTTCGTTGCTGTTTCCCAGCATAGTAACAACAAAAACATAATGGTTATTGTGTTATTTACGTTTTGTTATAAGTGCAGAATATAGCTTCATGTGAATAGGAATCTGGTAACAGTGGGCTCAAGATGGTCTAGATAAATATATTTTATATTTCCGGTGATGGAACACGAGAGAGGGTTACGCTCGCAAGTCATTGGGTGTAAAAATATTTACTGACCGTTGCTATAATGATTTTCAGTAATTTTGATATTAATGGCCCGTCCCACTATGTAGCAAAATAAACCAAAACGGCCTAAAGCGGGGGCGATTAATGCCCAATGTTAATGTTTTTCAATCATTCTCTGTGATCTTGGTGTTGCAGCCACTGGTGTAGGAAACATGATTGATTTGCACTCTGCTTGTCATGTTTTCACTGCCCACATTAAAAAACAAATCACATACTTGGCTTTCAAAGAAATAGTGTTTTTGTTTTTTTAATAATATGTTAAAGAGACAATATCCTCCTATGACACGTGAACTCGACTGTACAGGCAATGACCTGGAGTAATGAAAGTATTTTTGTTGACTGAGCCCTACACCTGTTTGTTACAATTCATCCATGAACCTTCAGGGTGCACTCTTCACATAGAAGTGACGCTTACCTGTATTTAGTGCTTGCTGCCTGGTTATTCCCTTGTCAGGACGGTAACGTTGGTAGCACTAAGGATTTAAAATAAGTCCAAACAGACTATGGAAATGTAACATGAATCCAGTGTTCCCCACCACATCCACTGGGGGCCATAGGCAAACAGGGGTGTTACCTCATCCAGGGACCTATGGGCTGGGGGGACACGAGACAGCAACAAAAGGAATGGTCATTATGGGATCCCGCTGCCCCACATTGTGGAACATACATATTCTGCTGAAGAAGCCCATTAAAGGGCTGTTTTCGTATAGTGGACCACAAAGAATCTACTCTTTGTAAATGGCTTCCATCACACTTAAAGTAAGCATGTTACCTTTTCATGTTCATTGAAAATACAGTATGTACATTTCTTCTTATAGTACCATGAAATTCATGCTCATCTCCAATGAATGCCTTTCATGCTGGCTAATAATGGCATCATCAATCTTTTAGGAACTTTGCTGGTTTTGCCAAGATATTATGTTAAGATGGTACTAGACTTCCAGAGTATTTACCAATAAACCATAATCATTTCAAAAAAAGAAATGGCAGCCATAAGCGTGTGGGGATTTTTTGTGAACAGGCCTTTAGATCTAACCTTTTCAACATGCTGCTGCTGTTGGTTCATGTTGCCTTTATGTGGGACCTTTTAACAAGCCTAGCTATGCTTCCTACAGTGATATATACTCTGTTAGGTTTATTTAATTTATATTATGTAAAGACATGCTTGTCCATTTGTAGGATTTTTTTCTTTAACTACTTGCTAGTGGCTGATAATAGCACTTGTAGGAGACATAAGAAAGAAAACCCTTGTTGTTGCACTTCTATTCCTATATTCTATATTTTAAACCCCAAATAACTTTGGGGGGCTTGTAGGTGCAGCAGTGCAGGACCATGCTCTGGAAAAAAATTATTTGGTTAATAAATTGTAAGGGATATATAGGATTCTGGGTTGCTCTAGACTAGTTTGACAAAGTCCCAACTCTACACAGTTATGTTGTGTGGCACAGTGCTGCAGAGCCACTGAGTGGTCTTGGGGGATGAGTAAAACACGAAATTGCTTGTGATCACACTACTATTCCATTTATACAACAGCAAATAAAAATACCACTTGTGAGCACATTCGCATCTCTGAGGGGTCCACAACCCTGCTTTTCCCCATTATCGCTTGGCAAACAAATGCTTTCACAGCAGCCAGGAATTCTTGGTAATGACATGCAAAGGAGCACTCTGTCACTTTTTACTTATCATTTTTATCAAGGATCCCTATAAGCATATGCCTACCATATTACACAGATTTGATCTGGGTTAAGGTGCATAGCCAATTAACCTACACGGACAGCTATTTCAGGATCTAATCTGCCATTGGTTTGTTTTTGCATGTAATTTAATATTCAGTAAAAAAAAATATGCATAATTAAATCTATACATGCTCCTCAGAGGTGGTAGAAGTCTGTCGCCATACCTGTTGCATTAAATCAGTGGTTTGTACCCTTCTTTGGATAATGAACCCTATAATCCTATTGTGCAATCTGCAAAACCGCAACCCCTCTAATAGCGTGTCTGAGATCAGATGTAGTATAAATTCTTCTGTATTTGGTACAATTTTTAAATGACCTGCAAATTGCAGGGAACCCTTTAGGGATGCCCAGGGAACCCAAAGGATTCCTAGGAACCCCTGTTGAAAAACACTGCGTTCAATAAACATCTAATAATAAAGAGCATAATTGTTCTCACTACAGCCTTTTGTAATAGAACACATGATATTATTCTGAAGCCCATGTCTTTAGTCTGTCTGAGCTGGAGGGCCCTGGCCTCATCACCAGGAAACCCCTGGTTCAGGAAATTATTCACCTTATTCTTGCCCTTCCAGAAAGACCGCAGACAGGAAACTGTCAGAGCCACTCGGTAAATGTGACTTTCGTGGTCACTATATCTGATATTTCGGGCAGAAAGCATCCCAGCAGCAAAAGCTGTATTCCTATTGCACAATGTGCTACAGGTCCACGTGGCAGCAACAAGGTTAGAAAGGGGGGGGGGGGAGGGAGAGAAAGATTTACCTAAATCCAGCATGGTGTGGCAATAAGAGACCCCTTGCTGAGACTTGCTATTAAACAAAAAAGGGGAGACGTCCGAGGCCACCCCTAATTTGTTTTGGGTATTGCATGTCCTTTTGAGAAGCAATATTTAAAAATGTTTGTGCAAAAAAAAAAAGAGGGTGGGCGTCCCCCCATTTTTTAAAAATGTATTTATTTTTAAACCCTTTCGCTGCCATGGGCCAAGAAATAATGCTTTGCCGACTCGTGTGGCGGCAGATATGTGCAGTAGATGCAATGAAGGTGTTGTTGCGATTGTCAGCTGTGATGGGAAGTGCAGTTCTCGCCTTTTCTGAGCACGGTGAGAAAATGACCACATCGGTTGCTATGGAGTTAGTTTTGCAAAACAATTATTTGGCCTATATTGTGGTCAGACATAACGGGGAACTGAGCAGTATTTTGAGAAACCGTTTTGTTTACTAGGGAACAATCTCTACAATAATGAGCATTTATAATGGGTAGAAGTTGCTATACTATTTATTTTTATTTATTTATAAAATGTTTTACTAGGAAGTAATACATTGAGAGTTACCTCTCGTTTTCAAGTATGTCCTGGGCACATTTATGATTGCAAATACATGGTTATATTAAGTGAGCAGAGTTATACAATGTACACACACACACACACACACACACACACACACACACACACACACACACGTAGGTGTATGTAACCGTTACAGACCAGATTAAAATGAGACGGCTTTAGTTTTGAAAGAACTTAGACTGATGGCAACTGTGGATGTCCAGTAGGTTGTTCCAGTTGTGAGGTGCACGGCAAGAGGAGGAGCGGCCGGATACTTTTTTTTAACCTTGGGACCATGAACAGTCTTTTGGAGTCAGATCTCAGATAGGTGCTGCATGTGGTAGGGGTGAGGAGCTTTTTCAGATAGACGGGTAGCTTGCCCAGAAAGTATTTGAAGGCAAGACAGGAGAGATGAACTTTGTGCCTAGACTGAAGTGATGGCCAATCTAGTTTTTTTTGAGCATTTCGCAGTGATGTGTGTTGTAGTTGCATTGGAGGACAAAACGGCATATTGAATTTTAGAGGGTATCAAGTTTACTAAGGTGGGTTTGGGGTGGCGAGCCATATACTATTCCCCATAGTCTATAATTGGCATCTGCTGTACGATATGCTTTCTGACCAGCAGACTTAGGGAGGATTTGTTCCTATAAAGTACACCTGGTTTACCATAGATTTTGGATGTCAGGGTATCGATGTGCAACCCAAATGTTAAATGGGAGTCAAACCATATGCCCAAGTATTTAAAACTAGTAACGGGCTAGGGTGGTATTAGCATTAGTTCTTATCTGGAGCTCATTCATTGGAAGCTTTAAAAATGTAGCCTTGGTCCCAAATACCGTTGTTAGTCTTGTCGGTGTTTAAAAACATTTTTTTTCCCTTGGGAAACTCAATTTTCAAATCTCAAAGTCAGATTGAAGTACGTGTCCAAGGTCGGAGAGGCTATGTCTGTGTGCATATAAGATTGTCATCTGCATACACGTGTATTGAAACGCCCTCACAAGCTGTAGGAAGATCAGTGATGAACACTGAGAAGAGTAGGGGCCCCAGAACAGAGCCTTGTGGACACCGTATGTGATATCCAAGGATTTGGAGTTAGAGCCTGAAATGGACACATGGGATCTACCAGATAGGTAGGAATTCAACCAGTTTAAAGCATGCTTCACTATTCCAGAACACTGGAGTTTGTTTAGCAAGATAACATGATCAACAGTATCAAAAGCCTTTTCAAAATCTTGGAAAATTGCACCTGTAAATTGTCCCTGTTCCATTCCACACTGGATTTCATTGCAAACTTTTAGGGGGGTAGTTACTGTGGAATGTTTGGGACGAAAGCTAGATTGGAATTGGCTAGGGAAATTTGTCTTGGTATAGTAATCGCTTAATTGGGAGTGAACATGTTTCCATGACTTGGGATAGTATTGGGAGAAGAGAGATTGGCCTGTAGTTTGAGTACTACAGATAAATTCTCAAATGTAACAGTCTTGTCTGATTCACCAGTGAAATCACTAATCCTCTGTCAAGAAAAATAAATTGCTTTAGAGGTTGACTAGAGGCTGCATCTTCTGCAAACTCTTCTACACAAGACAACAAAATGGCGAGCTACTCTGACCACACTATGATCCCATGCTTGTTAGCCTGCACACTTAACCACCCCCCTTTTATACCTTATTTTACTGCAGCCTCTCCCAACACTGACTGCACACAACTGCCCTCCCCACCCCACTCAACCCTCTACAAACCCTGAATAGGCCCTAGCATTGCAATGCAGCAAAACATTTTGACAAGGAAAAGGCACACCTCTGCTGTTTTAGTCTGCACACACAACTTGGCTCACAACAGCTTCATGCAGCATTACCTACCTCTGGGATAATGAACCTAGTATGTACCTCAACTTTGTTCCTTCTCGTGGCCTCATGGAAATCTTACACTCTATCCACAACAAACATTTCCCTCCTGTCCCACATCCAATATCACCCTGGATTACTGAAAAGCCTTGCACTATCTACTGAATGTTGGTGGAGAACTCTGAAAATCAGCACACCAACCACCGTTCACTAATGGCAAACATCACAAATTTACAACTTGCAAACAACTACTCAAATTTCTACTTATACTATTACTCTCATTAGTAGGTGATATTGAACCTAAGCCAGGCCCTCCCTTTTCAGCTCTGTCCCATACCCCTGAGAATACCCCCATCAAATTCCAAAAAGGGCTATCTACCGCCCCCTAAAGCCCCTCTACAGTCCCTGACTGATATCACCCAGTTTCTTGGGTAAAATTCCTCTCTGAATGAGAAGAGTGAGCTGCTAGTTCTTGGGGATTTCAACTTCAATTGGCTTGACCCTAAAAACCACAAACTCCAGATACAGCTCAAGTCACTTAACCTAACGCAACTCATTTCCCAACCCAAACGGACAAACCTGAAATCTCACAACTATTCCTTGCTAGACTGAATTCTCTCCTCAAATACCAGCAGAATCAAATCCCAGCAGAATCCAACCCTCTGGCATCCTTCCAGACATTTTCAGTGACCATGCAATAGTGTACTGTATAAGGAAAATTAAACCACCCCTATCAAGCCCATAAGTTCTCTTAACTAGAAACTTTAACCCACAACGGTTTCTGGCTGACTTTACCAACTGCCCTTAGTACAGAATTGACTTAATTCCCGACCCCGACCCTGATTCTGCTCTAGACTATTTCCAATCCGAGTTCTTAAAACTCTGTTATAGCCATGCTCCACTACGCAGAATAAGAGTACGGGGGCCCACCTAACGTGGGTTACAACTGACCTCATAGCACTCTACCAGTTCAGGGATGCATTGTGGAAAAGCTACAAAGTAACTGGCAATACCAAGGATCTCAATCACTACAGATGCCTGCGGAACATGTGCACAAGGCATGTAAAAGCACAATATTACTCTGATCGAATCCAGGTTATCAACAATATATGCCAGCCTTCTAACCATCAACAACCAAGTAATATCACTAAGGAGGATATTACTCTGACAAACCCCACTGACATTGCAAATGCATTCAATGATTACTTTGTGTGGTGTGCTACTAACTTATTAGCGAAACACAACCCAAACCACAAACATGAACATCATTCTGAGAGTACCCCTATAGCCCCACCCTCTCCCAACACTGCCCACAATTTTCAATTTGTCCCAGTATCCGAAGAGGAGATTACACAAGCGCTCCTCAAATTAAAACCAAGCAGCCAGTGTGGACCTGACTTACTACATCCAAGTTCCTAAGACCTGGTGCCCCAGCCATTGCCAAACCAATTGCTTCCATAGTCAACTCTATTCTGTCTCCACGCCATATCCCTAAGACCTGGAAAACTGCCAGAATTGTCCCAATTGGGACAAAAACACTGTCTCAAACTACAGGCCAATCTATCTTGCTTAACAAACTCCAGTGCTCTGGAATAGGGAAGCATGCTTTAAGCTGGTTTCATTCCTACCTATCGGGTAGATCACAACATGTGTCAATCTCAAGGTCTATCTCCAACTCTTTGGATATCACCTGTGGTGTCCTGCAAGGCTCTGTTCTGGGGCCCCTACTCTTCGTGTTTATCAATGATCTTCCCACAGCTAGTAAGGAAGCTTCAATACACATGTATGTAGATGACACAATCTTATATGCACACAGTCAAAGCCTCTCCGACCTTGAACACATATTTCAATCTGACTTTTTGAGACTTTAAAAATGGATTGCCCAAAACAAACTATTTCTAAACACTGACAAGACGGTAACAATGGCATTTGTGACCATGGCTAAATTTTTTAAGCTTCCAATGACTGAGCTCCAGATCAGAACCAACGCCAACACCACCCTAACTCCTGTTACTAGTTTTAAATACTTGGGCATATGGTTAGACTCCCATTTAACATTTTGGTTGCACATTGATACCCTGACATCCAAAACCTGTGCCAAACCACGTGTACTTTATAGGAACAAATCCTCCCTAAGTCTGCTGGTCAGAAAGCATATCGCACCACAGATGCTAATGCCAATTATCGACTATGGGGAATAGTATTCGGCTCGGCACCCCAAACCCACCTTAGCAAACTTGACAGCCTCTACAATTCAATATGTCGTTTTGTTCTCCAATGCAACTACAACACACATCACTGCGAAATGCTCAAAGAACTAGATTGGTCATCGCTTGAGTAAAGGTGCAAAGTTCATCTTTCTTGTCTTGCCTTCAAATACTTCCTGGGCAAGCTACCCATCTATCTGAACAAGCGCCTCACCCCTACCACATGCAGCACTTATCTGAGATCTGACTCCAAAGACTGTTCATGGTTCCACGGTTCAGCAAAGTATCCGGCCGCTCCTCCTTCTCTTAACTTGCACCCCGAAACTGGAACAATCTACCGGAGACTCTCACATCCACCACCAGTTTAAGTTCTTTCAAAACTAAGGCTGTCTCACATTTTAATCTGGTCTGTAACTGTTAAATACGCCTATAACATATATTATTTCTAACTGTGCATTCTATGTCTTGTATATAATGTATACCCTGTTCACTTATGTAACTATGTATTTGTAACCATGTATTATTTGTCTTAACTCTATGCCCAGGACATACTCGAAAACGAGAGGTAACTCTCAATGTATTACTTCCTGGTAAAACATTTTATTAATAAAAAATAAATGAAATGCTCTGCAGTGAAAGTTCATGTTCTTTGTTTTTTTGTTAAAAGTCTGGGATTCCAGAGATGTCTAATTTGTATATATTTGGGGACAGGAGAAACTGTGTGTGTCCCCTGCAGGGGAATTGTGACTTTGCTTTGTAATGATTACATGGGTGTATTAAGTCCTAAGAAGAAATTAACCTTATAAAAGTGGTGCTAAATATGGGTATGTAGTGTCTAGTCTTAAAACCCTGTTGAGGATATTGATGACATAGTTTAATATTAATTTGAAGAATATTTGAAGAATTCTCTGAACGGTCAAGATAACTATCTGCAGGGTCATAAATGAAGATGCATTATTGCCAGGGCTTGACAAATGCACTCGCCCTCACGCCACGGACAAGAGCATTTTGGCCCTTGTCGAGTACTTACCTGCAGCGGGCTCCAGTGGTGTTGTGCGGCGTTCTCTGTCTTCTCCCCTGCAAATTGTAATGTTTACCCTGCAGGTCCTGAAAAAATGGGTGCGCGGCGTCGTGACAAGGCACCACGTTGCGTGATGTCACGCATCCCATTGCCATGGGAACGCAGCATCATTTGACACCGCGCGGCCATTTTCTCAGGACCCGCAGGGGAAACATTTCAATTTGCAGGGGAGAAGACGTAGATCGCCGCGCCATGTCCCCCTGGACCCCGCCGCAGGTGAGTCATGAGTGGGGGGGGGTGAGTTACTTTGGGGCGTGGGTGGGCGAGTTACTTTGGGGCGTGGGTGGGCAAGTGGGTTTTGCCCTAGTTTGTCGAGCCCTGTTTATTGCAATTTGTTTTTTCTTTTTGGCATCTCCGTTGACCCAGTTTTTCTCACAGTAGAAAGGACCTGATTTACATTTTAGTTCAACCTTATGGTTTGTATAGAAGGCTTGCACACAACAGTATAATTTGCCACACGCCATAGTTTTATAAGGCCCTTTTTTGTTGTTGCAAGTCTGGGTGTCCCCCGGAGTGGAACAGTGTTTTTTGTTAACTTCGGGGAACCCCCTACTTCCTGAGATACCTACTGGTGGGGTTAAATCTTTCTCCTGGGGAAACAAAATGGCTTCCAAATATCGGGCCAATAGGAAACCACAACATTATTGATGCTTCCTATAGACCGCAATTTATAAAACAAAATCAGGAAGTAATGCTGGTAACATCACTGGTAAATATTTTGGGAACAGGGGGCTCCCCGGAACTGCAAATAGGGTTGTTCAGTTTGAGGACCCCCACTTCGAATCATGTAAAAATAATGTAGTGAGGTGGGGGGCTTAGCTAGAGGGATTGCTACTTTAAAGTTGAGTTTTAGGTTGTTGCCAGTTTCTTTTCATTAATTGGTCTACCATATTGCTCTGGGGTGTGCGCAAACTGGGGGGGGGGGGGATCTTCTAAGGGGGTGCCGTGCTCACAGAGGGACTACGCTTTTCCCCACAACATTTAAATTGATTGCCGGGGAGAGCGCGGGGCCTCTGTAACTGGCTCTTTTAACTTCTCTCCGGGGACTCCTGACGAAGTGTTGCCATGACAACGCCGCAATGTCAAATGGTAATGTCACATGACGCCGGAGAGCAGGCAAGAGGTGTCATATTTTTAAAATGCTGTTTTTTGGGTGTGTAACAACAAATAAAAATCAATCAAAAGGCACGGATCCTCAGCTGGTGGGCCAAATGTGGTCAGCCAAGTGCCTTGACCCTTAGGCCTTGGACATGCTTACCGCTGGCGTGCTGATGCGCGCTGAGGCTCAGGGAAAGCGGGTGCTTTCCCTGGCCTTGCGGTTGCTTGTCCTGCTCGCCGTAAGGGGGCGGGCTGGGGGCGGGCACATCACTGGCCGGGGGCGGGCCAGTGACGTCACGGAGCTGGTTCGCCCTCATTGGGCGAACCGCTCACATGACTGGCCTGTCGCGCCAGCAAGCGGGGGAATTTTAAATTCCCCTAAGATCTGCGCTTCCGCAAGCGTGCGGAAGCGCAGGTGAGCCCCTACTAAAGCCGCTCTAATTGCGGCTGTAGGGGCTCAGTGCTGAGCGGGAGCGCGTGTCGGCACGCTTCCGCCAGCAAGCGGTAAACATGGCCAAGGCCTTGGACTTGCTGTCCCAGGTTATTTCATATTTGCAGTTTACTGTAAGTGCAGTTTTTCACACTGGAACACTCTTGTAAGGTAAGCTAATGTAAATATACATATAGTACATATGGTAAATATATACACACACACACACACACACACACACACACACACACACACACACACACACACACACACACACACACACACACACACTATTGAAATATAAGAATTTTTAAGCCTTAAAATGTATCTGAACTTGCATTACAGTTCGCTTCTACTCCCAAATATTTTCTCATTTGGCCCCTTCTGGAGAATTATTTGCAGATATCTATGGGGCATATTCGCTGCAGCTATTCAGACAGAAATCCTGATGCACGGCAATCTGGAATTCCACCTGGAAATGGCTTCTTTGGCCAATGTGGAATTGACCCCTAAGTGTAGAAACACACACACACACACACACACACACACACACACACACACACACACACACACACACACACACACACACACACACACACACACACACACACACACACACACACCCCGCCCCCCAGCCCCCCTTTAGGATTTTCAAATATTTCAAACCTAAAATGTTTAGATCTTAACCTAAGGCCTAATAGCTAAAGCTAACCTGATCAAACAACACAAAAACATGATACTTTTTTTCAACATTTATGTATCCACAAATGATTCAACATTCGATATCCATGTGTGATAAAGCATGTGAACCTTTAGGTTCAGTACCTGGTGGCGCCCCCTTGAGCAGCACTGACTTTTACTAAGCGTTTCCTGTAACTGCTGGTCAGTCTCTCACATCGGTTTTGAGGAATTTTGGCCTGTTCCTCCTTACAGAACTGCTTCATGTTGGTGGGATTTTGAGGGCTTCCTTGCATGGACAGCTCACTTCAGGTCCTGTCACAACATTTCAATAGGGTTTAGGTCCTGACTTTGACTAGGTAATTCTAAAACGCACAATTTATTCCTCTGCAGCCATTCTTTTGTAGATCTGCTTATATGTTTAGGATCATTGTCTTGCTGCATGACCCACTTTCACTTCCGCTCACAGACAGATGGCCTGGCATTCTCCTCTAGAATCTTCTGATACAATACATAGTTGTGTCAATGATGGTAAGCTGTCAGGTCCTAAGGCAGCAAAGCAGCCCCAAACGATTATTTTCCCACCGCCATGCTTGACAGTTGGGATGAGGTTGTTCTGTTCGAACGCAGTGTTTGATTTTCGCCAAACTTAACTTCTCACTGAGGCCAAAGGTTCTACCTGTAACTCGTCTGTCCAGAGAACATTGTACCAGAAGTCTTTTGGATTATCGATATATGCTCTTCGTCGAACGTCAGACGGACAGCAATGTTCTTTTTAGAGAGCATTGGTTTCATCCTGGCTATCCTTACCATTCTTGTTCAGTCTCTTTCTGATAGTTGTCATGGACACTCATATTCACCAAGATGAGTGGCCTGCAGATCCTTGGATGTTACTCTGGGGTTCTTTGTGACTCCCTGGATGATTTTCTGGTTGGTTCTTGAGACTTTGCTAGACTACTTTCTCCATTTGTAAACTGTCTGACAGTGAATTGGTGGAGCCCCAAATCCTTAGAAATGGTTTTGTAACCCTTTCTAGACAGAGCATCAATAACTGCTTTTCTGAGATCCTCAGAGATTTCTTTTGATCGTGGCATGACGTGTCTCCACACACCTGCATGGTGAAGACCAAACTCACAGTTTCTGATCTTTATATAGGATGGGGCCTCCCAAACTTGCCCCTAAAGATCTACATAATTATTTAAACATCTGATTCTAATTATCCCCTTAAATTTAGCTGATAAAACTAGGGTTTCACTTTTGCACATACCCTGACTCTTAATTACTCATTGTATGAATTAGACATTTTGTTTCAAGACATGGAATTGGTTAATATAAACCCTATTGGATATTTAAGAAAAAGACTGGTTTTGATTCAAGAAAGTTATCATGGAAAAACTATGTAATTTCCATAATTATTATTGGGGTTCACAAACTTTTTCTCGTATATATAAAAACCCAAATCCGAATACAAGAGATATTCGAATCAAAGTATATGCAAAGTGAATGCATTATAAACATTGGTCCCAGGGTGTAATTTCCTTTATAGCATTGAGGAAAGTTGTATGCTGCTCTTGTATGGAGGAATCCCAGTGACATTGAATGTAGTGCAACTTGAAAGGGAACTTAATACAGGAGCCCCTAACAGTGTAATAACATATTCCCATCACAAATGAAGAGACACAAGGTAATGCACTCGCATGCTCTAAAACCCTATATCAAGGGCATGATTCACTTGTAAGTGTAGCCCAGAGCTCTAGTATGGTGCATACTTGAGCAGATGGCTTCCACTAACCTGTGTGCTCAAGTCACTAGCCACGCCCCATTCTCCCAGCAGCGCTCATGTCTATGGCTCACTGGTGCGTCTTTATAGTTATCAGACTGCTGGTGTCCCCGACTCATTTTGTGGTCAATGGTTCGCATCAATGGACTGGAACCACTGTCCATGAAATGCGTGTCCTCACATTACCATAGCCTTGGGCTGCACTTACCAAAGCAAATCCTGCCCTTAATGTAGGTTTTTTTTTTTTAGCCCGTTAGTGCATTATTTTGCCTCACTTTTGGGGACTCCTGTTTTTGTGCTGTTTTTCTAGTTGCAATAAACTACTCTGCAACATGGAGCGCGTTGAATAAGTTTGAGGTATGCAAATAGTTAATAGCCAGTTAAACTTTCTTCATGCATTCAGGCAAGTACTTGTATAAATGACATAAGACATTCATGGTCTTTTTTTACACTTTTATTTCCCCTCCCCCTTAATTAAATGCAGCCACCACTGGAATTGCCATCTGTTAGTACAGTTGAAAGTGTTTGATTTGTGTATGCCCATTTGTTCATAATTATTTATTGATGCGTTTAAAATTCATGCACTAGTTGGGTTATCAGGAAAATATAATGTGTCTGTGTGTGCACTATTAAATGTGTCTGTTAGTATATTTGATGTATTATTGTCATATTGATGACACCATGTATTTGAATATTTTGTGTAGTGTTTGTATGCTAGAGCAGGGGCGCGCAACCTTTTTTTTACCCGTGCGCACCCCTGCTTGCTCTCCTCGGCGCCTCGCGCCCTTTCCCTCCTCCTGCTTGGCCCCGGCATCAAGTAATGCACGGGGTCATGTGACGTCACGTGGCCATGGTAACGTAACGATGCGTTGCTGGAAGGGAAGGCAAGTGTGTTATAGAGGCCTCGTGCAGTCTCCCCCCCCCCCCCGGGCATTTAATTTAAATGCCTGGGTGAGAGTGGGGGACCTCTATAACTGCCGCGCACCCCTGTGCTAGAGGATCAGCGGAAGATTCCTTTCATTTTTGTTATGATATGATTTATATTAATTAAATTGTATTATATTTCACGAGCACATAGTTATTTATTGCATTATATATTACATTACATGTTCTATTTATAAAATTAATCTTTACTTATTTACACATATTAGATTTGAATACTAATATTGTTTACATTTGATTAAATCAATCTTTACGCAATTATAAATATAATTTAAATGCAAAGTTAAACACAATATATATCTATCGCAACTGGACAAATATGGCTATTTCTATTTAATTCAACATTTTAATTCACTATCATATTCCACTTTTTTGTTTCTATTTTGTCTTTGAATTAAGCTATAGGTGTAATTATCTGTGTGCGTGTGTACGTACAGCTGAACCCCGTTATAACGCGGTCCTTGGGGGCCACAGAATGAGACCGCGTTATTACCGGGATCGCATTAACATTTGCCTTGCGATAGCCGATCTCTCTACTACTGTATGTAAATGTTTTGTTTGTTTCTAGAGTCTGTGACATCACACAGTCCCTGTGGTGTAGAGGTAGCGCAATGGTACCAGTATATGGATTCGATTCCTGTATGATATGGTATAATTCATTATATATATATATATATATATATATATATATATATATATATATATTTGTATAAATTGTTATTTTACTTATTTTATAATTTAGAAATTATCACAATAAAATACCTCTAGTGTAACTAAAATTGGGGTACAAACGGAAAACCCTGTTAGTTAAAACATAGGATTGCAAGAGACCTGTTCTAAAATGGCAGTACATGAAAGTGTTTTTGTCGAGACCCTCTGCAGTTGTTACCTGTTTTTGAATTGTTGTGAGATGAAACATATGAAGTGGCAAATGAGTTTCCTAGAACTACGTGGCCTCATTGTTTAGCTGTCATTTCCAGACCGAGAACATGTGGTCTCATGCCCATACAGCAACATCTTTGTTTACTCATTCAAGTCCAAATCTGCAGAATCCACAAATCTGAGAGGATATTTGTTTTTCTCTAATAAACACCACGCATAAAGAATAATACTTCTGCTAACCAACTGTTTATTAAATAAAAATAAGATTTAAAGCCTCCCGTCTTCCTCCCACCTCGTTTCATTTTTGGAACACCGATGGTTTTTTTTTCACGATGAACTGAGGGTCCCCTGGGGTGGCACTGTTATTTTCAGCTCCAAGGCCGCCCCTGATTTAGTTGCTGAGATACTGGTGACGCTAACAGGTTAAAATCACCTCCCAGGGAGGAGACAATGGCTGCCAAATCTTGGGTCAATAGGAAGCCGCAACATCAACTGTGGCGTCCTATTGGACGCCCATTTTAAATCCCCAATAAAAACCAGGAGGCAATACCGGTAACTTCACCGGGAAGTATCACGAGGAAACCCAGAGCTGAAAAGAAAATGGCTCCACTCTAGAAGACCTCCCGTATCAATTATGTGCAAAAAATAGACTGCTTGCTCAAGGTTTGGTGGCAGAGCAAGCAGACAGTGGAGAATGGCTCGAGGTGGGATTAGGGGGGGGGGGAGAGGGGTGTGAGGAGAGAGTTGGTCTTCCTGGTATAACATTTATGAGAGCATGGAGCCAGAGACTGAACTGGAATATGTCATTATAATAAATGCTGCAGCTGTTTCACTTAGTGTTGCTACTGACCAGGTAGACACCTATAAATGACAATTCTATAGATCTGAATTATGACGGTGTAAATTAGATACTGTAGGAGTTAAATGGTATAATGCAGGGGTGGGAAAAATCTGCCTGTTCGTCTAACAATTTGACCTGTTGCCTATGTTGCAGCGCTGACTGACAACAAAGCAGGAAAGAGCGTCCTGATCCCCAACTGCTGCGCTGCTTAGTCTGACAATGTGGGGTAGATGGGAGAGGGGCAGGGGGAGAGAGTCAGGGTGCTCCAGTACTTCCCTGCTCTCATGACTTCTGACAGTGGCGAGATGGTGGAAGGAGTTATGATAGTATGGTAGGCGTGTCAGTTGCAGACACTGACAAATGCACACGCTCTGATACACAGAGCTGCCTATGAGGGGGACAATCAATAACTTGCTCCTGTTTTGGCCTCCCCTGGTATAAAGGGTTAGGTGCAATCTCCCCTAGCACCAAATGGAGCCGGTGCCAGTGATGTGGTGTTTAGTTACAGTTTAGTCTTTTCAAATCATACAGCATTATTAAATCATTTAAAGGAAAAACCTATTTACACTGGAACTATTTAGCTCCTTTGGGTGTAATACGTTGCTGATTGAGTTAAATATTGCAAACGTTGTTAAAACCTTACAAATTCCTGCCGTCTATCTCTGCATAGAATATAAACGCTAGCCGTTGCATATTGTATAAGGCTGCGTCCATAGATGGACCAGCCGTGCTGAGGCGTGCGGACGCTCCGCGCTGAGCCCCTGCATCCTCAATGAGGATGCCTTGAGAGGGGGCTCACGCGAGCGTCCGCAGGCGTCCTGAGGCGTTGGAGGTTTCAGCCGAGCGCCAAGCTGTTTTTCAGCGCGCTGTCGGCTGAAAACCTCCAATCACTGCACAGCAGCGTCAACGTCACGGCGCTGTGACATTGACGTCAGTGCGTCGCGGGCGATTGGCCCAGCGACGTCACTGCCCCGCCTCCAACCACCTCCCCCCGGCTCCCTTCGCGCACGCTGGCTCGCCTGCAAGTCCGTGCAATTGCGCTGACTGAAGCAGGCGAGCCTCAGCGTTAGCGCGCCTCCGCTCTCCCCACACCTCTATGGCCCGGGCCTAAGAAATAGGGTACACTTAACGTAATCAGGCCTGTTATTTAGACTTGTCTTTTAATTCTGAAGGCCGTGATTATAGTGCCTCCTGCAGGGGCGCGCGCGTGTGATGCAAAACCTGCACTGTAGGAAGGTAGCATCAAGAGGCGACAGGGAGGCGTGGCCATGATGTCAAGCGGGCGGTTCGTCCTTATTGGCTGAACCACCCAAGTGACAATGATTTGTCTCCTCCATTGCGCTTCTGCGCGGTCACGCGCATTGTGTATGTGTGTGTCTGTGTGTGTTTCCCCCTAATTTTTTTTTATCACGTTTTCAAAATAGGTAAAACAAATGCATACAGAACGTACATTAGCATTTATATTTAGCAAGAGCAAAAGTTAGTACAAGAATAACGTAGAACCATTACTGTATTTGCAAATTGCATTGCACTGCTAGGCAGAGAAAAGGTAAGGCCGTGATTATAGTGCCTGTGACGGCGTGCGCCGCCAGAACCAGTGTGTGTGTGTGTGTGTGTGTGTGTGTGTGTGTGTGTGTGTGTGTGTGTGTGTGTGTGTGTGTGCACACGCACGCAATCATAGTTTAAATAATTCAATGTGTTCTTCACTGTGTTTCAGGTCTCTTATTCCAGGGGTGGGCAAACTTCCTGCGCTGCGCTCCCCCTGTCGCACCCCCCTGCGGCCTCAAATTACGCTTCGGGGTCATGTGATGTCGCGTGTCCCACAGTGCCACTTGACACTGCGTCTCCATGGCAGCAGGCGTCAAATGACGCAGCGGGGTCATGTGACGTCACGACAAAGTCGTGCGCCTCCAGTTTGCACACCGCTGTCTTATTCTCTGGTGTAGTCCCATTAATTCACATCTGTTCTATATAGAAGTGAAATATTTAATACTTTACATTTGTCATTGGTTTAAATTTGAACTAGAAGATATTATATCTTGTATTCTCCACCATTGTGGTTACTTTATCTGATTTATGCATCTGTATCTTCTCCCAGATGGATTAGGCTGCAATTATAGTGGCGGCGTGGACGCAACAGAGCACATGACGTCACGCCGCCTGCTGCTCACACGAGACCTGCACTGTGGTGCGAGGGGACGCGTGGCTGTCACGTGAGCGGTTTGCCCTCATTGGCTGAACCTCGCTCGTGACCCGGCCGTCGCACTGCAAAGACAAAATTCTTTGTCTTCTCCAGAATTGCGCTCGTACTATGGGCGGCGGCGGCATCATGAAAGTACGTACATTTGTTCCGGAGACGCGCGACCACTATAATCGTGGCCTGATGTATGCAGTGGGAGGGTTGCAGTAAGACCAACATGAGGCAGAAGACGAGAGTATTTAATTCCTATGTACAGTACTGTACTCATTTACATTGACTTGTGTGTGTGTGAGACACATTTCACGTTCTTTACAAATTCTTACACCTGTGTTTTTAATGTAATATTTGGCAGCATTTAAACCCTTAAAGATATTAGCTGCTCTTCATTAATTGAAGTCTTGTACGGAGCTGTACTTTTCAATGGATTACAAGGTTGGAAGTTTGTAACTGTAGCCAGCGCTGCTTGGTTGCAGCATATTTTACAAGGTGTGAAAAGACGTGTTCATTTAGAGGAACCTGTCCGCCTTACTACATCTGAAACGAGGGAGGGCCCTTTTTAAACCGTTAAAGGGTTCCTCCATTGGAAACCTTGTGGTGTAGAGGGATGTTCGCCGGTGTTCAGAGCGATGTGTAACCGTAGCTGGAGTTGACTCATTTAGTGTTGCCACATGACGTGGGAACGCAGAAAAAATAACACCCATCAAGGAATGTGCATTAAATGTAATGGTTGGTTTCTCTAGGTGTGTTTTTAATTAGTAACGGTTGACACATTTTTGTTTTCTAGACAATATATGAATGTAATTTTGATAGGTGTTGGAAGCATCACATTCTTTGAGTTTACGCTAATGCACCTTTTCATGTATCATGCTACGTATTAGTAACTCGTACTGATTAGGTAAAAATACCAGATTTCCTTACATTTTATTTCTGTGAGGTTCGTTTTGGATTAACATCTGTACTGTTGAAGGTGTATACCTCTCTGCTGTTAGCAGATGCCTAATCCGCACTGCAGTTAATGTTGGTGTGTTAGAGGAGAGCTGTGTCTCGTGGTTTGTAAACCAGGCCAGGATTTCCAGCTGCCTGGGGACTAAGGTGAAACCTATATAGCCTCAGGTTCTCTGTACGCCCTGCTTCGGTTTAGATCTCCCTGAATCATTGTAAACTATACCCGCGTTTTGTTTGTTTTTTGTTTGTGTTCTATCGGTTTTGTTGTCCGACAGACTAAATCTATCGGTTCTGACTGATCCAGTGTGGTCCTGAGTGGTATTGTCCCATCTTGCTAAATAAGGCAAAGAAAGACGAATCTTTGTGTCAGAGGCTCATTTCAGATTTGCATTGCAATTTGGTTATCTGTATTTGTGCAAACCTTTACAGAATGTGGCCATTTTTAATCCAGGAAATATTGATTTTAATTTTAATGGCATTACATTGTATATTTTTGTGGCTGTAGCATGAAGGCCCATCAACTTGTAAAACACTTCTCGTGCTCTGAAACAAACATTGTATATAGTCGGGGAGAACGGACACATCCTTATTCTGTGGAGCTCCGAACATACATTTTTAACTTTCCATACACATGTATGGAAATTCTGTGATTGAGGTCCAAAAATGCACTCATTTATAAAAAATAAAAAAAACATGGTAGAAGCCGTGTAGAAGAAAAAAATCGACCTGTACGAAACTGGCACCGAAATAAGTGAAATAAGGGCTTTGTACCTCGGTAACGCAGCATTTTTCTTCTTGATGCGGTGGCATCTTTCAGGGGACTGGCTGCCAGTCGGAGGCTACAATCGTATCTCGCTCTCCTCTAGCTAGTCTTGTCTTTTCCACAAAAAAAGGTTGTTTGTGTTACCCTGAAATGTATCTAAGCTGGAGAACTCTAAACTACGTGAATAAGTGTGTTAAATAATCACAATACATACAGTTCAGCTACAGGCGCTTAACAAAAAGCAAATATGAATGTATAAATGTCCTTGAGTTGGTCCCTAAGGGGTTAAATACAACCTTAGAGTCCAATCTGTTGCCAGAAACATTACAAAAAACAAAGTTCCAGGAAGGTGCCGCTCCCTCAGTTGGAAGTGCTAACCCAGCACTTCAATGATAACTAAATAGGATGAGAAGAACAGAAAGCGCACACTTCTTGGTGCAATAACGTTTTTACTACATTAATGAGACAACTCTGCATATCTCCAGCGCGGATCTGTGAACTACAGCTAATTGCTTATTTTATTCGGATGTTTGTGAGTGTATTACCACTATTTGTTTGTTTGTCTCATTAATCTAGTAAAAACGTTATTGCACCAAGAAGTGTGCGCTTTCTGTTCTTCTCATCCTATTGTGTTACCCTGAGTCTGCGTTGCTTTAGACATGACAATGCAGATTAAAAAAAATATTTTGCAAAACAGAAAAAAAGCACAGTAACAAGAATGGCAGAATTGCAGTGAACAATATTATGCAACTATTAAAGTTGTACTACATTATTTTCCAATAGGGTATAAAGATTTTGCGCATCTTTATACACCAAAATCAGCTCATTGACATGACTCGCACTACTATCCACCTGAAAAGTTATAATGATAAAACCGCATATTGTTAGTGCAGGTTTTCCTGTACATGTCCTTAGCGTGTTAGATGTGATTTTTGTAGTGCAGCTTTGGGCAGGTGCGTTGATCTGTGAGACAGCTCTTCAACTTGATATTGCAAGCTCCCTTGGGCATATATCTAGTGTGTTTTGCTTTACATAGTTCCTGAACACAAAAATAAGCGGAAACCCCCCAGAAAGCTTGTGCAGGTGCTACAGCCGTACAATCCACTGCAGCTCAGTATGCCTTGCGGTAAATGAAGTCGTGTTTTTCTTGTACTTGGCTCCTGTGTTGGCGTTCCTTCTGCTTCCATTGATTTGGAACCTGAAAGCTTCAGTCAATCGGTGCCCCTGGGGATGGAAGGGATTTGATGCCTCCTGTGAATTATCAATCTGATTCTGTGGGATTCAATGGGATTTTTTTCTTTAGTTTAGAAATTGTTCCTAACTTCCATAATTATATATTTAACCTGAGGCAATATCGCCCCCAAAAATCTGTCATTAATAGGACCATTCGCAGAGGAATCCTCTTCATAAAAAGCTAGAAAAGATTTTTATGATGAGACAAGATTCATTACAACAATATATAGGGATTGACATTGTGCTAAACCTAAACACGCTCTCCTTATGTATTAGCAAAGGTTGCAAGATGCTGTCGTGCTGTGCATATATATTATATACTTTTACCAGGACCCCTTGTATACGCACTTATTACTATAACACTCTCCAACTTAGTGTGCGTGCGTGCGTGTGTGCGCGTGTGTGTGTGTGTGTCTGCATTTTCTGTAACTCGTCTGGCAAATTGGAGAAACAATATGGCCGCTGGGGTCAGTGCTCACCTCGGTGGATAATCACGTTTCCCAGGCTGGATTGCTGCTTTGTGTTATGAGTATTTTTTTTTTTTTTAAAGAGTAATATTAAAAATGGTCACATTATGATTTTCTAGAAATTGCTGTATTGTCTCTTACTCCAGTGATGTTATTGCTGGTTATGTTACCTCTGCCTCCAACAGCAAATTAATATAAAATATCTACTTTCCTTCAACTTCAATTCACTGGCATCCATTTTTATAATCTACACCAGAGGTTCTCTCAAGGACCACTAGCCGTGAAGGTTTGAAGGCGATCCTTTCATTGGCGCAGGTAGCCCAATCATTTTGACTGAACCATGTGTGCTCAAGCAGGGGTATCCTTAAAGCTGCTCTGCTAGAGGTCCTTAAGGACTGGGGGTGAGATCCTCTGACCTACATAATCAGAATTAAAACAGGACAGAAAATAATTGAAGTCCATTTAGACCAGATTTATTGAAGGTCCCTAGTACCAAAGTGAATTAACAGCAGTGGCATGTTTCAGTGATCCATTTTTACATGTAGTGAATCAAATGAAGATACTAAGGCACTCTTGTAAAATGACAAAATATTGAATCTGCCCAGAAAAAGTTGATATTTCTGCAGCAACATAAGAGCCTTCATCGTGACATAGAATCTTCTTTCTGTTTTTCATTTACAAGAGCGTGCTTTGGTGTCTTCGTTTGTTTAACAAGATTGTGTGAACTGCAGGAGAACCATTTACCAGAGCTCCCCACACAGAAGCAAGGTTCTGAATCTGAGTTTTCAGGGAGTGCTGTCAATTGGATTTTTTTTTATTTTTTATTTTCTCTTGTAAGTTAAATGAAGATGATGGGGGGAAAAGTAACCAAATAAGTATAGATGTACAGTATTTTGTTGCTTTAATTTAAACAGATGCTGTTGGAGGGTTGTACATTTTTTTTTCTTTACTTGTGAAATTGAGCAGATTAAAAAAGTAATGTTCCGCAGAATACAATTAGGTAAACATGTCTCTGTCTCTTTACAGGTGGTTGAATCTTTGTGAGGGAAAATAATCTTGGAACTGCCCTTTTAATATAGACTAGCTGATATACCCGGCGTTGCCCGGGATTAAATGGTCCCGCTCCCCCTCTCTGTCCACTCACCCCCTATCTCTGCTCCCCATTGCCCTCTCCCTGTGGGTGGGTGAGTTAGTGACTGGGTGGGTGGGTGAGTTAGTGACTGGGTGAGTTAGTGACTGGGCGGGTGAGTTAGTCACAGTTATAATTGTACATCGGCCCTGATTTCCATGAACAGACGTTTTCTTAGGCAAGACGTTTGCTTAGTTATATTGCGTCTCCAGTATATGTTCCAAAGTGGGATTACACATCTATAATGTATTTTCCACTCGCGCTTGTGCTGGGAGCCCTATGCACCTAGATTTCTGGGGATTTTTAATCAGTGTAGCAAACTATAGGGATGCAGTTTAGAAAGTATGCCATTGTATACTTTATTGCTGTGGGTAAGTGGAAATTGATTGGCCTGAAAAATGGTCTGAGACAACTAGTGATGGAGCTTTAGGAGACTTTTGGATTAAGCTTTAGAACATCCTGGTATATAAAAAAGAAAGGGATATTATGCTCTGCTTTGCCATGCAGTATTTATCTGGTGTGTTAGAAGCTTTTGGGGAAATGGATCAATGATGGTTAAAGCAGTTGTGTGTGCTCAAGAACTTGATTTTCCCATGATAAAAACCACTGTGCTGTACTGTAAACTGGAAAAGGCTTATGAAAGTTGGGTATCTCACTGAAACATTGGCCACGTTCATAATGAGTAATCATTTGATTCTTACGGATACATTATATTACAGTGTTGTGAGGTTTTCTTCAATCTGAAAATCTGAGAAAAACATGGGTGCCAATGGGGTGGGAGAACGGAGAAGCATGTGAGGTGCCTCACCACTGTACTATTTTGATACTTGCAGGCCTCGGAGTAGAGGAAAAACTGCATTGGAGGATGAAGATAGCATGGATGGGCTGGAGGCAGCAGAACCGGAAAGCTCTGCTGAACCAGGTAAGCTGTCGTACCCTCTGTAATACTGTGCATATCTGCACTGAAAATACATCATGTGCTGGCTCTCGCGTTGGATGTGGTAATGTAAAAATGAAGACCGTAGAGCTTGCTATAGCCCAGGCCTGGGCAATGCCAGTCACAGGCCACCAACAGGTCACGTTTTAAGGATATCCCTGCGTCAGCACAGGTGGCTTTTCTTGATTTGAGCCACCTATGCTGAAGCAATGATATCCTGACAACTTGACCCGTTTGTGGCCTTTGAGTACTGGAGTTGCCCACCCCAGCTATAGCCGGTGGCTAAACACTGCTCCCTTCTATCCTTGTATCTTGTATCACCAAAAGATCACCTGTTGTTGAAGTGGATAAGATACTTAATTGGTGACTCCGAGGAAATAGTCAATATACTGTTGTAGCTTTTGCTGCTTTTAAAACCTTTTTGCTAGTGAGATGAATATATCCCTTTAAGTCGTGCAGCTCATTGTAGAGGTTTATCAAGTCCTGCGACTTATGTGGTAGTTTTCCCTCCACTGACCTAACCCTTTTAGTTTCCCACTATACCAGTAACAGACCAGCTCCCTGTCGTCCCCTTTCACCCACAGAACAATTATTACGGCCTTATTTAATGTGCTCTGAATTATACTGAATGCACAAGGCTAATACAAATGGACGGTAACTCTGTTTAGCATTATTCCCGTGGTATTCGTGCCTGCCTGTCCCTTATGTAAATGGGGGTGTGGGCGGAGCCAGCGATGGGCGTGGGGACTGAGCCGGCTGCTCTGTGACTGAGAGGCTCTCGTATGCTGCAGCTTCAAGACTTCTGCTGCTAATTTCGCCCCCTGCCCTTTGGCATGCCGTTTTACCCCCTTTCTCTCCTCCCCATACTTCTCAATGCCCTCCATCCCTATGCCCATTAAATTAATGCAGGAGAGAGAGGCTAATGCTGTGCATGGTGAAGCAAAAGGGGCCTTGGGGTTTTAGTTGATTTTATTGTAAAATCATTTTCAGTAAGAAAATGTTTTTTATTCGCAAAATTGAAATGTAAAAAGCAAATACGCTGTAGTTTATTTATTAAGGCTGAAATGCATTTTTCGAAAAATCGCATTTCACAATAAATTGCCTGGAACAGGTTACGTAAGATTTATTTGTGTTCTCTATTGGGTATCGCGATAAATGACTTCATATCGTCAGCATGGTAAGATTTTTACCCTTCTCTGGCGTGGCTGGTGCCACCGTTATCAGCTGAAAAATCAGATTGAAGTCAGTGCGTTTTCAGGTGCTTACGGGTATGTTGAATAATCCGCGTAATCTTTCAGTATGGTGGTATCTGTCTCCCTATCTGTCTCCCTATCTGTCTCCCTATCTGACAGCAACCACATCTTTCCTCCCCCCCCCTCCAAATGTCTCCACTTTCAGTACATGCTTACTCTCTTCCACGCCACCCCTCCCAAACTCTCCCAGCTGCCCACACACTCTCCTCTTGCTGTCCCCGTCTAGTTGCAGATCAATCATCCACTTTCTATTCACCAAGAGACCGCAGCTTTTAATATCACAGAAGTTTGATTACACATGAGCAATGGAACCCGTAATGTAATTGATTGTGCATATTTAATTCATTCTAGGACAGAGCTATTAAATATATACATGGAAACGGTTGAAATTGAAAGGACTAGACTTTCAGCTTTTAGCCATGCAAGTACAAAACAATGTCAGAGTATACAGAATATGCTTCATTTGGGTGACATTAGATGTATGTGATCAAGTTGTAAAAGGGTTTAAAAAAAAAAAAAAAAAAAAAAAAAGGAAATCAATACATTTTGGGCTGTAATTGGAGCACACTTTATACTTTAATTTAAAGTGAGCAATAAGTACAACATTGATAAAGTTTGTATTGTAAAACGGGAACTGTGAACAATATGAATTTGTTTCCGATTCTTGTTTATTTTTGTCAAGTCGCAGTGTTGAGTGCCCTCCCTTTCTTTGTCTCCTCTTGCTCTGGGGATGGTCGAATTTACAATAATAAATAGCAGAGATTTGCTACTCGGGCCAGATCTGGCCTGGGAAGTGGTCTGATTTCATTGCAGTTGTTCAGTTAGATAAGTGCAATTTTCCACCATTCACGAAAAATATACACTAATGTTATTCTATATAAGGTATAAATGTGTCAAGTATGATGTTCAAATTCTTTTTTTTCCACCCTTAAATTAAAAAATGACAAGGCAATGTAGTTGTGGCCCTTTTACTTGTAAGAGAACTGATCTAAAGTTATCATGGGGAAGGGAGCAAGCCGTTTCTCGACACCAGGAACGATAGGGGCATTTTTGCATGAAGTATGATTGATTAAATGTACAAGTTGCACTGAAGCTGCATGCATACTTGGTAGATAATAATAATAGCCCGTTCTTGTATAGCGCTGCTAGTTTTACGTAGCGCTTTACAGAGACATTTTGCAGGCACAGGTCCCTGTCTTGTGGAGTTTACATTACATTACATTTTTGGTGCCTGAGGCACGGAGATTGTGACCTGCCCAAGGTCACAAGGAGCCGATACTGGGAATTGAACCAGGCTCCCCTGCTACAAACTCAGTGCGAGAGTCAGTGTCTTTACTCACTGAGACACTCCTTATAATTGTATTAGAAAAGTAGATTTTGATATGTACCTCCCCTCGATCACTTTTATCTTAAAAACAAACAAAAAAAAAAAACCTTCATCTGGTAAAGTAGCAATCCTGTCCATTTATTTCCCCTCCCTATTTATTCATCCTCCCCCATTTTCAGCTCCAGGAACCCCAGGTTTTAGTTTCTGGTGCTTTATCTTGGGTTTGGGGAATTAAAATGGCTGCCAAATGCCATAGCTCCCAGGGGCCAATAGGAAACCACAATAGAGGATGTTGCGGCTTCCAATTGGATGACTTGGAAAATCCAGGCCGTAAACCGGCAACTAAAAGGTTAAGTATCTTAATCTGCAAAAAATGTGCAGCTTACACAAAACTAACAGTCTTGTAAATCAGCGGTCACATGTAAGATGTGAGTCACATACGATTTCCTCGTCAGCTGCATGAGCTGTGCTGTCTGTCAGCATAGAAAATCCTTCAATATAGAGGGTTTAGGTGGGGACTGGGTCCAAGGTATGGAGGATTTCCTTATAGTATTTAATTTGAGGGAGGATCAAGGGAAATAATGTATAGAGGGGGAAAAAGTGTTGGAACAGTACTCCAGAATAACAAGCTACACTGACACCGAGAATACAACCATAATCTTATTTCACTTTCACTTGTGAATGCATTTTTCAAGCGGCGATCCATCATAACTTTATTTACTTACCACTGGCTGTGAGCCAGTCTTCCTTTCAATATTTACATAGTTATTGACAAAGATAATTACTGCGGAGAAGGTGGATGTGGATCGCGCACACTTTCCTGACGGAGTGAGGGGGGGACGCGGGGCCTTTGTGATAGCTGATGTGCTATGTGGAAATAAATAATATCCAAATGCACATTATTTCCCCCTATACAATGTGTAAGATGAGACACAGAAAGAAATATACTGAGGTGCTAGTTTAAGCCTTAATGGTACTCTTCCCCATTTCAAATGAACACGCACCCTATTCATTTAAAAAGATTGGAAATAAAGCCAATTACATAGAATCTAGCACTTCTGATCAGAAAAAGCACACACACAATATGTAGGTTTCCTCTTCCCAAAATATAGCATAAGGCAGGGGTGCGCAAACTTCCTCAGCTACGCCCCCTGCTTGCTCTGACCCTGGGTCGTGCCCCCCCCCCTCCCTCTGAATGCGGCGGCAAATAACGCAGAGGGGTGGTGATCCCACGTGACCCGTGGCATCATTTGACACCATGGCAACGGGCATCAAATTACGCCATGTCACATGGCCCCACAGCGTCATTTAATGCCCGTCATCATGGAGACCCGTCGACGCGAGGCCGGGTAAGTGAATTTACAGAGGTCTCGCGCTGAATAGCACAGGGCCTCTGTAACCGCCGCGCGCCCCCCTAAAATCTGTCGCGCACCCCTGGTATATGGAATACTCAAATACAATAATGTGTAAATCAATGAAAAAGGAAATCCTAAAACATAGATCCCGATGCAGCCTGATTAACCTTTCCTGCAGGATGGGGTTAGCTGTCCTTTTGTCTGTTTTTTTTTTTTTTTTGTGTAGCGACTGCGCCTGCGCCTGCCTGCAAATTTCACCTTCCCAGAGCCACGGGGAAAATCAAATGCGCTACATCTGTACGATTTTGAAAGAGCAAAAATCAAATGCCAAACAAAACAGACCCAAATAATATAAATATCGATGGAAAGCATGACACTAGAATAATGGGATCCAGTGTTTTAGGTATTTGTCAGATCTGAACAGGAGGAAATGCTTCATATGACATTGCAGAGTTCTCAGGACCCCAGGTACAAGTGATTTACTCTTCCTCACTCTCTTGGACATACCATTTGGCGCGACTAATGTCAGACATTTGCTGCCATTTGCTGATGTTGCATCTGCCATGTTGTTGGTCTTGGGTAAACATATTGTATCCCCCTGTACCTTATGTTTGCACTTACCTTTAATTATAGGGTGTAAGCTCTTAGGGGCAGGGCCCTCCTTACCTACTGTAACATCGTATGCTAATGCCATTAAGAAGCACCTCCATATTTTTTTTGCTAATTCTGATAGGGGCGAGAGTTTGTGAGCCCCGTCAAATTTTCACATATTTCAAACCTAAAATGTTATTAAATCTTAACCGAAGTCCTAATAATAGATCAGGATAACCAAACAAATGACACACAAACATGATACCTTTTCAACATTTATTTATCCACAAATAATTCAACATTCGATATCCATGTGTGATAAAGTATGTGAACCTTTAGGCTAAGGCCTAAGACAGGCAGACAGGCGGGGCGCTGACAGACACAGACCGCGATATGCGGTCTGTAGGGAGCCCGGGGGGCGGGAGTGGGAGGGAGGGGGGCGGGAGTGGGAGGGAGGGGGGCGGGAGTGGGAGGGAGGGGGGCGGGATCTGATCGTGGTGCTGTTCACCCCCCCACACGCATACATACACACACACACACTTACACGCACACGCACACGCACACACACATATACATATACACATACATACACACACATACACACACATACACACATACATACATACATATACACACACACACTTTAACCTGCAGCTCCTTCCCTGTTCCCCACCCAAGGCGCCTCCCATCTAGCTCCTTCCCTCCCCTCCTCCTCATTGGCTGACTCGCGTACCATGTGACGCGTCGCCGCACGGGAACACAATTCTCTGGTATCCCCTGCTGGCTGACGCGTCACAGTATGTAGTCAGTTGGCAGTGAGGAGGGACTGGGACCGGATCCTGAGGCTAAACAGTAATAGTGAGTTGCGCTCACGCGGCCGCCCGCGCCACCGGGCGCAGCGGGTCCCAGCCCTTAGGTTCAGTACCTGGTGGCGCCCCCTTGAGCAGCAATGACCTGTAACTGCTGGTCAGTTTCTCACATCGGTTTTGACTAATTTTTACCCATTCCTCCTTACAGAACTGCTTCAACTCGGTGACATTTGGCTTTCTTGCATGGACAGCTTGCTTCAGGTCCTGCCACAACATTTCGATATGGTTTAGGTCCGGATTTTGACCAGGCCATTCTAAAACGTGGAATTTCTTCTGCAGCCATTCTTTTGTAGATCTGCTTGTATGTTTAGGATCATTCTCTTGCTACATGACCCACTTTCGCGTCGGCTCACGGATAGATGGCCTGACATACTTTAGAGTCTTCTGATACACTGATACACTGATACAATGCAAAATTCCTGGTTGTGTGCATGATGGCAAACAGTCCAGGTCCTGAGGCAGCAAAGCAGCCCCAAACCATCACACTCCCACCACTATACTTGACGGTTGGGTTGAGGCTTTTCTGTATGAACGCAGCGTTTCATTTTAGCCAAGTATGTATACATACATATGTATCTTTATTTATACAGCGCCGTTATCGCTTCACAGCAGTAATACATGAGACAACCGTATAAATAAAAAAATAATACATAATGGTAAGAAGTACTTCAGACATAAAAGTGATATTTACGAAAAGGAGTCCCTGCCCCGAAGAGCTTACAATCTTATTGGTAAGTAGGAAGGATGTACAGAGACAGTAGGAAGGTGTTCTTGTAAGTGCCTCAGCAAGGGGCCAAGTCGATGTATGAGGTGTAAAGTATCAGACACAGAGCTACCCATATGCTTTAAGGAGGTAAGTTTTAAGATTGGTCTTAAAGGTGGATAGAGAGGGTGCTAGTCGGATACTGAGGGGAAGGGCATTCCAGAGGCGTGGGACAGTGAGTGAGAGGTTTTAGGTGGGAGAGGGCTTTAGGTACAAAAGCGGTAGAGAGAAGACATCCTTGAGCAGAACGCAAGAGCCGGGATGGTGTATAGCAATAAATTAGAGCTGAGATGTAAGGAGGGGCAGAACAGTGTAAAGCCTTAAAAGTGAGGAGGAGAATTGTGTGTGTGATACGGGATTTGAAGCCAGGAGATGGATTTAAGCAGGGGAGACGCTGATACAGATTTAGGAAAGAGTAGAGTGATTCTGGCAGCAGCGTTTAGGATAGATTGTAGGGGAGACAGGTGAGAGGCACGAAGGCTGGACAGCAGGAGGTTACAGTAATCGAGACGGGAGAGAATGAGGGCCTGAGTCAAAGTTTTAGCAGTCGAGCAACAGAGGAAAGAGCGTATCTTTGTAATATTGCGGAGGAAAAAATGACAGGTTTTAGCTACCTTTTGAATGAGAGAGAGAAGTAGTGTGACCCATAGGCATTGTGCTTATGCTACTGGTTATATAATAGTGCTTCCAATAGTAATGTGGAAGGAGGTAGTTATGCCAGGTTTGGGAGGAAATATGTGGAGCTCCATTTTTTTACATGTTAAGTTTAAGTCAGCGGAGGGCCATTCAGGATGATATGGCAGGGAGACATTCAGAAACTTTAGTCTGTACAGCAGGTGTAAGGTCAGGGGTGGAAAAGTAAATTTGTGTGTCATCAGCATAGAGGTTATATTTGAACCCAAGAGATGTGATTGGGTCACCTAGAGAGAGTGTGAGAGAAGAGGTCCCAGGACAGCCTTGGGGTACCCCCACCAAGAGGTCAATGGAGTAGGTGTTGGCAAACGACAGGCAGTACGATGGGCGAGGTAAGAGGAGATCCAGGATAGAGCTTTGTTACGGATACCAAGAGTATGGAGAAGAGTGGTCCACAGTATCAAATGCTGCAAAGTGGTTGAGTAATATGAGCAGAGTGTAGTGACCTTTGGCAGCATGAGAGTCATTAGTTATTTTAGTGAGTGCTGTTTCAGTGGAGTGAGCAGTGTGGAAGCCAGATTGAAGAGGGTCTAGGGCAGAATAGGTGGTGAGAAAATGGAGCAAGCAAAAGAATACAAGGCGTTGAAGGAGTTTAGAGGCAAAAGGCAGGAGGGAGATAGTTAGAAAGACGGGTAGAGTCAAGCTTGCTGTTTTTGAGTAATGCTATGACTGTTGCATGTTTGAAAGAGGGGGAGGGGGAAAGGTACGAGAGTGGAGATAGGAGTTAAGAATGTGTGTGAACATAGGGATTATAGTAGGAGCCAAGAGGGTTTTAGGAGATGGGAGGGAATGGGGTCAAGAGGGCAGGTGGTAGAGGGAGAAGAGATCAGCAACGATACTTCCTCCTCTGTGACAGCAGAAAAAGTCAAGGAAGGCAGGAGGAGAGTTGGGAAGAGGGGTTGTATGGGAGGAGGATACAGAGGTTATGTCCTGACGTATGGATTCCACCTTTTCCTTGAAATAGTCAGTAAAGTCCTGAGGTAAGATGGATGAAGAACAGGCAGCAGAGTGTGGTCTGAGTAGGGAGTCAGACAGATAAGTGAAGGGGGTTGTGTGTTATTTCCTCCAGAGATGTTCAGAGAGGAATGAGTGCAGGAACGCAGCATACGGGTGGCACAATTTATCCAGGGTCTGGGGTGAGAACGAATGAGAGAAAGTGTGGCATGTAGATCAAGAGAGGATAGAACAAAGTTGTAGTTCCTGACCAGGTTTTCTGTGTCTGGAGCTGAGGGAGGAGCACACTGTGGAATTAAAAGCTGGTAGGTTAATAGAGCGCAAGTCTCTGCAGAAATGAGATGGAGAAGTGAGAGAGAAAAGATGAGATGATGGTCAGAGAGAGGAAAGGGGGAAATGGAGCAATCAGAAAGAAGTTTAGTGAAAACCAGGTCTAGGTAGTGGCCTTCATTGTGAGTGCTTGCTGTAGTCTACTGTTGAAGGCCAAAAGAAGAGGTTAGAGAGAGAAAGTGGTAAGCCCAAGGGAGAAAGGGGTAATCAATATTACAGTTGAAGTCCACAAACATAACGTTTCTCATTAAGGCCAAAAAGTTCTACCTTTTTGACTTGTCTGTAACATTGTTCCAGAAGTCTTGTGGATTATCTGTGCTCTTTGGCGAACTTAGATGGGCAGCAATGTTATTTTTAGAGAGCAGTGTTTTCCTCCTGGCTATCTTTGTCATGAACACTCACATTAGCCAAGGCGAGAGTGGCCTACAGGGCCTTGGATGTTATTCTGGGGTTCTTTGTGACGTCTTGGATGATTTGCTGATTTGGTCTGTTTGACAGTGGATTGGTGGAGCCCCCAGATCCTTAGAAATTGTTTTGTAACCCTTTCCAGAATGATGAGCATCAATAACTGCTTTTCTGAGATCCTCCGAGATTTTTCTTGATTGTTGCATGACGTGTTCCCACACACCTGTATGGTGAAGACCAAACTCACAAAGTTTCTGATCTTTATATAGGGGGGGGGGGGGGGGCTCCCAAACTCACCCCTGAAGATCTACCTGATTCTAATTATCCCCTTTAATTTAGCTGACAAAACCAGTGTTTCACTTACTTTTGCACATACCTTGATTCTTAATTACTCATTGCCTAATTCATACATCATTTTATTTCAAAAGACATGGAATTGGTTAATATAAACCCTATTGGATATTTAAGAGAAGATTGTTTTTTTTATTCAAAAAGGTTATGAAAGATGAGGAATTTCCGTAATTAGCGTTGGGATTCCCAAACTTTTTTCTCACCACTGTAGTTGGAACAGAAACATACAAGGAAGGCCTTTGTATGTCTTGGTTTTTAGAATCTGATATCACTATTTTTAGTCACTGTAATCTTCATGACTATTTATATTCTTAAGATATTAAAACCCGCTATTGATCCCCAGGTGATGAGATACTTAATCATGAACGAAGAAACCCGTACGGTGAATTGCTGACTAACATTTCAAAACCAAGTCTGCACACAAACATGAGTGTTGTTTGCCCCGAGGTGTAGGCCGTTAACTGTTACTAACACGGAAATAAGAACAGTTCGACTGCACCCCCCCCCCTCTCCCCGCACCGCCTTCCTGTGATGTTAACCCCTAGTTGTTTTCTCACTCACATTCTAATTCTGTAGCCATGTGTTTGACAGTATCTTTGATTACATTTTAGACTCTTGTTTAGTACAGCTGTGCTTGATTGTCACAATTTTTAAGTCTTCTTTTACCTCAATTCCTAATGTTTAAAAATGTTGTACAAAAGTGTTACACGCCTGCTCGTCAGTCCATCCGGTCTGTCCTTGGTTGATCTTGTTTTTTGACATGTTTTAATTTGTTTCTTGAAGGAATTTGTTTTTAAACTATACTACAGGCATACCCCGGTTTAAGGACACTCACTTTAAGTACACTCTCGAGTAAGTACATATCGCTCAATAGGCAAACAGCAGCTCGTGCATGCGCCTGTCAGCACGTCCTGAACAGCAATACCGGCTCCCTACCTGTACCGAAGCTGTGCGCAAGCGGGGAGACTATAGAGCCTGTTACACATGCGTTATTTACATCAGTTATGCACGTATATGACGATTGCAGTACAGTACATGCATCGATAAGTGGGAAAAAGGTAGTGCTTCACTTTAAGTACATTTTCGCTTTACATACATGCTCCGGTCCCATTGCGTACGTTAATGCGGGGTATGCCTGTACTGTATAAACTGGATCTGATTCTAAATGTTCAGTGCTCACAAACTTTTTTTATCTGGTGTTTATACAGTTGTAATCAAAATGAGCAAACATTCAAAAAGTCCACCACTATCCAGGTATTGTGGTATTTTTGCTAAATATTTGTAGTGAGCAGATTTTGATGCTTTTATGTAACCAGCAGGTTGTTTTTGTGTTTCTTTCTATGGGAAAACTAGATAAGTGCATTATTGTGAATATAATTGTTTCTAATGGGTTTCTTGTGTACTATATTGAGATAATCACTATTTCAGTTGGCATTGCAGACAGTTTGATTATTAACAGTATCCAAGCAGAGTATTAATACCATGAGGCATTGAAGAATTTGTATAGTTTATTTACATTAAACATTAAATGGAAGAGATGTATCACGTTTCATGCATTTGATGACAGATTTGGCCTACACCAGTTTAAATGTATTTAATGCACAATAATGGAAAACCACTGCTGTTAGACGCAGAAACTGTGATTGTCCCATGCTAGGTTCTTGTGCCTTCCTAGTGCAGCATGTAACCACCCCGCACTTTGCTTGCCCATGCAAACATATGAAATGATTCCTTCAGAATTGACTTCATGCTAATGGTCATACTGCATGTGGTCTCCGCTGTGTCCTGCGGCAGAATGTGTCCCTGGACTTTGTGGCACTTACCTAACAGAATGTATGTTTTTCATTTTGTTCTTTTAAAGTACAATTTTGTAAAGACCAAAACGGGAAATACCCTGACAGTCCCGTGAAATGCATTCACAGTTTCTACTTTATTTCTGGCAAACCGCGCTTCTAACATCTCACCGCACCAGTTCTATGGGATGGGGTGACCTGGAGCACATCACACATTATTAGCCTCCAGTGGGTCTCTGTTGTTTATTAAAAGGCGATATGTTCCCCTTTTTGCCTGTGTTTCTGGTGCACAAGGTTGCAGAGTAGAGAACTGGCGGCCTGGCCGAGACATCTGAGATAATTAATTCTCACCTAATCCCCAGGAAACGACCAATTCAGAGAACAGCTGGAACAGGGGGATAACTGGTTTGCTGAAATCCTAATGTTTTTTTACGAAGTTGCAGCCTTCTGTCCGTAAATACCCCTCGGCTGTCCGTAAATACCCCTCGGCTGTCCGTAAATACCCCTCGGCTGTCCGTAAATACCCCTCGGCTGTCCGTAAATACCCCTCGGCTGTCCGTAAATACCCCCTCGGCTGTCCGTAAATACCCCCTCGGCTGTCCGTAAATACCCCCTCGGCTGTCCGTAAATACCCCCTCGGCTGTCCGTAAATACCCCCTCGGCTGTCCGTAAATACCCCCTCGGCTGTCCGTAAATACCCCTCGGCTGTCCGTAAATACCCCTCGGCTGTCCGTAAATACCCCTCGGCTGTCCGTAAATACCCCTCGGCTGTCCGTAAATACCCCTCGGCTGTCCGTAAATACCCCTCGGCTGTCCGTAAATACCCCTCGGCTGTCCGTAAATACCCCTCGGCTGTCCGTAAATACCCCTCGGCTGTCCGTAAATACCCCTCGGCTGTCCGTAAATACCCCTCGGCTGTCCGTAAATACCCCTCGGCTGTCCGTAAATACCCCTCGGCTGTCCGTAAATACCCCTCGGCTGTCCGTAAATACCCCTCGGCTGTCCGTAAATACCCCCTCGGCTGTCCGTAAATACCCCCTCGGCTGTCCGTAAATACCCCCTCGGCTGTCCGTAAATACCCCCTCGGCTGTCCGTAAATACCCCCTCGGCTGTCCGTAAATACCCCCTCGGCTGTCCGTAAATACCCCCTCGGCTGTCCGTAAATACCCCCTCGGCTGTCCGTAAATACCCCCTCGGCTGTCCGTAAATACCCCCTCGGCTGTCCGTAAATACCCCCTCGGCTGTCCGTAAATACCCCCTCGGCTGTCCGTAAATACCCCCTCGGCTGTCCGTAAATACCCCTCGGCTGTCCGTAAACACCCCTCGGCTGTCCGGGAGCGCTCATCAGAGCCGACAACCGCAGTGCAAGTAAGAAAATGTAGTTGCGTTCTTGTAGTCGGCCTATTGCAGGGTGAGCAGCTCCAGTCTCACAGAGGCCACCAACATATCGGGTTTCCAGGATATCCCTGCTGCAGCACAGGTGGCTCAATCAGTAGCTCATTCTTTGAGCCACCTGTGCTGCAGCAGGGATATCCTGGAAAAATGACATGTTGGTGGCCCTTGTGGCCCTTGTGGGATTGGAGTTGCTCACCCCTGCAATATACTCTCTCTATACCAGGGGTGTGCAAACTTTGGGGCGTGCCCGTGGGGGGGGAGGAGAGAAGGGTGAGAATTTGTGTGTGGGGGGGGGGGGCATGGCGTTTGCAGAGGTCACGTGCTCTTCCCCATGGCATTTAAATTAAATGCCGGGGGTGGCGTGAGGCCTCTGAAACTCCCTTACCTGCTCTCTGCCGGGTCTTCGGCAACGCGTCGCCATGGCAACGTGCGTCAACTGACGCGGCAGGGTGACGTGACATCACATGACCCGCGACGTCATTTGACGCCGAGTCCCTGGAGGGGGGGGGGGTGCAGCTCAAGAAGTTTGCACACCCCTGCTCTGTGCCAAACGGGTTTGTTGTGCACAACTTTTTTTTTTTTTTTTTTTTTTGTATTTTACAGCAGACTTGGTGCAACTACAAATGTGTCAATACACCTTCACTAAGAAGCTATCTTCTAGCGCAAAATGTTTGTTTATTTATTGTTAATTATATTACGGTACAGCAAATTCTTTCATCATAAACCTTAATCTGCCAAACCTTAGCTGTTAATATGATCTTTTGTACGGCGACTATATTTGACACAATTTGTGTATAACCTATAACAGTGTTAAAGTGCAGTACAGATTCCTTGGCTGTGTGTGCTGTTTCTCATGGCTAGTGGCACTTGTGTAATAAGATGCTTCATGAGGAGGACAAAGCAGAGCCCGGTTAAATGACGTCACATATACATTTGCCTCCCACATTAATTGTGAACGAGTAGAACATTCTAGAGAGCTGTTTTGCCAGATGAACATCTATTTCTTGCCTGAGGCCAAGAGACGACTCTTGAAATTAATGTTTAATGAGAATATAATGTAGTATTCTGATTCCGATATCACAGTCCACTGCTTCTGTTTAAAGCGTATTCTACATTTCAGGCAATAATAGAAAAGGTAGAAGAATCTTAAGGGCTCAAGGCTTTGAAAACATCTTATAGAGCAGAGCTGTGGTTACCAGGCTTATTGTGATCGACAAATGCACTCGCCACTTCGCCTGGGGCGAATGCATTTTGCCCGCTGTCGTGTTGCTTGTGGTGTGGCGTCTCCTGTCATTCTCCTGCTTTTTCCCTGCAACTTCGTGTGTCTCCCCTGCTGCTCGTGTGAAAATGGCTGCGCGACATCAAATGACGCGTTGCCATGACAATGGGACGCTACGTGATGTCAATTTGCCATGACAACTTGATACCGCGTGATGTCTTGACGTCACGTAGCGTCCTGATGTCATGGCAAGGCGCCGTAATTTTCACACAAGCTGCAGGGGAGACGCCTCACCACCCGGCCGTAGGTAAGACTCGCGATCGGGTAAAGTGGGGGGGGGGGGGGTGGGGGAGGGGTGTGGGGGATTGAGTGACTTTTTTGGGGGTGTTTTATTTTAATTTATTTTTTTTAAGAATTTGTCGAGCATTGCTGATCAGTATAGTAGAACTATACACAGCACACACCACGCGTTGAAACAAAACAATCTATATATATATATATATATATATATATATATATATATATATATATATATATATATATATATATATATATACACAGTGTTCGACAAACCTATACATTTGCTCGCCCCGGGCGAGTGGATTTAACCCCCGGGCGAGTAAATATTGGCCCACGCAGCACACGTTTGGTACTAGGTGGCGAGTAGATTTTTTTGTGTGGTGAGTAGATTTTTTGGTGATTTGTCAACCACTGTATATATATATAAAACTGAAGAATTGTTTGTCTGTGGGTCTGTGCGTTTGCTGATTGGTTGTCGGCGTCTCACGCTCTGATTGGGCTGCGGGGTGGGGTGACGTCACAAACACGGCTACACACGCCCTCACTATCACAGCCTCAACACCGCGTGCCCCTCTGATCGAGAGCCCCACGCCGTGCACACAGACCCTCCTGAGCCTCAAATCCTGGTCACGAGGAACGCCGCCTCACACCCCCCACCGCCCGCACCGCTGTCTCACACCCTACGCCGCCCACACCGCCGCCTCACCATCCTGGTAGCCAAGTGCCGCCTCAAACCCCACGCCTCCCGCACCGCCTCCTCACCATCTTGCTCACAGAGGACCGCTGCCTTACACCCCCCCCCACCACCTGACTGCCACCTCACACCCCGCCGCCGCCCGCACCGCCGCCTCACCATCCTGGTCACCGAGGACCGCAGCCTCACACACCCCGCCTCCCGCACCACCGCCTCACCATCTTGGTCACCGAGGACCGCCGCCTCACGCCGCCCGATCGCCACCTTCTGATGAAACCTCAGCAGAGGAGAAACACGTTGTGTATCCTGTACCAAGAGGAAGGCTGATTGCAGCGCGACCTGTTTGCCAAGCGCGGCACCCGTCGTCTGACGTCATCCGGGGATTCCACCGGAACAGAAACAGACGGGAAGAGTGATCAGCTGGGAGAGCGGACGGGGTGTACGGTTCCAGCCACGAAGCTTCTGTTTGCCGGCGTGGATCATTTTATGATCAAATTGCTGTTTTACCTACAAACACCATCAGTAAGGAAATTATCTGTATGGACAAGCCAGGCACGATGCCATAAAGATACCTTTGCATACACCACACAAAAGAAAGACGTGAGAGTACACACTTCACCAGAATCTGAAGAAAAGCATCACTTTAATCCAACACAGACATATTGCACTATATTTTGTGTGTTTTTTGTCTTTTATATACCTGCGCTCCCAAAAAACACATGGATTTCACACACCCCCCGGCCGCCCGATCGCCACCTCACACCCCCCCGCGTCCCGCACCGCCGCCTCACCATCTTGGTCACCGATGACCGAGCCACACCTCCACCCACTGCGCCTCACACCCTACACCCACCGCGCCTCACCACCGTGGACATTTCAGCCATCCTTATTCTCAGGAATGTCAACATATTTTTGACCTAAACTTACAATTTTTACATAACTTTTGTAACCAAACATGACAATGTTTTACGCCGTCTTTACAATAAACCATTTTTAACCTAAAACATAATATGAAACTTGCTTGCATGTTTCTTTTCACATTTCTTCTCCAACATTTCCACAAAATCAAAAACCTATTCTTACACTATATATAAGTAATTGTACCTATTACACACTTAGATCCCGGGCAACGCCGGGTATATCAGCTAGTAATTAATGTTCTTGAGTGGCCCAGGTAAAAGTCCGGACTTGAATCCAATCGACCGTTTATGGCGAGACATGAAGATTGCCATCTATCGATGCGCCCTAACAAACTTACCAGAAATGGATCCATTTTCCCGTGAAAAATGGGCAAAATGTCACCATCCTACTGTGCAAAGTTAGTAGAGACCGATTATAAAAGACTTATAGCAGTAATTGCAGCTGAATACTTATGCAACCAGTAAATTTAATTTTTTACGTTTCCTTTGCTGACATTTAATCTCCTCATATAACAGTGTTCCGTTTAACAACTATATCCCTGTAGCTTTGAATAAAGTTGATTTGATTCATATATTATTTGTAATTCAAAAATCTGTGACGAAATTGGGAGGGGTGAATACTTTTGCAAACCACTGTAGCTTGTTTTGTGTATTGTTGGGTAATCAATGAGGATTCAGGTCAAAGTGTTCTTGTGTTGCATTTCCTTTTTAATCTACACTTTATACAATCTGAGCGCTTCTACAAACCAGCACATCTCAACCCTCCCACAAGAAACTACCAAAAACCCAATTTAACGAAGTGATGTTTGCGTTGTGGAGTTTGCTGTATTAACGCTGCCGTTCAAGCTGTTGTTTTTAAAACAGCGAAAGTTCTGTGAGGAAGATCTTGTGACCAGGCAGGCACTAGATTCAATTGGTTCACTGCTAGAGAGGGCAGGGCTCAAAAATGTGGTGCTGTTTCAGAAGGGGATAGGGATGTGACTTCGTAAATGGTTGCTATAGGAAGCAAAGTGTTTGTTACAGTAGAATACATTAAAAATGTATTTACAACTGTTTTTATTTCTTTTTAAATGCTACAAGTATTTTCTTATAGTACAGAATTGATTTAATAAAAAAAAAAAAAAAAAAAACACACACACATAGGATATTGCTTGAACTGCAGCTTTAAAATCTTCTCCGTTGCTAAAAAGTACCCCTTGGTAGTAGGATCTTTTAAAAAACACATTTATTTCATTTTACTGAAGTGGATGTATACGATTGTATGAAATCTCGTTGGTATACTCACCATTGATCTGTGAAAGTTAACTTATTGTAACTATTTAACAGTCCGTATTAGGTACAACAATATCCATGATCCTCTCGTCTCATCCGTCCCATTGCAGCTCATCAGTTGGTGTTTTAGTGTGAGATTCTCAATGTAAGGTCTATGGCATCAATTATATAAAACTGGGACTGACAAAGTACATAGTGGACAGGTGATAATCATCATATCTAATCCCCAAAACACATTAATTTCAATACCTATCATTGAGTAACTGGTAACAATGTTCTTATAACAGTACTAATCTTCACTAATTATCTACCTTTTCCCCATTCTTTGGATGGAACACAAACTTGAGTAAAACACCCGAGCGACTGTTAATAACAGCAATCAATGCTAAACCTTTAGATAAAAAAACAAATTTCTAGTTAGTCTGAGAACCCCTTTGTTTTAAGGTTAATGGGTATTAACGTGACCGCCTTTTTGCAAAGTACCCTTTAGAAAATGACAAAAGGTATTCTCACGCTGTGATTTTCTCTTCTATTTTGCTCCTAAGCACCTGTAGGCTAGTGAATTCAATTTTGGTACATTGTACAAAGCAAACAGATTTTTAGAAATGAGCATAGACTGCTGTAAAGTGGCTATGTGCGGAGGGGAACTTTGAAGTTGATAATCTGTTGTTATTTTTTTTCAAGTGCCCGTGTGATTTGCAATCTATGTTCACAAGTCTCTCTGTAAATACTAAGTTGTCGCAATATGCTTAGACTGGCTCGGGTCTGGTTATTACATGCAGCATCATGTGCCTTTTATTGATTGTGAACAGTAGGAGCCTTGAACACTTTCTGTTTCAATGATGGTTGAAAGTATGTAGTGAACAGTCTGCATTTATTCACAATTGATCTGTGCTAGATTGGAAACTAGAACAATGTGAACTAAAATAATAAAACTATTACATTTTATTTGTTGTATTTCATCTTCATTTTTTTGACGATCTTGAAGGTTTTAGACACTTCAGGTATTTTGTTACCAACCAATAATCAACATATTTCAATCATAAATGTGTCATTAGCTCTAAACTTCAGCAGGGCCTTGTTGCCCTGCTCAATCCGGTTGACACTTCAAAAAGGTGTCATATAAACCAGACCTGGAAATATTCCTTTAGTTTTGCCCTTAATATCGACACAAATATTGTGCCGAATCAACAAAAAATACAGCTAAAGGCACAAACCCAAACTCTGTCAAATGGGTGAAAGAACTCATACCAGAGCTGATTAAACCCTAGGTTTCCCCACGGGAAAGACAAATATCCCCCCAACAGAAATCCTGACCTGTTGGGGATCTTGAGGACTGAAGTTGAGCCCCACTGCAGTAGAACGTATATGGCAGATCTTTAATAAGAAGGCAGCCAATCCCTCCCTTCCTACCCCCCTTCTCCCAGTGCCACCCTTTGCAAACTCTCTCATATCACAGAGAATTAAAAAAATGCATCAACACATTTGAATCAATTTGTTAAATGGAGTTAAAAATGTCGCCGACCGTCCGAGGCCTGGACATTCTCCAAAAGAGCAGACTGGTCCTTGCGGAAGCAGTAAGAGTTGATGTTGTATTGTATGTCTTGTATTGATGTTTGTGTGGCCATGCTGCAGGAAACCTACATGTTGCCTAAGGACCAACAAATACTAGCCAACAAATTACTAGCCAACAAACATTTCCTGTGGCTATACCGGGTCTCATCAGGCTCCAAAAAAGTTGGCGTTGCAGTACTCCATCATAACCTTAATTTCCAACCTGACCCGAATGACAGACCGGGTCATTTTGTAATGGTCGTAGGCCTCCTTAACCTCGTACAGGTCAATGGTTAAAGTCTACGCCCCTAACACAGACCAGTCTGCGTTATTTAAAGAGGCATCGGGAAAGATTGACAAAATTAAAATCAATAGTAGGAGGCCACTTTAATGTAGCTTTTAACCCCAAAATAGACAAAACAGGCCCAATAACGCACTCCTCAACAACTAAGAAGCTTGGAAAGTTATTTAAAGATTACACCCTCCTGGAGAATCCTCAATCCAGAGGTAAAATATTATTTCTTTTTCTCCAGAGTCCATGGAACCTTCTCCAGAATAGACTCTATTATGGTTGAATCTACAATATGCACTCCACTCGGATCAGCAAAAATATGCCCCACTGCTTGGTCAGATCACAGCACAATATTAGTAACCGTTATAAATTTGAGCCCCACACGTAAACCCATGAGATGGAGACTAAATGAGTCTTTGCATTGTAGTACAGAGATTGTAGAGGAGCTGCGAGAAACACTTAAAATATACTTTGAAAGTAATTATACTAACTCCGTATCGCTAATGACCCTTTGGGACGTCCATAAACCGGTCATTTGGGGTAAACTGTTCGCAATTGGCGTAGGGAGGAAAAGGCTAAAACTACAAGAAATAAATAGATTTACCCAGGAACTAGAGGGCGGAGAGATTGCACAAAACAAGCCCCTTGGACATACACTTCAACCATGTGACCCAGAGTAAGGATCAATTAAATTCCCTACTAATGAGTAGGATAGAGAAGGCCATGCGTTGGACGCAACAAAAATATTACCAAAAAGGAAACAAGCGGGATCTCCTATTAGAAAATAAGCTAAATCAGAAAAAGAAAAGGTCTCCAATATTTTCAATCCGCAATAAGGCTGGGCAGGAAATACATGACCCGACCCTGATGGGAACCAAATTTAGACAGTTTTCTGAAACCCGTTATTTGTCAAGAAAAATAGAAAAACACTGAACCATTCAGGTTTGTGCTCTTCCTTCCTTAAGAAGTGTGATCTGACAAAGCTATCTATAGTAGATGGAAACGAGCTACAAGTCCCGATTACAGAGCTAGAGATTATAGCACTTATTAAAATACTGAAAAATGGGGAAACACCTGGGCCAGGTGGCTTTTCAAATAACTACTATAAAAAAAATGTTGTGCAATAATCTCACTCACCTGACAATTATTGAACATATTCCTACAGGGAGCATGCCCCTCAAAAGAAATGTCCCAAGCTACTACTGTATAGTAGTGATGCATAAGGAAGGCAGGGACCCCTTAAGTTGTGACCGCTACCACCCTATCTCCCTGCTCTACTCGGATATAAAAATCAATGCCAAAATCTTAGCCAACAGGGTAAAATCAAGCTTGCCTAAAATAATTCATCCCGATAAAGTGGGCTTTATTGGAGGTAGACAGGCCTCCTAAAACACCAGGTGATTAGCGAACATCATACACATTGCTCAGTGATCAAGGTTACCGCTGGTGGTCCTAAGCCTAGACGCAGAAAAAGCCTTTGATAGGCTAGATTGGGGTTTTCTGTTTAGTACCTAGGAGGCATTTGGGTTTCCCCACAGCCTTTATGTAAGGTGCATGGGCTCTCTATGTAAAACCAACAGCATCTATAGCAGTTAACAGGCAACTTTCAGATTAGTTCCCCATATCAAATGGTACCAGACATGGGTGCCCTCTTTCAGCCTTGTTCTTTGCCATCTCCATAGAACCCCTTAGTTGTCTTATAAGAAACTCAATAGATATTTCTGGGTTCAAAATAGCGACATAAGAATTTAAGTTGACTTTATTCACCGGTGACAATTTTAACAATCACCAAACCCTTGATGTCCCTCCCCAGTCTTTTTTGGCATATTGAATTTAGCACTTGTTCTGAGGTTAAAATTAATAATTCAAAATCAGCGGCCTTTAGTATTAATCATCCTCAACATATGACACAACTAATACATATTTACTTCGACTTTCAATGGGACCCAAAATCCTCAAAATACCTGTCCATCCAATTCCCAAAGATATTAACCTTCTATATAAATTCAACTACACCCCTCTGTTCAGAAAATTAGTGAGAGAAACCTCACAATGGTCTACTTTTCCAATCTCGTGGTTGTTTTATTTGGGCAGTTAAAATGAATATCCTGCCACGTCTTTTATACTTGTTTCATACTATCCCAATTCGGTTCCCACCTCAGTTGGCTGCTTTCCAAGGGATACGAACTAAATTTATATGGAACAACATAAACCGTGAATCAAAAAATGTATAATGTATCGACTAAAAGACTTCGATGGGCTTGGCATGCCAAATATTCTTAATTACTATAGAGCAGCTCACCTGATACAGGTGATGCAATGGCACATCCCACCAAAATCCAAAAGATGGATAGAACTGGAGCCAGTTTACCATCTCCTGTTCCGTTGGCAGATCTAATCTGACTAGACGAAGGATTGGCCAAAGATAATATCAGATAATTTGATCCTGAGACACTCGTGCCATCTGGGACACTTCCAAGACTAAAGCTGAAACTCAGAGAAAAATCTCGCTGACCCCATTAGCCAGCAACCATAACTTTCCCCCGGGGTACCATGAAACTTATTTAGATAATTGGAGTACGAGGGGTATTTCGAAAGTTATAGATTTATTCTCACAGTCCAAAATGAAATCCTTCAAAAATTTGCAAGAACACAATCTATCGAGCACAGATTTTTATCGATTCTTACAAGTCAGACATTTTGTAGAACAAACCTTGGATAGGGATAACAATACACATCCTCTCATAGCATGTGAGATCTGCAGACAGGCTCTAGACAGAACCAAAATAGCATGGTCCCTATACTACCAATTTGCCACATTGGGATCCCTAGAAAATGACAGATATGTTGGCCTGGGAGAGAGCAGTAGGTGAGGAACTTTATTGGGAGAACTGGCAGGATATCTGGGAAGCAGTGGCTAAATGCTCCACTTGTACGCTGATAAAAGAGAATTCATACAAATTGCTTTACCGATGGCACAAAACTCAGATTAAATTAAATATAGTCAATCCCAATGTATCCCCATTATGTTGGAGAGGATGTGGACAAAGAGGTTCCTTATCCCATCTGGCTAGATTGTCCTAAAATCTAGTCCCTGTGGGTGAAGATATTTGATTTTATTTTTGTCACCACTAGGCTCAGGGTACTAAGATATCCCTGATTCCTACTACTAAACAAACCAATAGCATGCATGAATAAAATGAGGCAAAACTAATTATACATATTCTTAACGCTACCAGATGTTGGAGACAGACTAACCTCCCCACATATAGAAAGGTCAGGGAACAGTTATCCCATGTAATGCTCATGGAGAGCATAAGGCCTTGCCCCCGCTGCCTGCTACAGCGTCCGCTGTGGCGGACGCTGCGCGCACGAGAGCCCTCCCCGCAATGGCGCCGGGCCCGCTGCGAGGGGGGGCCGCAGCGCTCGTGCGAGAGCTACTCCTGCTCTCAATAGAATTGAGAGCAGGAACTCGCGTCGAGCGGCTAGGCACGCCCCCCGGCGGTTCAGCCAATGAGGGCGAACCTGCCGGCTGACGTCATGGCCGCGCCCCGTCACTCCTCCGCCACGCCCCCTCCCCCCCCCGGTCTCTGCTCCAGCTGCAGACCGGGGAATCGCCGGAACGAGCAGCCAAAAGCACGGGCGCGCATTACAGCGCCGTGACCGGGGCCTTAGCCTAAGAAGCTACCTCGAAGACTCTATGAATAGGTTCCGTAAAGTCTGGGAACCCCTTCTAATATAAGGACACACGTCTCTCCATAGAATTGAGAATTACAAATAGAATTGTCTCAATTGGGGATAAGAGTCGGGAGGGATGGTTTGCACTCTTTGCCTGACAATCAATGGGAGCATTATATATGGATCCAGTGTATAAAGCGAAAATTGTACTGTGAGTTCATGACTAAAAATATATATATTTATTTTAAAATGTTGTGACCTTCCCTTCTCTCCCCCCCCCCCCGAATGTTTTTCCATTTGATGTCAATACAGGTAAACCCCGTTATAACGCGAATCGATTATAACGCGGTTTTCCCATGGCTCCCGTTTAAAAAAAAAAAAAAAAATGTTTTTTTTTTGCACACTGCGCGCGCACTCCCAGCGCACACTGCGCGCGCACTCCCAGCGCACACTGCGCGCACACTCCCAGCGCACACTGCGCGCACACTCCCAGCGCACACTGCGCGCGCACTCCCAGCGCACACTCCCAGCGCACACTCCCAGCGCACTCCCAGCGCACACTGCGCGCGCACTCCCAGCGCACACTGCGCGCGCACTCCCAGCGCACACTGCGCGCGCACTCCCAGCGCACACTCCCAGCGCACTCCCAGCGCACACTCCCAGCGCACACTCCCAGCGCACACTCCCAGCGCACACTCCCAGCGCACACTCCCAGCTCACACTCCCAGCGCACACTGCGCGCACACTGCGCGCACACTCCCAGCGCACACTCCCAGCGCACACTCCCAGCGCACACTCCCAGCACTCACTGCGCACACTCCCAGCACTCACTGCGCACACTCCCAGCACTCACTGCGCACACTCCCAGCACTCACTGCGCACACTCCCAGCACTCACTGCGCACACTCCCAGCACTCACTGCGCACACTCCCAGCACTCACTGCGCACACTCCCAGCACTCACTGCGCACACTCCCAGCACTCACTGCGCACACTCCCAGCACTCACTGCGCACACTCCCAGCACTCACTGCGCACACTCCCAGCACTCACTGCGCACACTCCCAGCACTCACTGCGCACACTCCCAGCACTCACTGCGCACACTGTGCACACTCCCAGCACACACTGTGCACACTCCCAGCACACACTGTGCACACTCCCAGCACACACTGTGCACACTCCCAGCACACACTGGGCACACTCCCAGCACACACTGGGCACACTCCCAGCATGCACACACTCCCAGCACTCACTGTGCACACTCCCAGCGCGCACTCACTGCGCACACTCCCAGCACTCACTGCGCACACTCCCAGCACTCACTGCGCACACTCCCAGCACTCACTGCGCACACTCCCAGCACTCACTGCGCACACTCCCAGCGCACACTCCCAGCGCACACTGTGCACACTCCCAGCACACACTGTGCACACTCCCAGCACACACTGTGCACACTCCCAGCACACACTGCGCACACTCCCAGCATGCACACACTCCCAGCACTCACTGTGCACACTCCCAGCGCGCACTCCCAGCACTCACTGCGCACACTCCCAGCACTCACTGCGCACACTCCCAGCACTCACTGCGCACACTCCCAGCACTCACTGCGCACACTCCCAGCACTCACTGCGCACACTCCCAGCACTCACTGCGCACACTCCCAGCACACACTGCGCACACTCCCAGCACTCACTGCGCACACTCCCAGCACTCACTGCGCACACTCCCAGCACTCACTGCGCACACTCCCAGCACTCACTGCGCACACTCCCAGCACTCACTGCGCACACTCCCAGCGCACACTGCGCACACTCCCAGCGCACACTGTGCACACTCCCAGCACACACTGTGCACACTCCCAGCACACACTGTGCACACTCCCAGCACACACTGTGCACACTCCCAGCACACACTGTGCACACTCCCAGCACACACTGTGCACACTCCCAGCACACACTGCGCACACTCCCAGCATGCACACACTCCCAGCACTCACTGTGCACACTCCCAGCACTCACTGCGCACACTCCCAGCACTCACTGCGCACACTCCCAGCACTCACTGCGCACACTCCCAGCACTCACTGCGCACACTCCCAGCACTCACTGCGCACACTCCCAGCACTCACTGCGCACACTCCCAGCACTCACTGCGCACACTCCCAGCACTCACTGCGCACACTCCCAGCACTCACTGCGCACACTCCCAGCACTCACTGCGCACACTCCCAGCACTCACTGCGCACACTCCCAGCACTCACTGCGCACACTCCCAGCACTCACTGCGCACACTCCCAGCGCACACTCCCAGCGCACACTGTGCACACTCCCAGCACACACTGTGCACACTCCCAGCACACACTGTGCACACTCCCAGCACACACTGTGCACACTCCCAGCACACACTGTGCACACTCCCAGCACACACTGCGCACACTCCCAGCATGCACACACTCCCAGCACTCACTGTGCACACTCCCAGCGCGCACTCACTGCGCACACTCCCAGCACTCACTGCGCACACTCCCAGCACTCACTGCGCACACTCCCAGCACTCACTGCGCACACTCCCAGCACTCACTGCGCACACTCCCAGCACACACTGCGCACACTCCCAGCACACACTGCGCACACTCCCAGCACTCACTGCGCACACTCCCAGCGCACACTCCCAGCGCACACTGTGCACACTCCCAGCACACACTGTGCACACTCCCAGCACACACTGTGCACACTCCCAGCACACACTGCGCACACTCCCAGCATGCACACACTCCCAGCACTCACTGTGCACACTCCCAGCGCGCACTCCCAGCACTCACTGCGCACACTCCCAGCACTCTCTGCGCACACTCCCAGCACTCACTGCGCACACTCCCAGCACTCACTGCGCACACTCCCAGCACTCACTGCGCACACTCCCAGCACTCACTGCGCACACTCCCAGCACTCACTGCGCACACTCCCAGCACTCACTGCGCACACTCCCAGCACTCACTGCGCACACTCCCAGCACTCACTGCGCACACTCCCAGCGCACACTCCCAGCGCACACTGTGCACACTCCCAGCACACACTGTGCACACTCCCAGCACACACTGTGCACACTCCCAGCACACACTGTGCACACTCCCAGCACACACTGTGCACACTCCCAGCACACACTGCGCACACTCCCAGCATGCACACACTCCCAGCACTCACTGTGCACACTCCCAGCGCGCACTCACTGCGCACACTCCCAGCACTCACTGCGCACACTCCCAGCACTCACTGCGCACACTGCGCACACTCCCAGCACTCACTGCGCACACTCCCAGCACTCACTGCGCACACTCCCAGCACTCACTGCGCACACTCCCAGCACTCACTGCGCACACTCCCAGCACACACTGCGCACACTCCCAGCACTCACTGCGCACACTCCCAGCACTCACTGCGCACACTCCCAGCACTCACTGCGCACACTCCCAGCACTCACTGCGCACACTCCCAGCACTCACTGCGCACACTCCCAGCACTCACTGCGCACACTCCCAGCACTCACTGCGCACACTCCCAGCACTCACTGCGCACACTCCCAGCACTCACTGCGCACACTCCCAGCACTCACTGCGCACACTCCCAGCACTCACTGCGCACACTCCCAGCACTCACTGCGCACACTCCCAGCACTCACTGCGCACACTCCCAGCACTCACTGCGCACACTCCCAGCACTCACTGCGCACACTCCCAGCACTCACTGCGCACACTCCCAGCACTCACTGCGCACACTCCCAGCACTCACTGCGCACACTCCCAGCACTCACTGCGCACACTCACTGCGCACACTCCCAGCACTCACTGCGCACACTCTACACTGCACACACTGCGCACACTCTACACTGCACACACTGCGCACACTCTACACTGCACACACTGCGCACACTCTACACTGCACACACTGCACACACTCTACACTGCACACACTGCACACACTCTACACACTCTACACACTCTAAATAGATATCTCTCTTAGACAGGTAGGTCCCCCACAGACCCCAGCACCTTAACCCCTTGAGTGCCACAATGAACACCGTAACCGCTTGAATGTCAGTGCAGAGCAATGAGTGCTGTCTCTCTCCCCCTCCCCTGACACGCATGGGGTTTAATGTAGCCCTACCTACAATAAAAAAAAACTCACACCCGCACTGAAATCATATCCCCCCTGTTACAGCCATATTAACCCCTCAGAGGATGAGACTTCCAGTGAGGGAAGCACACCCCCTCCTCCCCCTTTAGTCCTTATCTCTCCTGACACGGGGAGGTGGTGATCAGGACCGGTCCCTTGCTCTGGTGTCCTTCCTCCCTGCGGCTGCATGTCAGGACCGGTGTGCGGGTCTCCCCCTCCCTCCCCGGTACCTGGAGGATAAGACGCTGGAGCAGCGCACCCACTCGCTGAGGTCGCACATTGCCTGGTAGCCGGGGTCCCTCTCCTTCTCCCTCTCCACGTGGTAGGCGTGGAGGGCCAGCAGGATCCCCAGCGCGCACACCGCGTACCGGGCCCCGCTCTCCCACCGGCACAGATACTCTCGGCACAGGCGCCGCCATCTTAACCCCCGCTATGCCGCGGAGGGCCGGTAGGTGTGGGGGCCTGGGGGGGAGGAAATGGATGCCGGTGGTGGGAGGACTCGCTGTTGCTAGGGGACGTGTAGGGCTTCCGGCCACCCCTTCCTTCCTTCCCTCCTCACTCCCTCCCGATCAGGCACGCGGCGGCCATTTTTAAAAAAAATTAGCGCGACCCCGTTACTAGCGTGGTGGTCTCGCGGTGGATCCCGAGGACCGCGCTATAACGGGGTTTACCTGTATTACTATTTCCAAAAAGATGTTTGCTGTTAAATGTGATGCTGTATCTGCTCAAGAATGTAAAACGCTAAGAAAATACAAATAAAGCGATAATGCAATAAAAAGAAGGCAACCATCTTATGGGCAAATGATCCTTTCCCAGGAACCAAACCAAAAAAAGTCCAGAGCGGAGTAGAAATGTTAAACTTGTATAATTGTCGCTTCGGTGGCACAGTATATATTGGGCACCCTGCGTAACTAGCAGTTGAAAGAGCACAAACCTACCGTAGGTCATAGATAAAAAGCAGTGAAAGTAAATGTCCTCTGCTTTGTTTCTGTTTGAATGATATCCGCATCATATTTTACAAACCAAGAACAAAAGAGAAAAGCATTGTGTTGATTGTTAGATTTAACAACTAGTCTATTACTGAAAGTTTGGATAGTATTGTAATTCTTCCAAAGAATTTTGTCTACAACGGAAACGTAGTAAGAAAAAACCCCCCAAAAAACACACGTTTGAAAATATTGTTTTGTTTATTTTTGTTACGGTTTCCGTGCCACAAGCCTTCTGGCAATCCTAACTGCGGGATATTGTGTAGCAGTCACATGGGTAGCGCCGTTGATGCGTATGGAGTAGAACGGTCCTCGTTTTCAATTCTGATCATGTTCACTCTTAAAAAGGAGCAAAAAGTTCATGATGCCCACGGGATGTCACAAGTTCCGCCAGCACGATGGTCCTTGTGATGTCTAGTTAACATCTAAGGTGCCAATATGTTAAAATATATTTACATATCTTTTAGTAGGTTGTACAACCCTTGATGCCAGCAGGGATGGGACTGCTATGTCGGAGATCCTGGCATAGTGCCACTTTTTTTAATCCTGCAATTCTCTCCCACTCCCCCCATGGTCCCCCTGAAACCCATAGGACAGAAGTGGCCAACTCCAGTCCTCAAGAGGTACCAGGTCAGGTTTTGAGGACATCCCTGCTTCAGCACTGCTGGCTCAGTCATTGACTGAACCACCTGTGCTGAAGCAGGGACAACCTGCCCTGTTGGTGGCTCTTGAGGACTGGAGTCAGCTACTCCTGCTATAGGAGCTTAACTCCTATAATGTTGCCCCCTGAGCATGTCCTGCTCTTATTTATTTTTTACCTGCTACAAATCATGATTGTCTCTATCACTAGCTTCTGCGTTTCCATGCTCTAACCTTTAGACTGTACTAGGCTCTGGGGAGAGCTTCATTTTAACCAGACATTTAATATTTCGAACGCGGAGCATCTGATTAGAAAAATGAAAACCCTATTGGGAAAGGCAAAAATAGATCTTGTGCAAGCAAGTAAACAGTAAAATGACAATTGGTTCATATTGCTGCTATATAGGAAACGCAAGTTTTACAATAAAAGCCTTCAACTTGCTTACAGGAATGTGCATGTACAATACCGGCATTCAATCACCATACATACGTCCGCATGGCTATAAGTAAGCAGGAAGAGGAGTCCCATATACATTGGCATATGTGCATACCTATATCATTTGGCATTATTGAATCAGGTGGTTATGAATATAAAGTTTTATGACTAAAAAATACGTTTTTGTGAACGGAGCGAATTCGCTGCAACATTTTATGCAAACACCAGTGAAATTCGATGCAAAACAGTTGGATGCTCCACCACTTGATAAACACCCGTTCTGGCAGCAGCAGCCTGTCTATAGCTTACAGCCGCCTCCGGTATCGTTCCAAATAGGTTAACTGTAAAGCACTGGTGGCCTGCTGCCTGAAGCCCCCGTATTGGGCGGCCCCTTTAATAGCAGGTAGGGGTTAGACCGCAATGTGTTCGGAGGGAGTTTAGAAAAATAAGCAATGACTTGGCAGTCCCATCATTTTATTTTAATTCATTAAAAAAAGACAAATAATCACATAGAAAACATTGGGTTAAAACAGCAATATTTGTTACTCAGAAAAAAACATGTATTTGTGATACTTTGCATGAAGCTGCCGTCCTCTGCTGTGTTTGGACCTTTTATTTTGAGTTCCATGAAACTTTTCTCCATGTTTCTTCACGTAGATGCCATTTTGATGGTTTGTATTACTTTTTTTTTTTTTTTGTAAGTTCCAAATATTAATTCCTTTGTTACATTAGAGGACCGTGTTTTCGACATCAGCCCGTTAATTGGAAGAAGTAAATTGTGCATCTGGCAGTATCAGAGCATTGCTATTACTTTGTCTTTAATATGTCTATGGAAGGGTCATACACACAAACATACAGTAAGAATACTGTTCTTTAAGTCCTCTGTTCAGCTCATTACTTTCTCATTAGGCTGCGCTTATAGTGACGGCAACAGCGGCGTGATGTCGCGTCAGAACGCATTGCTGCCGTCACGTGCGCTTATAGTAAGAGTGATGGAGCGACGGCTTGGTCGCGATCGCTGGAAGTCATCTCAATTTGATTTTTTCAGCGACCGTGGCCTGCCGTCGCCGGCACTATAAGCGTAGCCTTAGGCTGAGATTATAGTAGGTGCGCCTGTCACTGGAGCGATCTGTGGCCTTTGAATTATCGATGTCACACGTGGCTGTGATGTCACAAGGCTGGTTCGCCCTCATTGGCTGAACCGCTCACGTGACAAGGCCGGTGCACAGCAAAGACACATTTTTTGGTTGGCTCAATTCTGCCGCTCCGTCGCGCTTCATCGTGCGAGCTCTATGGCCTGCCTCAGAGGGGCGGCCTGTTGGCACCGCGCGTGGTTGCCCGCAGTATGGACGGGGCCGTAGTCATATAAGACACATTCAGTTGACATTAGTAGGCTATCTTGGCCATTATGATGTAAAATCTGCTTCATCGCTCAGACCTGATGACTGTGACTTTGCAATAATCTCCTATCTCAGGGGTGCTCTACTCCAGTCGCCAAGCCCTCCAAACAGGTCAGGTTTTCACGATATCCCAGCTTCAGCACAGGTGGCTCAGAGGCCCAGTTGAAGACTGAGCATCCTGTGCTGAAGCATGGAACGATTGAGCTACCAGTGCTGAAGCAGGGATTTCCTGAGAACCTAAGCTTTTGGGGGGGCTTGAAGACTGGAGTTTAGCACCCCTGTTCTATCTCGGCAAAGTACGAAGAATTCCACTTCCTCACCCATTGTAAGGTTGTAACTTCCGTAACTTTTTTGCTTTTTGCAGTTAGGCTTTCTGGCCTTAATGTGAAAAGCTTTGAAATATGCACATTTGTTAAACAATAGATGTAGATCCAGAGCACTACGGATTTTGCAATCAAGAATGAATTTATTTAGCCTAAATAAATTCTTGATTACAAAATCCGTAGTGCTCTGGATCTACTTCTATTTACTAAGATTGGGCTGTTTGACAGGTACTCCTTGAACCAGCAGCATCGGTAACTGTATGTATTTGGTTTATTTATTTGGTGTGCAGCAATGCTACCTTTTTTGCATTTGTTCAACAAACCTTCAAAATTACAGAAGGTGTCACATCTTCAACAATGCTTTGTGCCAAACACAATTCCTTTAACTGTTGCTAAGCAGGACTTCACATTCACATGACTGTTCAGCAGAGTCACTGAGTAAAGTATAACACACTGAGTAAAGTATAACACACTGTGGAATCTATGATGCAGGAGCTTCTATCTACAGTTTGCTGTCTCTCTGTGACTAGTTTCTGCTACTGGGCTCCTTCCATACTGGGTAGGCAGCTGGTATTTAAACAACCAATGATGACCATTGTATTCATTGGCAAATTGTCTAATAAACTGCAGTACAGGCATACCCCGCTTTAAGTACACTCGCGAGTAAGTACATATCGCCCAATAGGCAAACGACAGCTCACGCATGCGCCTGTCAGCACGTCCTGAACAGCAATACCGGCTCCCTACCTGTACTGAAGCTGTGCGCAAGCGGGGAGACTATAGAGCCTGTTACACATGCCTTATTTACATCAGTTATGCACGTTTATGACGATTGCCGTACAGTACATGCATCGATAAGTGGGGAAAAGGTAGTGCTTCACTTTAAGTACATTTTCGCTTTACATACATGCTCCGGTCCCATTGCGTATGTTAATGCGGGGTAAGCCTGTACATATTTCCACAACAAAGTATCAGTCGTCGGTTGTGAGCCACACAATCTTCCGGCCCTATAGCCACTTGAATGTTGTGCTGCTCGATCATTCAGTTTAGTAACGGTAGTTTCCACTTTGAGGAAGACATCTCTGCTAGAAGTTAATGTGTTGACAATGCATTGTGGGAGAATGTTTTAATACTTGGCTCACATATACAGGAAAACAAATATGACGTTGCAGCAGTGTGTAACACACACACACACACACACACACACACACACACACACACACACACACACACACACACACACACACACACACACACACGTGTCCTATCTGGGTGCAAACGGCAAAGTGCTGGAATACAGGAAAAGATGGAGAGCAGGCACACACCAGTAATAAAGAAAAATGGAAATAATTTGTTACAAAACAATCAATGTTGTGGCTCAACTACTAAGACTTCTGCACTGAAATGTTGATTGTTTTGTACTAAACTATTTCCTTTTTTCTTTATTACTGGTGCGCTTGATCTCATCTTGTGGTATATGTTTATACTATTCCCATTGAGGTGAATGCAAGGGTTTTTTCTCCTTTTTTTTTTTCAAAAGTTCAGCATTTCACACAAACACAGTGATTGTCTGAGAATAGTCTGTTAGTGTTTACCACTTTAGTGCTGAGACTGGCAAACCTTACAACCTGTGACATCCACTTCTTGAACTAAAACACTAGGATTGCAAATTCATACAATTGAATGAAAAATGCATACAATTCTCTCGATATGCAAGTGACGAGTTTAAATTGTGAGCTAATTAGAAATGGGACGTTTTCGATAATGTATGGTTATACTGGCTTTGCAATGGGAAGTTGCAACAAGTTTCAACCACCATCATTTCCCAGAATCCCTGGCTGCAGTGGAAGCACTGTATGCTGGGAGATAATGGGGGAAAGCCGGGGTTACAGACCTGTCTGAGACATGTGAATGTGCTCATAAGTGGTATTTTTATTTGCCAAGTGTATGCTGAATTAGTATTTCCGTTCAAGAGTATAAAAAAAGACTATGTAAAACAAATATATCTTTTTCGTGCTTCTCTGTGCAGGGAACCTGCAGCTGGCAAAAAAATTGGCCATACATATGTGAAAAACAAGCTGAATCCCTGTGCTCCTCCCATTGGTCTAGCAATATATGGTAAAAAATATACATTTTAAACCTAAGTCTTTATGATAAAGGAGACTTTTGGTTTAAAGACTTGGGTTTAAAATGTATATTTTCACCATATACAGGCATACCCCGTTTTACGTACACTCACAAGTACGCACATTTTTTTTAAAAATTGCACCTTACCCCCTGTGTACGTACACATGCTTCGCGAGTACGGACACCAGGGGCAGCGTGCGCATGCTGCAGCAGTGTGCCCTCGCTTCCTCTCCCCGGTGCTTCCTTTACCCCCCACCCCCCTGGCTCTTCCGATCCCCCCCTCACGGCTCTTCTGATCACCCCCCCTGACTCTTCCGATCACCCCCCCCTGGCTCTTCCGATCACCCCCACCTGGCTCTTCCGATCACCCCCTCACCCCCCCCTGGCCCTTCCGATCAGCCCCCCACCCCCCCTGGCTCTTCCGATCACCCCCTCACCCCCCTGGCCCTTCCGATCAGCCCCCCACCCCCCTGGCTCTTCCGATCACCCCCCCACCCCCCTGGCCCTTCCGATCAGCACCCCCCCTGGCTCTTCCAATCACCCCCCATCCCCCCCTGGCTCTTCCGATCAGCACCCCCCCTGGCTCTTCCGAACCCCCCCCCACCCTTCCTGGCTCTTCCGATCACCCCCCACCCAGCCTGGCTCTTCCGATCACCCCCCACCCAGCCTGGCTCTTCCGATCACCCCCTCCCCCCCCCCCCGAGCCCGCTCAGAGCCTCCGCTTACTGCCGTGCTTCTGCCGCCCGCAACCTGCACGCTGCTTGAGGTAGGGGAAGAAAGGGAGGAGGGACATGGGGGGTGTTGATGTGAGGGACATGGGGGGTTGATGTGAGGGACATGGGGGGGTTGATGTGAGGGACATGCAGGGGTGTTGATGTGAGGGACATGGGGGGGGGTTGATGTGAGGGACATGGGGGGGGGTTGATGTGAGGGACATGGGGGTGGTTGATGTGAGGGACATGCATGGGGGTGGTTGATGTGAGGGACATGCATGGGGGGGTTGATGCGAGGGACATGCAGGGGGGGTGATGTGAGGGACATGCAGGGGGGATGATGTGAGGGACATGCAGGGGGGGACTATGTGAGGGACATGCAGGGGGGGACTATGTGAGGGACATGCAGGGGGGTGATATGAGGGACATGCAGGGGGGGGGGTGTGAGGGGTGTTGGAGGAAATGTGGTGATTTTACCCGTGCGGCCCGATTTTTGTATGGGGGGGGGAGGGGTCTTTTAAAATGTATTAAGGCGGTGGGGGTCTTTTAAAAATGTATTGAGGCGGTGGGGGCATTTTTAATATGTATTGGTGGGAGTGGGTATTTTTATTATGTATTGCGCGGTGGGGTTACATGTATTTAGAGGGGTGGGGGGTTTTGGTATGTATTTTGTGGGGGGGATTGAGTGAGTGGGGTAATTGACGGAAAGGTAGAGGCGAGTGAGAGGAGAAAGGGGGGAGTGAGTGACGAGTAAGAGTGAGGCACAGGGGAGATAAATACATGCGAGGCGGGAGGGGGGAGAGTGAGTGAGACACAGGGGAGATAAATACATGCGAGGCGGGAGGGGAGGAGAGCGAGTGAGACGGAGGGGAGATAAATACATGCGAGGCGGGAGGGGGGAGAGTGAGTGAGACGGAGGGGAGATAAATACATGCGAGGCGGGAGGGGGGAGAGTGAGTGAGACACAGGGGAGATAAACCCATGCGAGGCGGGAGGGGAGGAGAGCGAGTGAGACGGAGGGGAGATAAATACATGCGAGGCGGGAGGGGGGAGAGTGAGTGAGACACAGGGGAGATAAACCCATGCGAGGCGGGAGGGGAGGAGAGCGAGTGAGACGGAGGGGAGATAAATACATGCGAGGCGGGAGGGGAGGAGAGCGAGTGAGACTGAGGGGAGAGAAATACATGCGAGGCGGGAGGGGAGGAGAGCGAGTGAGACGGAGGGGAGATAAATACATGCGAGGCGGGAGGGGAGGAGAGCGAGTGAGACGGAGGGGAGAGAAATACACGCGAGGCGGGAGGGGGGGAGAGCGAGTGAGACACAGGGGAGATAAATACATGCGAGGCGGGAGGGGGGAGAGTGAGTGAGACACAGGGGAGATAAATACATGCGAGGCGGGAGGGGAGGAGAGCGAGTGAGACGGAGGGGAGATAAATACATGCGAGGCGGGAGGGGGGAGAGTGAGTGAGACGGAGGGGAGATAAATACATGCGAGGCGGGAGGGGAGGAGAGCGAGTGAGACGGAGGGGAGATAAATACATGCGAGGCGGGAGGGGGGAGAGTGAGTGAGACGGAGGGGAGATAAATACATGCGAGGCGGGAGGGGAGGAGAGCGAGTGAGACGGAGGGGAGATAAATACATGCGAGGCGGGAGGGGGGAGAGTGAGTGAGACACAGGGGAGATAAACCCATGCGAGGCGGGAGGGGAGGAGAGCGAGTGAGACGGAGGGGAGATAAATACATGCGAGACGGGAGGGGAGGAGAGCGAGTGAGACGGAGGGGAGATAAATACATGCGAGGCGGGAGGGGAGGAGAGCGAGTGAGACGGAGGGGAGATAAATACATGCGAGGCGGGAGGTGAGGAGAGCGAGTGAGACACAGGGGAGATAAATACATGCGAGGCGGGAGGGGGGAGAGTGAGTGAGACACAGGGGAGATAAATACATGCGAGGCGGGAGGGGAGGAGAGCGAGTGAGACGGAGGGGAGAGAAATACATGCGAGGCGGGAGGGGGGAGAGTGAGTGAGACGGAGGGGAGATAAATACATGCGAGGGGGGAGAGTGAGTGAGACGGAGGGGAGATAAATACATGCGGGAGGGGAGGAGAGTGAGTGAGACGGAGGGGAGATAAATACATGCGAGGCGGGAGGGGGGAGAGTGAGTGAGACGGAGGGGAGATAAATACACGCGAGGCGGGAGGGGAGGAGAGCGAGTGAGACGGAGGGGAGATAAATACATGCGAGGCGGGAGGGGAGGAGAGCGAGTGAGACGGAGGGGAGATAAATACATGCGAGGGGGGAGAGTGAGTGAGACGGAGGGGAGATAAATACATGCGAGGCGGGAGGGGAGGAGAGCGAGTGAGACGGAGGGGAGATAAATACATGCGAGGGGGGAGAGTGAGTGAGACGGAGGGGAGATAAATACATGCGAGGCGGGAGGGGAGGAGAGTGAGTGAGACGGAGGGGAGATAAATACATGCGAGGGGGGAGAGTGAGTGAGACGGAGGGGAGATAAATACATGCGAGGCGGGAGGGGAGGAGAGCGAGTGAGACGGAGGGGAGATGAATACATGGGTAGAGGGTGGGAAATAGAGGTGGCTTGTGAGATGTGAAATTAACCAAAGGCTGCGCTTATAGTGCCGGCGACGCTGACGTCACGCTGTGGTTGCTGTAAAAATCAAATTGAAGTGACTTCCAGTGATCGCGACCAAGCCGTCGCGCCGTCCTGTCGCTCCTACTATAAGCGTACGCGACGGTGTCAATACATTTGTTTTGATGCGACGTCGCCAGCACTATTAGCGCGGCCTAATGGGTGTCAGCCAGATAGGGGTTCCCCGAGATTTTTCGAAATACTTCAAGGGTTCCTCCTAACAAAAAAGGTTTGGAATCGCTGACACAGAGGCTGTGAAATTCCTCATTGTAAGCAAAGGTGGTGTATATTTGGTTACTGCTATAGGGGGAATTAGGGTCCTCCTTGTTATTCCAGTTTTGAGCTGTTTATCGCTTTTTGTTTTGTGTTACAGTAAAAATACTGTACAGTAGAAGATATGCCCTCTCCTTCATCCTTCCTACATAATTTTTACATCATTTTCCGTTCATCCATTTTGCATCTGCCAGCGCCAGTAAGAAAAAAATCAGCTGACATTAAAGATTTTCTTTCTATAAAGCCTACTGTATTTATTTTGGTTACAAATGCGTTATTTACATCAGTTATGCACGTATATGATGTTTGCAGTACAGTACATACATTGTAAAGTGGAAAAAAAAGTAGTGCTTCACTTTAAGTACATTTTCACTTTACATACATGCTCCGGTCCCATTGCGTATGTTAAAGCGGGGTATGCCTGTATTGTTGGCCCAATGGGAGAAGTGCAGGGATTCGCTGTCTGATTTTCACATATGTATGGCCAATTTTTTTTGCAAGATGCAGGTTCCCTGCACAGCGAAGTGCGGCAAATACAGTATATATTTGTTTTACATTATCTGTTGAGCGGAATTAAATCCCCAGCAGCACCACTATTACGGTGTAATGAATGCATTTAGCCAATCCACCTGTAACTGCTTATTGAGCAGCGTGTGGGAGGTTTGTAGCCCCTCCCTTGAAGGTTTATATTCTCCACTTTTTGTGTCACGTTCCACTTCACAAGCAGCGAGTGTCCGAAGACTGGCCTGGTCAGTATTTTTACTGGTATATACCAGTTTTTAATTGCACAACGTCACAGAATCATATGCTTTATTTAGTATCCCCTTCAGGACATATTTCACATAATTCACTAGCATTTGTGTGCATTTAGCATAAGGACCTGTTATTGAGGCTTTCCTTGACATTGGTTAGCAGGCTCGTCATGATTTGATAAAAATATGCAACCAAAAGTCTCCTTTGTCATACAGACTTGGGTTTAAAATGTATATTTTTCACCATATATTGTTAGCCCAATGGGAGAAGCGCAGGGATTAACTTTAATAATCCAAGCTTGCTATGGGTCTACATTCATGGCTTTCTTTGTTAGTGTTTGTATAGTAAAAATGAAATGACTGAGCAGTGAGGAGCGGTTATGTGGTGTTCTGACACTGGTGCCACGATGACCGTTTCCTCCATCAGCATCTCGTATAAAATAAATTTGGATTGGATGCAAGTTAGTTAGGTGACATTGGGCAGGAGACACACTATTGCGCCCGAATAGTCAAATCTGCCATTGACTTTAATAGTGGATATCGTGGGTTTGGAGGCGGCAGTGCAGATCTCGCTTAGATAACACCCGCCCATTGTTACATTCGATGTGTCTTTGGTTAGAAATATATATATATTTTAACTATTTACCCAAAATATGATAGAGCAGAGATGCAGTATATTGAACGAAAAAATGATTTATATACCATGGTATAAATAAATGTTTATTCCCATGTTTCACCATTATCCTCTTACTTTTGAATGTAAATCTTTTTATGAATAGGCCAAAACAAAGTAAATACAATGTTAAAAAGTTTTGTGTAATTTTGTTTTGTGTAATAAATGAATAGCAAATATTATCCTAATGCAGCTAGGTACAAATGTGTAATATCATACAATTAATACATTTGCACATCACATCATTGCTTAAGTAAAAAAAAATTTAAGTTGTAAGGTATCTTCTAGGTGTACAAAATATATAAGTTCTGTTTCAGTAGGTGGCATCTGGTTCTATCAACCCACATTGAATTAGAGCACGTTAAAGTAGAAATAAAATGGTTAGCAGATCATCCCGTGTCTCACATTGGTCTCACCCAGCCTGCCGTGCCGGCAATATGTAACCTGTATAAAGCGTTAGAACAGGTAGGAGAGGAGGCCTGTGGCGGGGACCCTGGAGCTATTGATCAGGCCAACGTCCGTGTTTCATTCAGACAGCACAAACACACACGTTCACTAAAAAACACCATTTGGGGGGCTCCTATAACTCATTGTAGTTCTTAACAAATTCACAATTATGGCCATGTTTACTGTCCCAGAAAATAGCCCTCGACATCAGCATTTCTTTGTAATAAAAAAAAAAGTAACAATTAGGAGGAATTCCTTTAATCTGTTTAGTATGGTTTTGTTTCACAATTCGTATAATATCATTAATGCAAAGTTGCTAAAATAAGGAAGTACTGCTGAAAATACTTTTTCACCAGATGTTCTAATGAAACTTTTTTCTTTTTCTTTCATTAAATCCCCCAGAAGTTAAGGAACAACCTGCGGAGGAGATTGCAGAGATTGCGGAGGTCGCGGAAATTGCAGAGAGTGAGGCAGCCAGCGACGCGCAGCTAACACCCACCCTCCAGCACTCATTATCGGAGGAGTCGGAGCGCTCCACTGCCTCTGTAGGAGTTGAAGCCAAATCCAGGTCTGTGCACTCTGAGGACTGATTGGGGGGGCGGGGGAAGCTGCTTGGAGGGGAATAATGAAGAGGATGCTGGGAGTGGGGCCTGCTACAGTAGATAATGTCTGTGCTATGAAGAATATGCAGCCTGTGTGAGCAGCTGCCAAACCCGAGCTTGCTGTCTTAATTAGTGCAAGAGGGGACAGAGAATCAGGCATCCGACGCTCGTCTTTAGTTAACAGTTGGAAGACCGGTTTCTAGGGAACAAATACTATCTGCTGCTTTGTTGGCCCTGCAACACATTGCTATGCATTAGTGCAGGGATGCACAAACTTTTGCAGCTGCGACCCCCTGCCTGCTGCCCTCGGTGCTCGCGCCCCCCATACCGCCGTTCCCTGCATCAAATGACGCCGCGGGGTTATGTGACGTAACGTGACCCCACTGCGTCATTTAACGCTGCGTGGTCAGCAGCCGTCTGAATGTCGGTAAGTGATACCGTGGGGAACAGCGCGGGGCCTCTGCAACCACTTTGCCCCCCCTACAAAAACCTCCCGCCCCCCAGTTTGCGCACCGCTGCAGTAGTGAGTGGGACCCTATGCTTCGCAGTTCAAAGTTCTGTTTTAATATTTTTTCAACTGAACACCAGAAGTCCGATGTCGAGCAGCTTAAAATGCAAAGAAGAAATGCTACATGCAGCGTGTGTATGGTTTGTGCTTCTAATAATATTCCCGTCAGGGCTGAGAAATAACACATTGTTAAATACTATGTAAATACTGATTAAATACTGGAGGAATCTCATCAAATAGGCAGTAATCACATAAAATAGGGGAAGACTTGTGCGTTGCAGTCCTAATCAAATTTGGCTAGATATGACCTGTTGCTGTAATCCTTTTATCTCTATATATTATATATTTAATGGTAATTTTCCATTGTGCTGAGCATAGTTGAGTTATATAGTGTAAACTTTGGTAAGCAATTCAATATGTCACATTCTGAAACAACGTTTGATATGGTAATTGTGTAAACAGAAGCTTTCTCTCCTGCGGGGGGGGGGGGGGGGGCTCAACTCCAGCCCTCGAGCACCTCCCCCCCCCTTCCAAACAGGTCAGGTCTTAAGGATGTGCACATAGGGAAAACAATCTGTGCTACCTATATAACACAATTAAATGTGAACTAAGATCTAGGTAAAGGCTCTCATTAACCAACTAAGAAAATAATCAGTGAAAAATGTGTTCTAACAAATGTAACACTATCAGATATTACAAATACCAATGGTAGCAAGGTGTAGTGAAACACAACAAAAATAAGTATTCCTTTAATTACCAATTCAACAGCAAAAATTAAGTGTATGAAAGTCTTTAGCTACAAGAAATGGGACCTTTCTGTCCTGAATGATTGGAAGTGTGTTGGAGAAACGCAATATAGTTGCAAAAAAGCAGTAGATACAAGTGGGTAAGATATATATCCGTTGAGACCAACTGGATCACGAAACTTGTTCGCTGTGTCAGCTGCAGCTTCATAGGATGAAACCCACATAGAGTAGAAACCTAAAAACAAAAAGCACATTTCCCCTTTAGTGCGACCACATTTTATATTGTAATAGAAATGATCACAAGGATCGGAGTGCAAGAGAGCACTGAGAGAAAGTAGAAATGTAACTAATAAAAACAACGTATAAAATCCAGCGACAGAAATAATACGATTGTGCCCTTACTATATACCATTAGATCAGGAGCGTAGTTGCAGTGTCTTTCATATCTTCCCCGGTGGCATCTCCAGCTGTCTCCGATGGGATTGTGGCGCAGCGTCTGTATCTCAGGGGGTGTGTCTAAGCAAACGGCGGAATGCGTAAAAGTCTGTCCCAACGCATTTCGTTGCCTAGCAACTCCAGTCTTCAAGTGCCAGCAACAGATCAGGTTTTCAGGACATCCCTGCTTCAGCACAGGTAGTGCAGTCAAAGACTGAGCTACTGCTTGAGCGAGTGAGTGAGCCACCTGTGCTGAAGCAGGTATATCCTGAAAACCTGACCTGTTTGGGAGGGGGTGGGTGGCCTTGAGGGGTGAAGTTGAGAACCCATGCTCTAGTGAAATGTTCTATACTAGTACAAATTAGCACTGCACCTGTAAATAAGGGGGACAAAAGATAAACTATCAATCTGTTTTTTGTTTGTTTTACAAGCAACAGCATCTCTTGTTCCTCTGCTGTAATTTTCTTTGAAAATTAAACATTGCAGTCACTACCGTGTGTTACTAGCAGAGTCAGTGCTGTCTGGCGCGATGACCAGTATCGTGACTCATATGATTGAAAACACATCATGCTGGCTGTGCACTGGTGATGGAAGAATAATTAGTATCGATTTTTCTTTTTTCTTTCAGTAAGGGAGCTAGGAGTCCTTATGTGAGCAAAATAATAGCTGAAAAGAACAAGACAAACCATTTTGTGGATGTAACTCTATTATCCCTGTATATGGTAGAGCACTGCCAGACAACCAAAGCTATTATGGGGTCAAAGATGCTGCTCTCAAAAGCCAGCAAGCTCTTTAACGTTTGCTTACAAGCCAAAGTATAAGCATTGGTTAAATAGTTTTGAAACGTAGAGTAACTTGGATCACGGGTGCAGAGGAAAAGGGCTGCAGGTTTCCCAACTACAGTACTGGGGTTGTCCTCCGCCCTCCACAAATCTTGGTTTCTTTGCTGGTAGAGAGAGGCCTGCAATGGTCTACAGCAGGGGTGGCCAACTAGAGTCCTCAAGGCGTACCAATAGGTCAGGTTTTCAAGATATCCCTGCTTCAGCACAGATGGCACAATCAGTGGCTCCGTCTTCAACTGCACCACCTGTGCTGAACCAGGGATATCCTGAAAACCTGACCTGTTGGTGGCCCTTGAGGGCTGGAATTGTCCTCTCCTGGTCTGCAGTGTTAATAAGAAGTTCCAGTTTTCAGTCACATGAAACGTCCCTGCATATCTTTCTCAGAAAGGGGATTGTAGCCTCATACCGCCATAGTGCTGAAATAGCAGATAAAGTTGCACTTTCTGTCAATCTGAAGTCAAATATTACTCTGGCTTCCTGTAAATGTATTTCAAGTTTGATATCAGTGTGCAGCATGCTGCTTGGGTTCACACCATCGTGGCAAGTGGTCTGGGGAACGTCCTGCCATGGACAAGGCAAAATTAGAGCTGTCTAAAAATAAAATAAAAAAAATGAATGAAGCATCCGACTTGTCTCACTCCTGCCCTCCCTTCCCCTCTCATCATTTGTCCAGTTTTTCTGTTTCAACCTTTTCTACATGTGTGCTTTTTCTTACGATTTATAAATTGTTTTATCAGGAAATAATACTTGAAAACGAAAGGTAACTCAATGTATGTCCTGGGCACAGACTTATGACAATACATCGATACACGTTATATTTATAGACATTTCATGGACAGTTGAGGGCAATATATGTTATGGGCGTATTTAACAGACAGTTAACAGTTACAGAGGAGAGTAAAATAAGAGAGCTGAAGTCTTGAAATAACTTCTACTGGTAGCACCTTTGGGAGTCTCTGGTAGATTGTTCCAGTTGTGAGGTGCACGATAACAGGAGTGACCTGATTCTTTGAACCTTGAGACCATTAACAGTCTTTCTGAGTCAGATCTCAGGTGATAAGTTCTGTGTCTGGTGCTTGGTTAGATAAGTGAGTAGCTTGTCCAGAGATTTTGGAGGCAAACAGCAAATATTTACTTTGCACCTGATTTCAAGAGAGAGCCAATCTAGTTCTTGGAGCATTTCGCAGTAGTGTGTGTAGTAATTACATTGTAGGACCAAACATCATATTGAGTTGTAGAAGGAGTCTCGTTTGCCAAGGTGAGTTTGGGGTGCTGGTACCATATACTGTATCCCCATAGTCTTTAATTGGTATTGGCAGCTGCTGTGTGATGCGCTTTCATACAAGCAGGCTTAGGGACGGTTTGTCGCTATAAAGTACACCTAGTTTGGCATAAGTTTTGGATGTCAGGGTATCAATATGCGACCAAAATGTTAAATGGGAGTCCAATGCCCAGATATTTAAAACTAGTGACCGGGGCAAGAATTGTGTTGAGTTGGTTTTGATATGAGGCGCGGTCATTGGTGCCTTTAGAAATGTAACCTTTATCCCAAATATTATAGTTACTGTTGTCAGTGTTTAAAAAGCATTTGTTTTGGGAAATCCAGTATTAAAGTCTTGAAAAATCCGATTGAAGTACGTGTCCAAGGTCAGAGACTCGAGGGCAGTGTGCATATCGGATTGTCATCTGCATATATGTGCATTGAAGTGGCCTTGCAAGCTGTAGGAAGATCGTTAATGAAGACTAAAACAGTAGGGTGTGCTTTACTTGGTTTACTTTGGATATAGATACCACCGCCCCTTTAAATAAAGTAAATAGTAGGAAGGAGGCCAGGAGGAGAAGCTGTGAGCAGTGTGAGGGCTCCTGCTGCGCGGAGCTCTGTGATACAGCATGGTTGTGGGGAATGGCGCACAGTCGATCAGCAGCTCTCATTACAGAGGGAATAGACCAGACTGACACTGGCTTCATGTAGCACCGCTCCAGTCCTCGAGCCACCAACTGGTCAGGTTTTCAGGCGGTCCCTGCCCATAGTCTTTGACTCAGCCACTGATTGAGCCACCTGCGCTGAAGCAGGGATAGCCTGAACACCTGACCTGTTGGTGGCTCTCGAAGGACTGGAGCTGACAACCCCTGTGATAGAGAATAAGAGGGCGACCAAACTAGTCGCAGGAAGTGATGATCAGAAGACCCACATTTTTTCCTCTCTCTCCCGTTGTTTTTTCTCAGTAAGAACAGTAATTATGCTATTATTTTACGGCTTTAGCTTCAAAAAGCCTTGGCAGAAATGTGTTATTCAGAGTTGATTCTCGATAATAAAAGCCTGTTCTGGATTAGTTTTGACATGGAAGCTGCTTTCAGTATTGGATTACAAATATGTAATCCTTTCCACACAATGGAGACATATTGTAATTGTCCCTTGTATGGGTATTTAATATCTTCTTTTGCACGTTGGCTGCTGGAAGGGCCTGGAACACATTGCTGCTAAAGGGTTGGGGTTTTTCAGTAGCAGACACCTGCCTGCGGCACTGAAACGGTTAAAAGGATGCTGCATGTAAGGGAATTTTCAATAAGGCAGCAAGTCAAATTCCCCAATTCCACCCCATGTAAATCCAATGGGGCAGCGATGTGCGCAAGTCGCATCATAAAGCAACAGAAGAAACTCAATTTGACTATCCTTAGGCCTTGCCCCTGCTGCCTACTACAGCGCCCGCTGTGGCAGACGCTGCACAGACGAGAGCCCTCCCCTCAATGGCACCGGGCCCGCTGCGAGGGGGGGCCGCAGCGCTCGGGCGAGAGTTGCTCCTGCTCTCAGTAGAATTGAGAGCAGGACTGGCGACGAGCGATAAGGCACGCCCCCCCCCGGCGGTTCAGCCAATGATGGCGAACCTGCCGGGTGACGTCATGGCTGCGCCCCCGGCACTCCCCCGCCGCCCCCCCCCCCCCCCACCGGTCTCTCTGCCTGCAGTGAGTTCAGACCGGGGAATCGGCTGCATGCGCCGTCAATCTCGCGGGCGCGCGTTGCAGCGGAGTTACTGGGGCCTTAGCCTTAGAAGGGCAGTCACCTAGTGATAATTAGTCACTATGGACAGTAGCATGTTTGATGCAGTGAAGTGTGTTACAATGCCCTGTACAGTATATAAGTTTCATGGAGTTAATCTGGTGTTGATCTGAATTGGAAAAGAAGACACAGCAGACACACAATAATACATAGCTTCTTCCATTCTCCCATTCTCTCCCCTGTACTATCTGGACCCCCCCTCCCCTGCCTCTCTGGTCTCTTCACCCCCTCCCTTCTCTGGGTCTCTCCACTCCCCCCCCAGTCTCTTTCCACTCCCCCCCAGTCTCTTTCCACTCCCCCCCAGTCTCTCTCCACTCCCCCCCAGTCTCTCTCCACTCCCCCCCAGTCTCTCTCCACTCTCCCCTTCCCCAGTCGCTCTCCACTCTCCCCTTCCCCAGTCGCTCTCCACTCTCCCCTTCCCCAGTCGCTCTCCACTCTCCCCTTCCCCAGTCGCTCTCCACTCTCCCCTTCCCCAGTCGCTCTCCACTCTCCCCTTCCCCAGTCGCTCTCCACTCTCCCCTTCCCCAGTCGCTCTCCACTCTCCCCTTCCCCAGTCGCTCTCCACTCTCCCCTTCCCCAGTCGCTCTCCACTCTCCCCTTCCCCAGTCGCTCTCCACTCTCCCCTTCCCCAGTCGCTCTCCACTCTCCCCTTCCCCAGTCGCTCTCCACTCCCCCCTTCCCCAGTCGCTCTCCACTCCCCCCTTCCCCTCTCGCTCCCCTTCCCCCGTCTCTCTCGCTCCCCTTCCCCCGTCTCTCTCTCCTCCATCCCGTCTCTCTCTTTTATTTTCGTATTAAGAATTAGGTCAAACAATGATGTGGAACAAAGTGCCAACAAAATCACAGCTGCTTAGTTTCACTTACAATTTTAGTACACAAACTGTAGTATAAACTTTGCTGTTTTTTGTTGATTCCTTGTTGCTAACTGGCTCCACCCACCCCCTCCCAATGCCATTCTTTCCTGTGTCCTAGGAATGCAGCAATCCTCTTGCCCATGTGTCTTAGGCCTTGTCCAGGGTGGCGCTGAGCGGGCGGGCGGGCGCGCTCACGCATGCCGCGATGAAACACATTGCGGCAATGTGTGTGGCCAGCGTGAGCAAGCGCCTGAGCATGCTCGGCGCTTGCAAAGCAAGCAAATTTTATTCTGCCGCTCGCGCGTCAATGAGGGCGAACCAGCTCAGTGATACCTTGGCTGCGCCACCCATCCCTCCCCCCCCCCCCCCCGAGCGCGCACCTAGCCGGCCACGAATAGCCCGGCCGAGCAGGGCGCAGTGCACTATTTTTCCCTCACGCTTCTTCTTGCAGAAACTATGACTCGCATGTCCCACATTTTAAAGCCCAAATCCCTAGCTACAGGTACTGAAATTGCAATTAGGAGAAATCACTTGCTCTTAACAGCATTACAGTCATGTCATGCTTTTTGTTAAGCCTGCAAATATAACTCTGAGTAGCTCTCTGCCCCCCCCCTTCCACCTCTCAACCCCCCCCCCTTCCACCTCTCTCCACCCCCCCCCCCTCCACCTCTCTCCACTCAGCACTGCCTCTCTCTCCCCATTGGTCCGAGCAGGGTCATGTGACCCTGCTCTGAGCTCTGAAGTCAAACTCCCTTGTCTCCTCAAGCACCAAGCTTGGGAGAGCGCACCTGTCTGCGTTTAAGCGTGGGCGCCGCGTGAGCCAGGACGGGAAGGTAAAGATTTAAGGAGGTAAACGCGCTCAGCGCCAGCGAGGACTCGGCCTTATACCTACATATGTTTCACCCCTTCCTGTAGTCCACTAAAGCTTTCGTTATGCATGTAGGTGAACACATTATTTAGTTTAGGATCACTGCCATGTCCCAATAAATCTCCTTCATTTTCCAATCTAGTGTCGATCTGCATACCCTAATATACGTGAAAAGGCCGATATACAGGTGTGTGAAAAAGAAAGTACACCCTCTTTCAATTCTATGGTTTTATATATCAGGGCATAACAATCATCTGTTCCTTAGGTCTTAAAATTAGGTAAATACAACCTCAGATGAACAACAACACATGACCTATTACACCGTGTCATGATTTATTTAACAAAAATAAAGCCAAAATGGAGAAGCTATGTGTGAAAAAATTCCATAGGAATTAAGATGCTAAGTAGCAGACAGGTGCTGCTAATCTAATGCCCTTCATTAATTGATCATCAGCAAGTGTGACCACCTCTATAAAAGTCGAAGTTTTAGCAGTTTGCTGGTCTGGAGCATTCAGGTGTGTGTTAACACAATGCCAAGGAGGAAAGGCACCAGCAATGAACTTAGAGAAGCAATTGTTGCTGCCCATCAATCTGGGAAGGGTTATAAGGCCATTTTCAAACAATTTAAAGTCCATCATTCTACAGTGAGAAAGATTATTCAAAAGTGGAAAACATTCAAGACAGTTGCCAATCTTCCCAGGAGTGGACGTCCCATCAAATTCACCCCAAGGTCAGACCGTGCAATGCTCAGAGAAATTGCAAAAAACCCAAGAGTTACATCTCAGACTCTACAGGCCTCAGTTAGCATGGTAAATGTTAAAGTTCATGACAGTACAATTAGAAAAAGCCTGAACAAGTATGGTTTGTTTGGCAAACATGGCAGCACGGCTTTGGTTTGCAATGTTGCATCTGAACAAACCACACGACTTCTGGAACAATGTCCTTTGGACAGATGAGATCAAAGTGGAGATGTTTGGCCTTACTGCACAGCGCTACGTTTGGCAAAAACTAAACACAGTGTATCAGCACAAACACCTCATACCAACTGTCAAGCACGGTGGTGTAGGGGTGATGATTTTGGCTTGTTTTGCAGCCACAGGACCTGGCAACTTTGCAGTCATTGAGTCGACCATGAACTCCTCTGTATACCAAAGTATTCTAGAGTCAAATGTGAGGCCATCTGTCTGACAGCTAAAGCTTGGCCGAAATTGGGTCATGCAACAGGACAATGATCCCAAGCACACCAGCAAATCTACAACAGAATGGCTGAAAAAGAAAAGAATCAAGGTTTTGCAATGGCCCAGTCAAAGTCCAGACCTCAACCCGATTGAAATGCTGTGGCGGGACCTTAAGAGAGCTGTGCATAAACAAATGCCCACAAACCTCAATGAACTGAAGCAACGTTGTAAAGAAGAGTGGGCCAAAATTCCTCCACAACGATGTGAGAGACTGATAAAGTCATACAGATAACAATTACTTCTTTATTGCTGCTAAAGGTGGTTCTACAAGCTATTGAATCATAAGGTATATTTAGTTTTTCACACATGGCTTCTCCATTTTGACTTTATTTTTGTTAAATCATGACACGGTGTAATATGTCTCGTGTTGTTGTTCATCTGAGGTTGTATTTACCTAATTTTACGACCTGCTAAGGAACAGATGATTGTTATCTCCTGGTATGTAAAACATGGAATTCAAAGAGGGTGTACTTTCTTTTTCACACGACTGTACCTGTTTAATGAGCAAAAGCTAAAACGCCACATTTAAAATAGAGCAGATAGCAACCTGAAGCTGTCTAAAAATACTGACCATTTTGGAGAGCCGGTCCATAGGGAACTGCATGTAGACCACATATGTGGTAATGCATTGCTTTCTGTGGTCTTTTGAGGGTTTCATAGTTAATGCTGCAGTCCTGTTCTAAATCCATTCTGAAACCTCTTGCATTTCGCAGTACATCATTTGGAGTAGCTTGAGTTGCTTTCTTTTAGTCCAAATAGTTTTTTATTTTCTTTACAATGCGTTTGGCCTTCATAATCCTGATCCAATGATAGTGTGAAAAGTAGAATTCCTCTATTTATCTCTGCTACAAGAAAACTTCATGTAATGTAGCAATACAGTGGTGTCTATGTGGGAGATGTTCACTTGACCCAGTGTGTTAGTCTTGCTTCTAAAATGGTTTTTGGTATGGTTTTGCCTGTAGTTCCTCGGTTTTTGTTTTGGATGGTGTGTGTGTACACACACACACCTTTTCACTGCCTGAGGGCAAGCAACACATTGGGCAGCAATGCACTGCAGGCCTCACTGGCAGTTAAAGAGGATTTTGGTTAACGTTGGACCTTATTTACATGCGCATAGTGATGTACAAAACTGCCCTAGTTTACAGGTGCGTGTGTGTCTTACATTTGACATCCTGCATCTTCAATTAGCTTCGGGAGGAGCTCAGGTTCAAGCATTAAGGAATCAAGTTGTGGATCTGTGCGTTTAACTTCTTGACCACTGTTATTTGATGATTGTGCCTACATTTGGAAGCTGTTATTAATATTCCATAACCAGTGTTAGAAATGATAATGTGTCCACTGGTTGATTTCTCATCATTGTTCTTTGTGTACTCTGCTATGTGAGGTTGCAGCTATAGAAGAATATTCTGTGACATTTTCATGGGCATAGTTCATTCTCTTGGAATAATATGTTGTGGGGACTAAATAAAATAACCCGGCACAAAGTCTAATGTATTGTATTTTGTTTCTCATCTAATGCAACTTAATACCTTTCCTGACCTTTTGACTGCTGAGTGTTTTTGGACAGCAGTTTAGTATGTATTCAGATTAACCCCTGTGGTAAAGGTCAGTCCAGAAGCAGAGCTGGTAAAGAAGCTAAACTCAACAACTAATAGGGACATTACCTGGTAGCTCCATGCAGGCAACCTGAGTACAGGCCTCCGTACCAAATGACAGGTGGAGCAAGAAATGGGTATCCTGACTACTAATGTGTTATGCTTCAAGTCTCTCAGTACAATGACCTGCTGCTTAAATGTCCAGCTGAGTGACACAATTGTAGTGGCATTCTTTAAAGCCAACTTCTTGACCATTAATATAGAACTCAAGTCAACAGTATTGTTGATTCAAAAACGTGCTGTAGCCATTTTTTGTTAATATTTTAATTCCCAGCCTCTTTACATCCATTTGGGTGCAGTGAAGGTAATGTTGATTTTGTTTTGCACGCAGAAACTCTTCTCACAGCTGGTTTGTGTGTGTGAGGCCGCGCACTGGCGTTTCAGTGACGACATTTGCCCTTCCCAGCAAAACATGCTAATCATGAACAGTGTGTTTTACTTATAAAATATTTACAAATTGACTGTAATTGCAGCTGGATTAAACAGATGACGTCATTTGAGTTCACCTTAGATGCATACAGTTACCGACCATTCTAGGATGTAATAACTTAGTCGCATGCGACAAGGAAATGTATCCAATGTGACCTGGTGAATGCCACCTCTATGCACTGTAAATCCACTGCTCTAATATGGGAAACTAGTTCCTATATGTAGTTTTTAGTTTGGCACACATTCAATCAGATTAAACATTCAATTCTTTCTTATTGTCCAATTTTCTTGGAGTGGAGGATACATTTTATGTTATTTGTCGTACTTATAAAATGGTCAGCTTTCAGTCTTTTTTTTTTCTTGTAGTGGAACATGAATCTGCTCACGGAAAAAAAAAGTGTATATTCTAGTTGGTAATCACTTTTAACTTTAATTGGCACAAGTTCTTGTTGATTTAAAGATTGAAGTAAATGGGCAGATCTAACTTTTTTTACATTTTCAAACTGTTTATTAAGAATTAAATTGACAGGAATTATAAGCACGCACATACACGCGAGCACTTGTACACTTAAAGGCGCGCACAGACATTTTAAAACTGGAAATGATACACTCGCTGTTGACTATTACAAATTGAATAGAAACAGTGTGCTTAAACCAATATGGTATGTAATGAAAACATGGTCTATAAAGGTGCCCAATGTATCTGTTACAGTACAAAATATTGAGGGGGTTAATAATTAGGGAAGCTGGTGCCTAGAGAGAGAGTAAATAATAGAACCAGTGATAGATTTACATTACAAAGTCATTGTTTAAATTATTCCCAATAACTGATCACATTTCGTGAAGTGAAGTGAAGTGAAGTGAAGTGAAGTGAAGTGAAGTGAAGTGAAGTGAAGTGAAGTGAAGTGAAGTGAAGTGAAGTGAAGTGAAGTGAAGTGAAGTGAAGTGAAGTGAAGTATATAGAAGCAATGTTAAAAATTAAAGAATTCATCAAAAAAAAAATCGCCCGCTTGGATTGCCGCTTTAAGTTAACTTCTTAATACGCTTTACTTTGTACGTAATACGTTGCAATTTATAATAATTGAAAATCTGTGACTAGTCCAAACCAAAGGATTCTTGTGACGAATCAAAAGGTAACAGTTACCTTGATGAACTATATCCCTAAAGTATAATAAACCTACAATTACCCACCTAGGCCAAAAAAATGGAACCTTTTAATTTTAAAGAAGTTGTCATCTGATGTAGGTAATTGTGAGCTTGGGGAGATGGAATAAAAACATATTCACTAAATCCAGTAAAGCCTTATGTGAGGCAACAAATATTGAATGGAGTCTGACCTTAGTAGGTACTGTAACAATGATCAAGGAAAAAGATAGACCTGAGACAAATAATGGATTTTTCTAATACCCAAGAGTTATCCGGATTAGAATCCTGATCTTACCTAAGTGTAGCTTGACGCAGTAAGAAAGTTTTATGATATAACTGTAAGTTCGGCACATTTATCCCTCATTGTTCTGTAGGAAACATACATTTATTTAAGTGTAATGGTAGGTGATTTGTTAAACCAGATTAGAATTAACTAGTTTATTAATTTTGCTAAACCATATTTTAACCTCTGCTAGGAGGCAGAACAATGTGTCTAAAAATACCTTTCTATTATTACGCCATCATTCTGCATGTGCTCGCAATCACAATGTACCACCATTTTCCAATGCCATATCCCTATCAGAGTGCCCAGTATTGCAGGGCTATTTCTTCAGTTACATGTCAGGGTTGGGATTCATGAGCATCTGTGAACATTACATAGGATTCGTCGCACATAGAAATCTTTCAAGGGGTGCAGCTAATTATAGTCAAACAAAAGCAATTCCTTAAAAGCGCAAATGAGGGAGGAGTAGCCCTGATATTGTAACTTGTTTTCTTTAACATCCTTTCATTTTCTTTACAGTGAACAACTTTGCGCCTTCTGTTACTGCGGTGAGCGGAGTCTCTTGGGACAGGGAGAATTAAAACAGTTCAGTCCGACCCCAGGCTTTCTCCTTCCATGGAAAAGCCAGACTGAGACAGCAGACACAGAGAGCAGCGACAGGACTTGCAAAAGCACCACAAGGCCAGCAAAGCAAAGAAAGTAAGTGTCAGAAACAGGATTGTTCATACAGTGGCTTGGGGGGGGGGGGGGGTTCTGAAATCCTTTAAAGTTGTAGTGGTTTGCGGGCCTGTGTGGAAGTGGAGGGGTTAAAATGCCAGCTCTGCTTAGTCCCACGTGTGTGTGTTTACAAGTCATATTAACCCTGTTCCCTAATAACTACCGCTTTGGAGTTGCCGCAGCTATTTTCTAAAAGGCTTTAACAGAAGCGTAGTGTGTTGTATGTTCTGATATGTTAAGTGGGCTCGTTATACAGCTCTGGTTTAAAAAAAAAAAAAAATCAGTACATTTCCTCTTTGATCCAAAGCTAACAAATAGTAAGGACATTTTATTTTTGCTTGTTTTAAATCTGACACCCCAACAAGTTTTGTCAACATAGTCCATGGAGAAGGGGGGAAAAAAACAACATTTAAGTTCCTCCAAAGCAGCAAACCCTCTTAATTTTCTCCTCCTATTACCTGATCTGGGGGTCCCTCAGCGCTAAGCTGTGGTACTCTGAGCTCCCAGGTACGCCCTGGTTCCCGAATCACCGTCTGTGCCAGCAATATGAAAAAGAAAATCAATATTGCCACTGAGGTCACCCAACTGGAAACAGTGCCCTCTCCCGGTGATGTTGCGGCTTTCTGTTGGCTGCAAGGCTGACCCTGGTGGCCATTTTGGGTTCGCCAGACAAGTATACTGGTCTAGTGGTGGAGCAGAACCTCCACTCCTTTTCCACCGATGAAGGGCCCCTTCTGCTTGGCACTCTAACCGCGACTTCTTCCCACTTTGTCAGAGGATACATTTCCCGCTGTACAGGTATCCAAGGCAAAGAAACACTTCCTTGATTTTTCAAAGAAAGCAGATAGGTGAAATGGTTGGGAGTTATTTTTTGTTTTTATTTTTTCTGCGTGGTAACATACAGTGTTTGTTTCCGGAAACGCCATTACAACTGTTACTGCAACAGATGTAAAACGAGCGGGGCTGCGAGAGATCAACTTTAGGACCAAGCAACAAAATACATTTTGGGAAACAGAAGAACGTCATTATTAAGAGCCGGGAAAATGGCTCATGGTGGAACGGTGACTTGAGCAGAACAGTTGATTAACAATACGTATATGTGGTTTGGGACAAGTTCGGTGTTTTGTAATGGATGATTGCGGGATAAAATGAGAGCGGCTGGAGAAGAATTACTGTAAACATAACATTTGATTTTCAAGTACAGTACTATATGCAGACGTACAATTACCATCACTGAAAGCATCCCAGAATTTGTTTTTTCTCAAAAAATATTGCTTGTGCATACTTTTATTTTGCATATTTTGTGAATTAGAAATGAGAGATTATTAGGTGTTGCATTAACCCTGTTAATTCAATGTACGTTACCAAAAAAAGTGGCTCCTTTCACTACTTTTCTTGTCTGGGGTACATAAATATGTATGGTTTACAGGCACAAATGAATGTCTGCTGCATGTTTCTTTAGCAAAATAATTTTGCTCACTAAATGCAGAATATAAACCGTGTAACTTTAAAAACTCTCAATGTGTCATCTTAGTCAACGCTGCAACCAGTAGACACTGCTTGAATTTGTATGCATCTAATTTGCTTGTAATTTGCCCGATTTAAGATAATTGGCATACAATGTGTTAAGGGTACCTCGCCTGTGTGTTCCTCAAGGCCTGGCGTGAGGCAGTCCAGTCTCTCCTAGTTGACATAAAACTGATGGCTTGTGACCTGTGGGGTCATGCTCACCTGCAGCAGCTGTACTCCTCTGAGACTAGCGTCCTTGGTTCACACTGATTCTGTATTAGTCTTTAAACAGTAGGCTTGTGAGCTATTAGTCTGCAATCAAGCAGTTCTTCAGCATCTGCCTATCTAGAGCTTGTTAACAACTTTACTGTTTATAGCACACTGCACAGCTTCTGAAGGGAATAAAAATCAGCATGCCAGACCATAATTATCAAGAAGTATAAATCTCCTGACTAACGAGTCTTCGTTTTGGGCGGAACCCCCCCCCCCCCCCCATCTCCAACAGAGTTGTTTTAAAGTTAATCTTTAATGATAGTAATTGAAAAACCAGATAGGACAAATTCATCAACATTTTTCACCTGCTGAGAAGTGGCTTCCATCCGTGTGCCGTGGGGTTTTCCACTCATTTATCAAGTATTTGCACCAGCGTGTAATTGGCTTAGGTTGGCAAGTAAAGACCGTTTGCATGGAACATACATGTAGTTATGCCAAAGGGAGAAAAGCATCAGACTGGCAAGGCAAGCTATACCTCAAAGCCATGTCATCCGACACAATAAGGTTGTAATAAAACTTGTTTTTTTTTTTTTAAACCTATTTCTGGAATTTGATAGAGCCCGTCATTTTCTCAAACCTGATCCTGTGATCACTGATGAGGAAGGGGAGCAGGCATATGTTGACTCCAACTGGTTTGGAGTGAGTCTTACAGAGTACGGTATTTAACCTCAGCTGTCTCGTAGACTTTATTGGAGGATCACTGCTGAAAAAGCACAACATAGCTTTTTTAAAAATTCTATTTTTTTTGACCCAGAACAAATGTTTCTCACTAATCTTTTGTTTTTGAAGGTTGACATTTCCGGCTGTGGATGGCACCTGAAATAACATCTCGGGCTTTCTAGTTGCCGGGCTAATCCCTCATGACACGGGATGAAATGATTCATTTAGTAGATTGCGCTTTCCCCCTCCTCCCCAAGAAATAAATATAAAGTGCTATTTGAAGTTGGCCAGTTCAGATGTTGTTTTTGGCTGGTTTGCACTCTTTACCCCTCTGTAACCAGGTGAGCCTGTTATGCTGCTCTGAAAGGGTTAAAGCAACATTAAATTTACGCAAAATTTAATTGCCGTATATAGTATTTAAATAGTGCAGACTTCAAGTAATGACTTCTTTCTGTTTGTATCTATTGATAATATCAGTGAACGCCCCACGAAGCAGTGCAATTTCATGTAGTTCTTGCTGTACTAAATAAAATGGGTACTTTTGATATTTATATAGCTGTGACTGTACTTCTTTGTTGCATCCCATATTTTTAGCATCTATGTTAGAGTTAACGAAAGTCTGTTTTAATATGATGCAACATATCTGTTGGCCAATGGCCAGATTAATGCTGGAGGGCCCGGTAACACTTTTGCAAAGCACACAATTGGTTCAACCCTAAAGCTCTCTACAAATTGTAGCAGATCTCCCGTACAGAGCGGCTGAGTGAGTCATACTGGACATGGACCAAATAGAGTAATATAAATGTACAACTGGAATAGGGGAAACCTATGTTGAAGTCAGAGATTCCCCCAAGAAAGCATTGCACTAATTGTGCATCCCCCCGGCTATTAGAACAGAGCTTTTAATGGTATTTATTAAAATAAAGGGTAAAAATACAATATATGTGTTGTGACAGTAGTTAAGTAAATATCGGTCAAATAAGGAAACTTTAAAAGGAGGAAGTGGCTGTAGCACTTCAGTCTAATCTATGACCAGTTGGAAACACTGATGTGGCTGGCATGCAGAGCTTGTGTGGAGCCAAGACTTCACTAGTCTGAAATCTGAGACGCGTGATCCACTCACTGGTAGGTGTAATGCTATTATTGTTACCTGATCAGTGCAGGTTTCAAGGGAAGTATTGGGATTGTTGCCTTGTCATAACCTGGAGCTCCAAATCATCTGGCTCTGTATCAGGTTGCCTGCTAGTCAATAATAGTTGCATGATTTGCAGTGACACAGGGCTGAGGTGGAGAGCGAGTATTCTGTAACTTGATAACGGTATACAGCGGAGGCTCAAGGACCCAAATTAGTGCGGGGACCAGCTCATATTGCTATACTTATGCTTGCCCAATGCAGTGGTAAATCCCTTCAGCCTCGCAAAATATAAATAGGGGCTGCCGGAACAATGTAGAGCACTAAAGTAAGGTAGTAATCTAAGCTGTCCTTTGACATTGTCGGCGGTAATGTCACTAAGCCCATCAATACTCAACTATTTGGCTACACACACTTCCTCCATGATGTCACTGCGCCATGACACCCGACGCGTTTTGCTCGCAGACAGCTTCGTCAGGGCAGTGTGTGCAGAAATATCTGGCCTTAAGTAGCGTGCTGTTTCCATGGAGATTTGCACAGAGCTGGAGCCAGCCAATCTGATGTATCCTGCTGTAATCTATGCAGTGCAGTTTTAGCTGTGATTTTCCTCTGCGTGGATCACGAGTCTCCGATTTCAGGGACTAGTGAATCAGTGGCTCCACACAAGCTCTGTATGCCACATCACAGTATCAAACCGGTCATAGATTCAACTGAATCCAGGGGGTTATTTGATACCATCGCCCATTTAACTATCCCAGTAACTTCAGTGGCTATTCTCAGTGTACAGCCACTTCCTCCTTTTTATGTTTCCTTATTTGACCTTTATTTATTTCACTACTGTCACTAATATTAATATATTGTATTGTTACCCTTTATTTTAATAAATACCATTCACAGTTCTGTTCTAATAGCACAGGGTATGCACTGTTACCGCAATTCTTTGTTGGGGGAATCCCTGACTTAAACATAGGTTTCCCCTATTGCAGTTGTACGCTTTCCTCATTTGCACAGGTAGCACCCAATGGCTATCTATCTTGTTCATTTTGGGCACAATCACTATTACATTACAAATTGTGCCTATCCTTTGTGGAGCGGTGTTATCGCTCCGGTTTTTGTGATATAAATGTCGCCTATATACTATCTAACATCCCCATTGTTCCATGCCCTGACTGCTTATAAACTAGTTTTTCATACTTTAAAGCAGCAGTCCAAGCTGCTGTTTCCCCCCCACCACCTTTAATATGTGTTTTAATACAGTCCACACAATAAGTAGCTAAATTGCCGATCCATCCATTCTCCTGTTATCGATCTGCGAAGATTCGGCACCGGGGTTCACTAAATGGCTGTCAGTGCAGCAGAAGAGGACCAAAGATGCAAAGTTCTCCGGGGAAGATCATGTGACCAGGCAGTTGCTAGATGCAGTTGGACTGCTAGAGAGAGGGCAGGACTCAGACGGGTGTGCCAGAGCCTGTTTCAGAAAAGGAAGGGGATGTGACTTTGTAAATGGTTGCTATAGAAACAAAAAATGCTTGCTATATTATAATACATTAAAAATTAAATTCAGAGTTGTTTAAAAATAAAATGCTACAAGTATTTTCTCATAGTACAGAACTGATTTATTAATACACCCGTAGGATATTGATTGGTCTGCAGCTTTAAGTTTCTTTGTAGCTAAACAAAATGTTTCATCTGTAACTTGTGGTTGTTTAAATGACAATTCTATCATTGCCGTGCGAGACCACACACCCCACACACCCCACACACCCCACATACCCCACACACACAACCGCCCCCCCTCCTCCTCCCAACACACCGCCTCCCCCCAACACACACACAGGATCCCCATTTTAATATAGTGACCACAACCGTAATGGGACAGTTGGTCGCTGCCATTTCGGCGTGACCAAATTACCATCAGTGTTTGACTACAGACGAATCTCTGCCGCAGCCGATCCGCCACTTGGCTGCTGCCCCCTTCTATCATAAGGTACATTTTTGGGGTTAGGGAAGGGGGTTAGCTTTAGGGGTTTTAGCGGTTAGACTAGGGGATTAATTTTAGGGGGTTTAGCGGTTAGACTAGGGGATTCATTTTAGGGGTTTTAGCGGTTAGGCTAGGGGATTCATTTTAGGGGTGTTAGCGGTTAGGCTAGGGGATTCATTTTAGGGGTTTCAGCGGTTAGGCTAGGGGATTCATTTTAGAGGTTTTAGCGGTTAGGCTAGGGGATTCATTTTAGGGGTTTTAGCGGTTAGGCTAGGGGATTCATTTTAGGGGTTTTAGCGGTTAGGCTAGGGGATTCATTTTAGGGGTTTTAGCGGTTAGACTAGGGGATTAATTTTAGGGGATTTAGCGGTTAGGCTAGGGGATTCATTTTAGGGGGTTTAGCGGTTAGACTAGGGGATACATTTTAGGGGTTTTAGCGGTTAGGCTAGGGGATTCATTTTAGGGGATTTAGCAATTTGGATAGAGGATTCATTTAAGGGGTTTTAGCGGTAGGGTAGGGTTCATTTAAGGGGTTTTAGAGTAGGGCGTGATGGTATTGGTGGTTAAAATTAAGGGGGTTTTGGGTAAGGGTTAGAATTGGGGATTTACCTTGGCGGCAAAGCTGCCAGCGTCTGAGTGTCCCGGCTGAGAGGTTAGTTGCGGCCGAGTGCCGGTGGTCATTTGGTCGCGGCAAAACGTCTGCGACCAAATGTCCTAGATCGCCTACTACAGTCTGTCTTTTCCCTCTGGCTGTAGAGGGGTTAATTGCATGTCTTCATGGAACATCAGGAGAGGATTACTATTAACTGATCGTTCTCAGACACCTCCAGGCTTCTTACTGCACAGCCATTTTTCATCTTTAATGCCACAGATGAGAGATGGCGCACAGGTGTTTGTGATCCCAACCAGCTTTCTCTGCCCCTCCGCACGTCCCAAGTTAGGTGGCACAGCTTTTTGGGAAATGGATTTATTGTGAGCGTACGCTTTAGTCTGCCTTCAGCATTGGGCCTACTTGTAATACCACATATACAGACTTTATTGTACACATAATGCACTTACAGATTTGTATAAATATTCATTTACATGCTTGAAGAGTAGAAACGTGTCTTTTTGTTTGTTTTTCACCCATGGGGAAAAAAAACATGTAGTTGTAAATGTGCTGTAACTGTGTACGCCAGAGATTGCCACATGGTAACAGTAGGACCCTGCAGTTTCTCTCGTTCTCTGACAGCACCTGTAGCTGAGCACAAGTACTAATGCTGATCTCCTCCACCCGCACAGATGCCAGACCAAAAGAGGAGGCACTGCTGGCTCATAAAAAGTAGAGGCCGAATGGGGGAAGGGTATATAAAGACACACACAGTTGCTCCGGTAGTGACATTGTAATTACTTCTAGAGCATTGTGTAACCTACTTTACAGATAGAGAAGTGGCAAAAAAGACAAACTGAACCGCAGCTTTTTGTGCTCTTGCAATGACCATGTACATATCAACTGACTATCAATATCATGCCTTCTGATGAAAACCAACAGTCAGAGGATCACGATTGTGGTGATAGTCTACAGCAGTGGCGTCCAACCTTTTTTGGTTAAGGAACCCTATAATTATATTGTGAAATGCTGAAGAACCCCAACCCTTTCTAATAGCGTGTCTCCGATCAGATGCATTGTAAGGAACCCCAACCCTCTCTAATAGCGTGAAAGAGATCAGATGCACTGTAAGGAACCCCAACCCTCTCTAATAGCGTGAAAGAGATCAGATGCACTGTAAATTCTTCTGTATTTGGTCCAATTTGAAACTTTCCTGAACATTTCAGGGAACCCTTTAGGGATGCCCCACGTAACACAAGGGTTCCTAGGAACCCTGGTTCAGAAACGCTGGTCTACAGTGTTACCTACTTGCCCATTTATGTGAAAGTGGCTGCTGTGGTTGGCACAGCTGTTTATAAGATTATCTATGGACATTATTGTACAATATTTATTAAACTAGATTTCAGATGCATTTTATTCAGTGTCTCACGGGGTTATGTTTAAGTGCAGTGTCCCGAGCACTTTCTAGAAATGAGTGGCTTTTGCGACTGATCACGAGAGCTTCCCTGGAGCCTCTCAGAGCCAAATTGATTTATCTTGGAACCGTTCTAGTGTCCCGGTGTGCTGCTGATGTAATCGCTGCAGAGCGCGGTGCTGGCCGGCGGCCAGGGTGAAGCAGCCCTGGGGTTCTGTTGTGCTGCACAGATCTGATTGGGTAACCTGACTGGATAGAAGCCAGGGTCGTGATCAGGAGGCAAGAAGGAAATAATAACCAAAGGAGCACCTTCCTGTAACGGCGTAGTGTCACCTGCTTTGGTTTAATGTTACCTTTTTGCTGACACTTATTCTATTATTTGTACATCGTTCTGATTGGAGGATGTTTGCTTTCCCCACCTTCATTTATTTTTATTTTTTATAGTGTTAGAATAATTTTAATTGGCTGCACTCACTTGGTTCAGATTTATTTTGTTATTTCTATCATTTATTTCCCTTTTCATCGTCCGAACACGTTTCACATTTCCAGTGATCGAACGATCATATTGTCATGAGGCAATTAGCCTGTTCCTTTTGCAAGTTGACTTGGAGGCGCTGAAGATTTCCACTGGTTTGTGCAGCCTGTAGGTACAGTACTGCTAATAAACGGGCTTTCTGGGCTCGTTCTTTATAATCCAACGAGCTTCAGAGACGACGGATTTTTTTATTTTGGGGGAATGTTGATGTCAAACTATTGTTTGGGTGAGGATTTCTAAAGCATATTTTATTTCAACCTAATCACCAAAGCTTTAACTTAATCCTAACAAAAGCAATATGTAGTGTGCAGTTGGTGAGTGCTGTTCTTTGGAAGTATTAAGCATTGTATAATTACTGGTGAATGGCATGGATTGTATGTAGCAGGTGGGAGCCTCTTCTTGATGTACTTTATTTACCCTCCGTTAATGTTTGTGAGGCACTTACCTGGTTAGTATGCAGTTTATCAGTAACACATCTTTTATACAATTTCTGTAAAGTATTGCTGTACACACAGCATGTTGTCATGTCATTTGGGCTTGTGCTTCTGTTTGAAAGCTCCTTTGTGCCTCCATACAAGTGCACACGTTTAGGTGATTCTGTGTCTTTCATACATCTTTGCTAACCGTACCCTGGAAACCCTCACAATATGAATACGAAACTGTAGCTGCCTTTGGGGTAAATGCTTTTCCCACCCGACGTAATACTGCGGCATGTAATGGACTTGGACGGTTTGGTGTCCGTTGTCTGTGTTGCTCGCAAAAAGGACAGTGACTTGGGCAGTAAACTTCAGTCCTCAAGGGCCACCAACTTGTCAGCTTTTCAGGGTATCTCTGCTTCAGCACAGGTGGCTGTCGTTGACTGAGCCACTGATTGAGCCAGCTGTGCTGAAGCAGGGATATCCTGAAAACCTAACCTGTTGGGGCTCTTGAAGTCTGGAGTTGGCCACCCCTGGCATAATAGATTCTCTTCTAGTTGTTGTTTTTTGGCTGTATACTTTGTGTTTTTGTTTGAGAACATGCAGACATGAACCTGTGAAAGGCGTCTAAATTTAAACCGCCAGCTTGGCACATTCAGCTGTGTTTTGTAGCTAGAAGTGCTGCAAACTTGTGATGTTGGTAATAAAGCTGTTAAAACGTTTGACTCGGGAAGGAGCGGTGCATGTTAAAATGAGAGAGCCTTTTGTTTCCCCTCCCTTTTCTCGATCATATGCAATACTTTGTTTAACCCTTTCAGTGCGGAAGGTATGTGCAGTGTGTGCAAACCATTAGTCCGCATTGTGACCCAGACCCTTCCAGCTGTTGTGTAACTGCTATACAGGACATGTCCTTTCACTGCCCCAACCCCTCTCTACCCCTTTGGAAGTTCAATGGACGAGAACCTCGTATCCATGCTAAATACTTTCTTTTGGAACCAATAACTGCCTCCATTTAAAGGAGACCTCACGGCGACGTTGCGTTTTGTGATGCTGGCTCTGAAGGCTGGGGAGGTGCCCCAACCATTTGCACTTCTCCTCATTAGCTCTGCAACAAAGAAACCCAGACATAATGAGCTGATTAAACCCTTCCACTGCCGCAGGGGCCAGCAAAGCGTTGCAGGTCCACTTATCAACAATTGCACTAAAGAAAGTGATGGGTCAGTGTAAGGGTTTTGTAGCACCGTTCTGTAACCCTTTAGTACAGGGAGGGAATACATGACCATTTTTTATTTTATATGTAAAAGGAATATACTTGTATCATTTGATAAAATAACGTTCTATAGCAGGGGTCTCAAACTCTGCCCTCAAGGGCCACCAACTGGCCAGCTTTTATGGATATCCCTGCTTCAGCACAGGTGGCTCAATCGGTGGCTCAGTTGAAGACTTGAGCCATCTGTGCTGAAGCAGGGATAGCCATAAAGCCTGGCCCCCTGCTCTATAGTCGGGCTCAACATGCAGTCGATTGATTATGCTCTTATCAATACGTTCCCACCTAATTAATGTTACGGTTTAAGACCAGCTATTCAAAGCTAAATATTCTATCGTACATGTATGACGTAATACATACCAAGCGACCTCTCGGGGATGTCCCCATGTGCTTCCCAACTACATGTTTGTAATTCTCTCCCCCTCCCCCGCCAAAACATTTGGATATTTGCAAAAGTTCTGTAAAGTTTTACTCCTGTTTTTCGTCATTTGTTTGACAAACGTATTAAATAGCTAGCGCCATTGCGGTCCTGGGACACGTGCCGGCTCTCACACAGGCCCTGTAACAAGTGCTGCTGGGGGTTGTTTGCCCCGTGCACTTGCAAGCAGCCAGGGCTGGCTGAGGGGATGATTTCTTCGGCATCTTCCCATTGTTTGTATTGCACTTGTATACAGGGCTGCTCGGGGGCCTCGTCCAGTCTGTCCTGGAGGCCCAGCACCCACCCGGCCCGCAGAAAGGGTTGAGGCCCGTCAGCCAGGACAATCCCCGTCCTCACTGCCACGGTTTAGTCAGTCACTCATTAATCATTCCCTATTTCACTATCAGACTCGCTGGCCAACTCCAGTCCTCAAGGGTCACCAACAGGTCAGGTTTTCAGGATATACCTGCTTCAGCACAGGTGGCCCTTGAGGACTGGAGTTTGCAATCCCTGCTCTATTTTTACATACAAGTTCACTTATCTCTTACTGTTTTTAGGAAGAAGAAAAAAACCCATTTAATTTGTGGTCAATAATGCTCATTGGAGCGCGATTCCAAATATGTGAACCCCACTGTAAATTGGGGTATGCTAATGTCTTGTTGGTTCCCTGTGTTTTTTAGGCCATAAACTTTGGAACAGACCATCTGAAGTTCTGAGAGCATCTTAACAATTTAGGGCCTGATTATATAGGCTGAGCACATGGAAAATTGGCTGCTTCAGAGCTTATTATTCAGCTCCTTTGGGCCTCATGCAGAAAGCAGCGCTATTAACAATCTCGCCATTTTCAGGAGAAAATCGCGCTAAAAACAGCTGAAAATGGCGAGGTAGGAAAAAAGCGCCATTTTTTTTTTTTTGCAAATCTCGCCGCGCGGCTGCCGAGAACCTAAATCTCTCCAGTGTTGAAAACGGCCGTATTCAGAGAGGCGCGAACGCCATCTAGCGGCTGTTCGCGCCAAAAAAATGGCGCGATTTTCAACATTTTGCTTTGCCAACAAAAGTTGGCAAGAAGCTGGAGCTCGGCGGCCGGTGGGGGAGAAGAAAAAAAAAAAAACGCGATTTTTTTACAACAAGTTTCAACAGCGCTCATATCGCCGGTTGAAACTCTCCATATGCAGACAGGATTTTAAATGCAGTTTTATGACCTTTCTGCATATGGAGATTAAATCTCGCCAAAAAAGTTACTATTTTTTTCTTTCTCCAATTAATTCCACCGCTGCTCTCTGCATGAGGCCCTTTGTGTGTGAAAGTTAAAACTCCACTTTCACTCTGCAACATATAGTGAAAATGCAACAATGTAATGTAACACATTACCCCCCCCCCCTCCCCCACTCTCCCCCCTCTGGGAGATTCTGCTCCTACACGGAGTGTGGTGGTGCATACCTGCTGGCTCACAGTAGATCTGAGTCTCCCGCATGGTGGGGTAACAACTGATTCGTACTCACGGTGACAGCGCCACCATCTCTTGCAGACCCCAGGGATGAGGGCAGCAATCCCTGCAGGAGAGTTTATTTTCCCTTCTCCTGGTAGATTGCAGTCTCAGGCGGAAGGTATAGTAACACAGGAACACTTTATTCCTTACAGCAACAGACAGATATTCGGGCCTTCACCCTCAGGATGTTTCCCTGGACAATCACTGCAGGCCCCCACAGCTGTCCTTGCTCTTCTCCTACTCCCTGGTGGAGTAAGAGGAATAGTCACCCTGCTGCTCCCCTAAGGGAGGGCCCACAGATTGGCAGAGCCCTGCACAACTGTTATGGGTAAGACAGGCCTCTCTCAAGGGTAGATGCAACTCTGCTGAATTTGGTAGTGCAGGAAGCAGGTCTGAGTCCCTGATTGGACACCAGGCCTAGTTGCACCGCCTTCCCTGTGACTCACTGAAGCTGCAGGGGGGTGGGGAAAACCCAGGATTAGTCCTGGCAGGCCTGCTCTTACAAGGGCTTACTGCCAGGAGAAGGGTAGACTGGTAGGCAGAAACCAGCCCTGGCTAAATAGCTTTGCAACATCGGGTCCAAAACCTTAACTGCAAAAAGCGCAGTAACCCATCACATAGCAAGTACACAGCTTCTGCTTTCTTTAGAGCAGTTATTACCAACGGGGGTCTGGGAACCCCTGGGGGTCCGTGAAGTGCCTCCAAGGGGTGCGGCCAATAAACTCTGTAATGGCGGATCCCAGGCAGTAAAGTTTGTTTCTAAGCCCGTGTGGGGACTGCGTGCTTAATAAGGCCCCAACCTGCATCTTGGCATAAGTGTGTTAGCTGTCAATTACCGCAGAAGCTTCCAAGGTCGCTTCCCACAATGCTTTGTATCCACAGTGGCAAGGGGATGTGACTTTGGAAGCTCTCGCAGTAACTGACAGCTATACCAACCATGCTGTGTGCACACACTGAGGTGCATTTTGGGGCCTTATTAAGCATGTGTTCCCCCCACAAGCTCAAGACATACTACTGCCTGTGATCGATCAAACTGTTTTGTTAGCAATAGTCCGTGTAGACAACACAATGTATTTAATTAGGGTTTAATGGAACAAATCTATTTTAGCAAAGGGTGCACAGTGTAAAAAAAAATCACTGTCTTCAAAGCATGTTACTAATTCACAATTTAAAACTAAACTGAAATAAAATCACAATTTAAGTGTACCCATAATTAATATTTTTAGCTATTTCTTCACTGAACAAAATGAATGGCGAATTTTTACAGGGCAATATTATGATCAACATGCAAGGGTTAAATCAAGGCTTTCATTATAGCAGTTATTTGAATAAAACAAATGATGTGGGTAAGTACATAAACCTTCCTCATTCCGCATACACACTAAGGTCTGGTAACATGTGCAGCACGTACATTGTGTGTGCTTCATCTGGTGTGGGGAGTGTAGGCAAGTCTCCAGCGAAGCAAACCGCTTCCCAGGCCAGGATCATGACGGTGACGAGCAGCATTTGACAACTTGATGAATGTTCAGATGAGAGCGCAGAATTACAGAGCAAAAATGAATTTCTTTCTAATTACTGCATAGAAATGCTGATTAATGAAGCAGAGTTTGGAATGATTTAATGCAGTTGTATGTGAATGAAGGCGCTATTATTTTTGGCTGCTTTTATCCAGCTTTTGAAATGGAGCGTTTATCCAGTAGCTTTCTGTTTTGGAAAAAGAAATACTGTATGCAGTTTGTGTTTTTAAATGTCACTCTACGTTACTTTGGATTGCGGGGTGCATGGTGGGAGTGTGCGGGGTGCATGATGGGAGTGGCAGGAACACTCGCCCATGCAGATGTTATTACACCGGCTGGGGCCTGCCAACGGGTACACCAGCGCTGGGAGCACTGCCCCTTTCTCACGCACGACTAATGCCATTGCAATGGTGTCTGCTCCCGCTGAAGCGTTGACTCGCTGTAGCCCTCCCGTGGGAGCATTAACAGCTGCTACCACTGTGTATCAACAATGAGATGAATTCTAGGACTCGGTGTATGAATTCATCCAAATAGGCTTCAAGATATACAAATTGCATTGAACACCTGAAAAAAAATTTAACTTCTGACTTGGCCCTGATCACAAACTTACATTATTTTATCAATCCAGGGCAATCCCCTAAATAGCCTGAGCCTACTCAGTCCATTATATAGATCTGTAGTTATGAAATAACTTGATGGTAGCGTGTATTAAATGGGTTATTGTATGCCAAAGGACCAGCAAAGTATCGCGATACTGGCCCCCGTTTCCAGCAAAGTAGGAAGTGCAGACATGCTACATGCAGGCAGCTTGTGCTCCGTCTCCTGCTCTTTGGGAATCCTTGCTACTGTTTGCTATCTTGCATTAAATAAATAATTCTTTGAAACTATTCAGATTGTACATGCAGTTATACCTTTTTTTCTACTTTTTTTCCCCCCCAGAACAAAATCTCCACAGCACAATGTCCTATGTACAAGTGTGAGCACCCAAACTGCTTCTGACGAACCAACCAGCAAATTCTGGGATGAGCTCTGTCAAGTTGGCCTACCAGATGACGTCAAAATCCAAGCCTTATATGAGTCCACAGGTACGATTTCATTGGGATAGGTGACCTTTTCTGAAGAGCATTACTTGTAACCGATTACCATAGTATGTGTTATCAGGTCTTCAATGTTGAGCACGGTTTTTCAACAGCTTGTAACTTAGGAAAAAGAAGATATCGGGGGGGGGGTTTCTTAAAGGTACTAAAGGTCCAGATGTATCCCATGTGCCGACGCGTTATGCATGTCAAGCGGCAACATTAGTGTCCGGTATTGGCTAAAAGTATGTAAACCTATACATCTGTATTAATGTGCTCGGGACATAGGGCAATAACATCTAGTATTATGTTCAATGTAAGTATTGTATTTTAGAGTTTTGGGACAATATTATAAAATACATGTCTTGGAAACATGATCTGCAAGGATACCTTGCACAGCTTAACTAGTGCCTGAAAAAACAGTATATCGTTTTCATATGTACATCTTTCACAAGAATCAGGGTTAAATAAATGTATAGCAACATGTTGAACATTTTCTGGGCCACGTAGCTGGAAACTACACTTGGCAGCGAACGTTCAATGCTGAATTTGTATAGATTGTAGGTTTCTTACCCTTAAGCAATGAAGAAGAATAATACCGCTCTGAAGAAGAAAAGCAGCTACAGTATAAGTTTTCACGCTCTCCCAACATTCGAGCGGTGCCCCACTACGTACCTCATCCTCTCTCCTAGGTCACTGCTGGGCACATCACCGCTGTGCGGAATGGTCACCGGACGTGTGCCAGGCTGAGGATCCGGGACTGGTCAATGTGGACAAAGCAGTTGTCTCAGGGAGCACAAAAGTGAGTCATTTTCAGAAGTATCCCTCATTTAACACGTTTTATGTATATTGTTAATTAGTTAGATTTGCTGTAGACATTGATACATGGTATTTTTATTGTTAAATAATAAAGTGAAGGCAAAGGGATCTTCTTCCTTCTTGCCCTGGCACTAGTGTTCTGACAGATATACATAGTTGGTGATTGATGTTGTGTTTGTGTTATGTGAATGCTTTTGTTGCACACAGCATTGGGGGGGGGGGGGGGGGGGTTTAAAAGGACAGACTAAATAGATGGGGCTCTGTTTATTGTGTGTTATTTGGGAATGTGGCATCATGGGCTCGGCATACTACAGGTCTACAAAGCGCAGGCCAATACAGCCTATGACTTAGTACAAAATAGCTTTTGTTTTCTTCTTCTTTCATAATGAATGAAGCTCTGCTGCTATTCAGTAGAATGATGCAAGAAAAGCACACCAAGAACCAGGCAAAGCCGAGACTGTCTGCTGAAAAAGGGATTGGCAGCTTAAGCATGTTTGTTTGCATATCTGCACCCTATTATTTGTTTATTTGCAGATTATATGCATTGTGTTACAGAGTATAAAAGGCATTAAGATGTTTAGAGTGTAAATTGGGCTAGTGGAATTCCTTTATACATCCTCCAATAACCCCCGGGCACATTTAGCAAGTGCCGGTATGGGTCACCACACCCGTCCCTGGGTAACTCTCATTCAAGTCAACGGGAGTTAGCACCAGAATGGGTGTGGTAACCCCTACCGGCACTCGATGTGTGGTGCCCCTTAGTTTTGCTGCTGTTCTTATACTGGAGACTGCTGACAGGGGCTTTTCCTCTTGCAGCATTTGCTGTGGAAGCCCCTCTAGCTATACGAGTGTATAAGAAGGCATACTGCAAGTATTTTACTGCTCAAGTATTTTACTGCTCAAGTATTTTTTACAGCTGGTATATATTATATATTTCTCCTTCCATATACTAGATAAGTGGTTTTGTACAACTATTTAACTACTACAACTATTTAAGGCAAATATTGCTTGATCTTAGCACTGGATTCATGTAAATGAGGTTTAACTCGACGGTGGGCACATAGGGTCAGTGATGCAGACTCAGAGCATCTGATGGGGGAGCACTGCATATATTCAGAGAGAATATACAGTAGTTACATTTTCTAAGAACCCATACAGTGGAAGTTTTCACTTCCTTTATTTAACACCTCTGCTTTGCTGGCCTGTCTGAGTGTTATAGGGCTGTGAATATCACTGTTAAATTCTTTAAACTATATCCCCATTATGTTTAATTCATGCAGAATAAATTATTCTATAACATGTAGCAGGCAACACTTACACTTCAAAGATAAGGAAAAAAAAACTATGGGGAAAAGTGAAGAAATCGGGTTGTCTTGTATTTTTAAGGTAATGATTATTTTTTTTAATACAGATCTTTGAGCTTACTGTCCAATTAGCCCTTTAAGTGCATGGGCATTATATGCCTTGCTTAAACTCAATTCAATCTGGAACTTGGCTAAGAACAAAAAACCTATCCGACTTCAGGAGAGTATGGCTAGATTACTGGGCTCTTCTGCAGGAGGGCAGGGGATGTGCGCTTTCATTTCTCGGTGTTTGAGCTCATAGCTCCATTATGTCACATTTTTATCCCTTTCACACATGGTCATTTTTCACTGAAAACAGTGTTGACTGTCATGTGACTATTGATGGCACTGTGAAAAATGGGTTGTTTATTCAATGGTTATTCTTGTTAAGAAAGTTTTTCCAACAAAGCATTGATTCGTAAAAAAAAAAAAAAAGTAGTTAATCATTTACTTTGCAAGCTCAAGGCTCAACAAAACCTCTCTGAATAAGAAATCATGTGCATTGACCTCAATACGGGTTGTCTTTCATTAAAGCTGTAGAGAGGGGGGGGGGAAAGCTACTTCTTTGCTGAGCTGTGCAGCTGATGGTCAGCACCACGCTCTTATTCTCATCGTTCTAGGTTCTGGCAGTGAACGTGGGTGGCAGGAGGTGAGGTCATCGTGTCCATAGCCGGACTGATTTCTGTTCACTCGAGTCTTGGTTAAAAGTACATGGATGGTAAATAACGTCTTGAGAATCTTTCCCTTCAGTATTAGAGCGCGCTCCCATTGTCGAGCGCCATCTGAAATGCCTTCTTACATTTCAGTGGGCGTCGTGCGTTGTACTGCCCAGCCGCGACTGAGCTTACACATACTGCCATGTCACTCTTGCATTGTATGCTCCTTCTGTGGGGGGCATTTCTGTTGGTACCATATCCTTTTGTTTGACCCGTTTAGTGCATTGTGACTCCATATATTGTATCGGCAGGTATGCTCAGTGCCGCTTACATGGTTAGCGCTCCATAAATCGGCAGGCACCTGTTCACGGAGGCCTAAAGAAGAAACTCTGGCTGTTTTTGACTTTGAACTGTCCTCTGGGAAAAATATACAAAAATGTAAATGAACAGACTATAAAATGTGAATTGTAATCATTATAATATCATTTCTCCTGGGAGAGCCTTCAGTTTGTGATGTATTTTGTGCACTAAAAAGGAATCTACAGTACTGTGTAAGAAGTTACATTTTTAGCTTTAATTTTGTTTGGTTCCTCAGGGACATATTTATTGTGACATTTGTGCTCCTATATACTTTGGTAGGATTAGATCTCTTTCCTGAGAGAGTAACGGTTAGGAGCTTATTCAATAAGCTCTGTCGTGTGACATAGTCTCTGTAGTAGCTGTAGTCTGATGGTTGTCTTTTTTTGCTTCTAGGATGTCATCTAAGCAAACAGACCAATTTACTGAGTTACTGTTTTAAAGTTGTGTAAGTAAATTGCTCCTTTTAGTAACAAAATGGCATATAGTGTAAGGGTAAAATGTATGGTAAGAAAGATCCACCCTGGAATAATGGACTGAATATCTGTGAATGTCGCCTCGGAGCGCCAGAGACGCGCTGCGGCAGGAACAGCTTACACTGTTTTTGCTGTAGTCCTACACTCAATGATTTCTTTCTAAACACTAGTTTCCTTCCTGCTTTATTTGAGCTCTTGCATGACTGTTCGAAGCTTGAATGGTTGAAGTAATGATGGACATACATTCATTGCAGGTCATTATGTTGACCCATTGGGACTGAAGAATTGTGTGGCACTCGCTGTAAGTACTAAAAGCTGTTTGTAGCAAATAGTAATCCATCCAAATCTACTGTATGTACAATCATCTTTGTTTAAGAGCAGATGAGGCATTAACTTGCAGAAGTGTTTTATAATAGTGTGAAGAAGCGAGAGAAATATCAAGAGAAAAAGCCCAACTGCACAACCCTATTAAGTCGGAGATTAAGGCTTTGTAAGATTGCCAGATCCTTTGAGGTAATATGTCAAGTCCAGCCCAAAAGAGCAGTAGTCGGGGTTCTGGGCTCTGTGATTCAGAGGATGATGTTGAGGGATCACAGCCGCAGAGAGATGCTGGTGTTGGGCAGATCAAAGTAACTCGCTCTCCTCTCTTCCCCCCTCGCTCTCCTCTCTCCCCCCTCTCTCCCCCCTCGCTCTCCTCTCTTCCCTCCTCGCTCTCCCCTCTCCCCCCTCGCTCTCCTCTCTCCCCCCTCGCTCTCCTCTCTCCCCCCTCGCTCTCCTTTCTCCCCCCTCGCTCTCCTTTCTCCCCCCTCGCTCTCCTTTCTCCCCCCTCGCTCTCCTTTCTCCCCCCTCGCTCTCCTTTCTCCCCTCGCTCTCCTCCCTCCCGCCTCGCTCTCCTCCCTCCCCCCTCGCTCTCCTCCCTCCCCCTCGCTCTCCTCTCCCCCCTCGCTCTCCTCTCTCCCCCCCTCGCTCTCCTCTCTCCCCCCTCCCTGTCCTCTCTCCCCCCTCCCTGTCCTTTCTCCCCCCTCCCCGTCCTCTCTCCCCCCTCCCTGTCCTCTCTCCCCCTCCCTGTCCACTCTCCCCCCTCCCTGTCCACTCTCCCCCCTCCCTGTCCTCTCTCCCCCTCCCTGTCCTCTCTCCCCCCTCCCTGTCCTCTCTCCCCCCTCCCTGTCCCCTCTCCCCCCCTCCCTGTCCTCTCTCCCCTCCCTGTCCTCTCTCCCCCTCCCTGTCCACTCTCCCCCCTCCCTGTCCACTCTCCCCCCTCCCTGTCCACTCTCCCCCTCCCTGTCCTCTCTCCCCCCTCCCCTGTCCTCTCTGCCCCTCCCTGCCCCCCCCCGTCCTCTCCCCCCTCCCTGTCCTCTCCCCCCTCCCTGTCCTCTCTCCCCCCCCGTCCTCTCTCCCCCCCGTCCTCTCTCCCCCCCGTCCTCTCCCCCCATCCTCTCCTCTCCCCCTCGCTCTCCTCTCTCCCCCCTCGCTCTCCTCTCTCCCCCCTCGCTCTCCTCGCGCTCTCCTCTCTCCCCCTCGCTCTCCTCTCTCCCCCTCGCTCTCCTCTCTCCCCCTCGCTCTCCTCTCTCCCCCTCGCTCTCCTCTCTCCCCTCGCTCTCCTCTCTCCCCCTCGCTCTCCTCTCTCCACCCTCGCTCTCCTCTCTCCCCCCTTGCTCTCCTCTCGCTCTCCTCTCTCCCCCCTCGCTCTCCTCTCGCTCTCCCCCTCGCGCTCCTCTCTCCCCCTCCCTGTCCTCTCTCCCCCTCCCTGTCCTCCCCTCCCTGTCCTCGTCCTCCCCTCCCCTGTCCCCTCTCCCCCTTCCCTGTCCCCTCTCCCCCTTCCCTGTCCCCTCTTCCCTGTCCCCTCTCCCTCTTCCCTGTCCTCTCTCCTCCCTCCCCGTCTTCTCTCCTCCCTCCCCGTCTTCTCTCCCCTCCCTCCCCGTCTTCTCTCCACCCCTCCCCGTCTTCTCTCCCCCCCCCCCCCCTCCCCTTCCTCTCTCCCCCCCTCCCCGTTCTCTCTCCCCCCTCCCCGTTCTCTCTCCCCCCCTCCCCGTCCTCTCCCCCCCCCTCCCTGTCCTCTCTCCCCCCCCGTCCTCTCTCCCCCCCTCCCCGTCCTCTCTCCCCCCCCTCCCCGTCCTCTCTCCCCCCCCTCCCCGTCCTCTCTCCCCCCCCTCCCCGTCCTCTCTCCCCCCCCTCCCCCCCTCTCTCCCCCTCCCTCCCCCCCCTCTCTCCCCCCCTCCCCGTCCTCTCTCCCCCCCCTCCCCGTCCTCTCTCCCCCCCCTCCCCGTCCTCTCTCCCCCCCCTCCCCGTCCTCTCTCCCCCCCTCCCCGTCCTCTCCCCCCCCTCCCCGTCCTCTCCCCCCCCTCCCCGTCCTCTCTCCCCCCCTTCCCTGTCCCCTCTCCCCTCCCCTGTCCCCTCCCCCCCTCCCGTCCTCTCTCCCGTCCTCCCTCCCGTCCTCTCTCCCCCCCTCCCTCCCCCTCCCTCCCGTCCTCTCTCCCTCCCCCCCTCTTCCCCCCCTCCCCGTCCTCTCCCCCCCTCCCCGTCCTCTCTCCCCCTCCCCGTCCTCTCTCCCCCTCCCCGTCCTCTCTCCCCCTCCCCGTCCTCTCTCCCCCTCCCCCCATCCCCCCTCCCCCCATCCCCCTCCCCCTCCCCGTCCTCTCTCCCCCCCTCCCCGTCCTCTCTCCCCCCTCCCCGTCCCTCTCTCCCCCCCCTCCGTCCTCTCTCCCCCCCTCCATCCTCTCTCTCCCCCCCCTCCCCGTCCTCTCTCCCCCCCCTCCCTGTCCTCTCTCCCCCCCCTCCCTGTCCTCTCTCCCCCCCCTCCCTGTCCTCTCTCCCCCCCCCTCCCTGTCCTCTCTCCCCCCCTCCCCGTCCTCTCTCCCCCCCTCCCCGTCCTCTCTCCCCCCCTCCCCGTCCTCTCTCCCCCCCCTCCCCGTCCTCTCTCCCCCCCCTCCCCCCCCTCCCCGTCCTCTCTCCCCCCCCTCCCCGTCCTCTCTCCCCCCCTCCCCGTCCTCTCCCCCCCCTCCCCCCCTCTCTCCCCCCCCTCCCCCCCCTCTCTCCCCCCCCCTCCCTGTCCTCTCTCCCCCCCCTCCCTGTCCTCTCTCCCCCCCCCCTCCCCGTCCTCTCTCCCCCCCCTCGCTGTCCTCTCTCTCCCCCCTCCCGTCCTCTCTCCCCCCCTCCCCGTCCTCTCTCCCCCCCCCTCCCCGTCCTCTCTCCACCCCCTCCCCGTCCTCTCTCCCCCCCCTCCCCGTCCTCTCTCCCCCCTCCCCCCCTACCCCCCCTCCCCGTCCTCTCTCCCCCCCCTCCCCCCCCTCCCCGTCCCCTCCCCGTCCCCTCTCCCCTCCCTCCCCGTCCTCTCTCCCCCCCCCCTCCCCGTCCTCTCTCCCCCCTCTCCCCCCCCTCCCCGTCCTCTCTCCCCCCCCTCCTCGTCCTCTCTCCCCCCCCTCCCCGTCCTCTCTCCCCCCCCTCCTCGTCCTCTCTCCCCCCCCTCCCCGTCCTCTCTCCCCCCCCTCCCCGTCCTCTCTCCCCCCCCTCCCCGTCCTCTCTCCCCCCCCTCCCCGTCCTCTCTCCCCCCCCTCCCCGTCCTCTCTCCCCCCCCTCCCCGTCCTCTCTCCCCCCCCTCCCCGTCCTCTCTCCCCCCCCTCCCCGTCCTCTCCCCCCCCTCCCCGTCCTCTCTCCCCCCCCCTCCCCGTCCTCTCTCCCCCCCCTCCCTCCTCTCTGCCCCCCTCCCCGTCCTCTCTGCCCCCCCTCCCCGTCCTCTCTCCCCCCCCTCCCCGTCCTCTCTCCCCCCCCTCCCCGTCCTCTCTCCCCCCCTCCCCGTCCTCTCTCCCCCCCCTCCCCGTCCTCTCTCCCCCCCCTCCCGTCCTCTCTCCCCCCCTCCCCTCTCCCCCCCTCCCCCCTCTCTCCCCCCCCTCCCGTCCTCTCTCCCCCCCCTCCCCGTCCTCTCTCCCCCCCCTCCCCGTCCTCTCTCCCCCCCCTCCCCGTCCTCTCTCCCCCCCCTCCCCGTCCTCTCTCCCCCCCTCCCCGTCCTCTCTCCCCCCCCTCCCCGTCCTCTCTCCCCCCCCTCCCCGTCCTCTCTCCCCCCCCTCCCCGTCCTCTCTCCCCCCCTCCCCGTCCTCTCTCCCCCCTCCCGTCTCTCTCCCCCTCCCGTCCTCTCTCCCCCCCTCCCCGTCCTCTCTCCCCCCCTCCCCGTCCTCTCTCCCCCCCTCCCCGTCCTCTCTCCCCCCCTCCCCGTCCTCTCTCCCCCCCCTCCCCGTCCTCTCTCCCCCCCCTCCCCGTCCTCTCTCCCCCCCCTCCCCGTCCTCTCTCCCCCCCCTCCCCGTCCTCTCTCCCCCCCTCCCCGTCCTCTCTCCCCCCCTCCCCGTCCTCTCTCCCCCCCCTCCCCGTCCTCTCTCCCCCCCTCCCCGTCCTCTCTCCCCCCCCTCCCCGTCCTCTCTCCCCCCCCTCCCCGTCCTCTCTCCCCCCCCTCCCGTCCCCTCTCCCCCCCCCTCCCCGTCCTCTCTCCCCCCCCCCTCCCCGTCCTCTCTCCCCCCCCCTCCCCGTCCTCTCTCCCCCCCCCTCCCCGTCCTCTCTTCTCCCCCCTCCCTCCCCCCCTCCCTCTCCTCCCCACTCCCCGTCCTCTCTTCTCCCTCTCCCCGTCCTCTCTTCCCCTACTCTACCCCGGTCCTCCTCCCCTTCTCCCCCGTCTCCTCTCTCCCTCAGCCAAACATCCGATCCGCATGCCAGTTACGTGGCCCCTGCCACGTGTTTGTCAGGCATGGTCTATAATGACTTGTATAGTGTGCGGTTGTCAGATTTGTTATGGTTATAATGTCTTCCTACCTTTTGGCGGCTTCCCAATGTATTGCCAGCTGCAGCAGGAGCGCACGCATGTTTGAAGAAGTGTGCAGTGTGAACACTTAACATTTTGGAAAACAGACATCATTTCTCTATGATTTTGCTCGTTTGGAAGTGCAGTTGTGTGCCAAGACCGCTACTTTCTGTGATTTAAACAGGTACAGAAACAGATGTACTTTTTGCAGGCTGTAGGATCCCAGCTGTTTAGAGATAAGTTTGTAGAGGGATGAGCACACCATGCTGCTTCAGTTATTTCCCAGTGTTCCTGTATGGTCTCAGATTACTGCTTTACATCAGGTGCCTTATTTGGGAATGTTCTTTACCCCTGACCTGGCTGGTTAGTCCATGAAGTAGAGTACATTATAACTCCAGCATGCACAACATGCATAATGTTCCTGTGTTGATACTAGTGTAACGGTGTTTCCACACCCGGTGGGAGATTTGTCCATTACTACGGTGTATGGTGCATATACCTGCTGGCAACAGGAGGGCTGAGTCGTCCGCCGATGTTAGTGGGGACACAGGACCAGGCTTCTGGAGTTCATGCCCCACATATCTCTTTAGCAGTGCAGCGCCTCCATCTGCCGCTGGGTCCAGGAACTGAAGGTGATCTCCTACGGTAGAAATATTACCTCTCCCCCCAGTAAGGTCACGCACCAGGCAGGAGATATATAACAGGAACGGTTTATTCACTCTGTACAGCACAGTTACATGGCAGGCTTCTGCCCGATGCAGTAACTCTCAGCTCTCACGGAAGGATGGTCCCTGGAACGTCACTACAGGCTAAGGGCACCCGCTGCCATCCTAGATCTTCCCCACCTCCCTAGCAGAGGTATAGTCAACACTCATTCTCCCCCGAAGGGATGACCACAAGGGAAGGCCCCAATCTCAGGCTCCCAGTTTTGACCTACCTTCCTCAGAGGGGGAAGGACACTACTAAATTTAGGGCGGCCCTGCCTTTAAGTACTTCCAGGAGGAGGGCCCAGGTCTGGCTCCTGATTGGACATGCCCAGGCCTAATGTCCCTGCCCCTCAAATACAGCTCCTCGGAGGGGGGAAACCCCATAACAACTACTGGAAACCTAATTGTTCCAGGACTTACTGCCAGGCGGGAACAAACAAGTAGCCACAGATGGCATGGCTACACTAGTTAAAAGTAGTCACTGCATATTTTTGTAACATTATTTTAGTAGTATCGTTTTTACTGCTTAGTATGAATCCACAATGTAGCAAATCTGTTTTGTTGACAAATGTGCATATATTTCTTTCATTTGTATAGATTTACAAATACATGTTTTGTTATAGTGCCAGTGAAATAAAGGACGCTGCTGTTTTGCTTTGATGATTTATTCATTGTTAAACTTCCCAGTGGATTTCCATTTTTGGGGAATATAAAATCATTTTACAGCCCTCAGTTGGACGAAGGTAGAAGTGCGAATAGGGATGTTGATCACTCTGTGAGCAATTAACACCATATCTAGATATAAAGCATTGTAAGAGAGAAAGGTTAAATATAAATAACACTGCTACAAAGAAAGTGCAGCAGAAAATCTCCTTATAGTGTAGTACAGTATGTTTATTACAGATATATGCATAAACCATAGGATAAAAATGCACTCGCAATGTAAAGGAATGAAACGGCTCAACTAAGGACAGAGCTGCAGGAGTCTGTCCTTAAGGGCTCAATTATACCAAATGCTGCAGGGCGGCAGCGCTATTCTGTGACGTCACCCAGCGCTGCCGCCGAACAGCTAGTGACGAGCTAGTGACAAGCAAGGAGCGGTGGCACAGGCGTGGCCGTGAGCGGTTCCCTCATTGGCTGGAACCACTCACGTGACGCGGCCGTCGCCAGCCAAGAACAAATCTGCAGGTCGTGCCAGGAGACGGCTCCACGCGGCGCGCACGCCGCAGCAGGTACGGTCGTGCTATTGTTTTGTGTTTTTTTTAAGTTGTTTTTCGGGCGGTTTTCCTGTATAACCACAGCCTAAGTGTTTTCCTTCATTGCCTCGCGTCTCACTGCTAGTCCGCAAGTTAATTAGCGGTGCTGGTTAAGATAACTCAGTACAGTGTGGAGTCGGCATGCTGTCAGAAAAACTTGCGCTATTGCTACGGATGCTCGTGAAGGAAAGAAACGTCCGTCGCGTTTCGTGACTAGAAAGTCACTTCATCCACGTAGGACGTATGCTCCTTCTTGGATAAATCAGTCTGGGACAGATCAGATAAACAAAAGATTGGTTACAATTAATAAGTTCTTTTAATATCGCTTTTTTCTTTTGTTGTGATGAAGTAAATGTTGTATTGCTTTTAGTATCCATAAAGGTACATGTAATGCATCTCTTTTGCCACACTTAAAACAACCCTTAGGTTTGGGGTTAAGCCATTGTTATCAACTTGTCGCTGCTGTTTCTCAGAACCGGGAGTCTTTACGTTTGTTTGTCTTGGATCAGGGGTGTGTAAACGTTTTGCACTTACCTTGTCTAGAGTGTCAAATTACGCCGTGTTGTCACGTGACAGTTGCCATGGCGATGCAGTGTCAAATAATGCCGTGGGTCATGTGCCATCACCCCACAGCGTCATTTGGCGACGCATCGCCTGAAGCCGACTGAGTCAAAGTAAGAGAATTTACAGAGGTCTTGCGCGGTCCACCAGCATTTCCTTTAAATGCTTTGGGGATGAGTGCGGGGCCTATGTAACCGCCGAGGCGCACCTCACCCCCCCCCCTTGTTATAGATAATACTTGGAAGTTTGGATAGAGTAGACCCCAGCAGGGGGGCTGAACAGTGAATGTGCCAATTTTTTTTCAGGATCCTGGTTGTTTGGAGCTGCAGAATTATATTTGGTGATTAAAATTGACGCAATCTTGTATGTTCCTAGTCTTGGATAAAAAAACAACTTGGGTGCTAACTCTGTAAGAGAATAGTAAAGGTGGTGGAAAAATATTACCGTGATGGGTGGGTGCTAGCAACCCCGAGGTCGAGGGGTGCGTGCTGGAATGCAGACTCCTATTGCTTCAACCCCACTAGGATCTATCCAAGATCATTGATATATGTGGAGAAAAGAGAAATGGGGGAGCAAAGGACAAATCAGCAATGTACACTATGATCCAATACAGTACAGATATATGGAGTATGAATACACCACAATGACAAGTACTCATATACCAAGACTCAGAGGAAGGGACATGAAAATGGGCTAATAATAGATAAAATATAGACATTACTTACACGGCCATGTGTAAGCAAATGTGTGTAGAAAGTTATCTTTACTGGAGCCTTCCTTCTGTTCTGCAGGGTTTTATTCAATTCCTATTGATGGTGCTTCCTTTTCAGATAGAATGGTGCTGACTGCACCAAGCTATCCCGTAATTCTCCCGTCATTGGATAAAGTATATGAAGAGCTTTTTTAGGTAACACATTAAGCATTTATTCGCATAATAAACAAAAACTCACATATACAAAAAGTCCGCTTCAGCAACAGTAGAGTCCGTCTGCTCTGCACTACCGCATCAGTTAGTCCCTGGTAACCGCGTCCAGTATACCGAGCTGTGCAGAGCTGGAACGCAAGTGACGACGGGTAACTACGAAAGCCTACACAAGACAAACTAGGACCAATTAGAGCTACGCGTTTCGCTGTCAACAAGCTCAAATTGGTCCTAGTTTGTCCTGTGGAGGCTTCTGTATTTTCCTGTGCTCTTCATATACTTTATCCAATGACGGGAGAATTACGGGATAGCTTGGTGCAGTCAGCACCATTCTATCTGAAAAGGAAGCACCATCAATAGGAATTGAATAAAACCCTGCAGAACAGAAGGAAGGCTCCAGTAAAGATAACTTTCTACACACGTTTGCTTACACATGGCCGTGTAAGTAGTGTCTATATTTTATCTATTATTAGCCCATTTTCATGTCCCTTCCTCTGACTCTAGCTTTTGGTATATGGGTACTTGTGATTGTGGTGTATTCATACTCCATATATGTGTACTGTATTGGATCATAGTTTACATTGCTGATTTGTCCTATCATCCTAGTCTTGTCATTATTTTTACCTGTTATTGTTTTTTTTGCAACATCAATATTTGTAGTTTCTTTCTAGTGCTTGCTCAACAGTATCTACATTGTCATTTCTCTCAAGAAACTTGTTCTTAAGTTCCAGAGATTGTATGTTCAAGCAGGACTCCTGGTTTGATATTTTTGGGGGGAAAGTTTTGTGGGGGTTTTTTTTGTATATAGGTTTGAAACAGGGGGTCTCCGGAGATGAACCACATTAATTTCAGCTTTGAGGACCCCTGCTTACCGAGATACCGCCTTAGGGTGTGCAGGTAGCAGCTCCGACTGGGCTAGTTGGGGCTATCATAATGGCGTTTGAAATGTCCCGGGCCAATAGGATGCTGTGACATCATCTCTTGCGGCTTACTATTGGCCTTTTCGTGACCGGGATATTTAAACCTGCGGAGCTGCTACCGGCGCCCCCTACAGAGGTTAGTATATCCGGGATCGGGGTCCCCGGAGCTGAAGTGAACATGGTCTGAAGAGTTGCAAAAACATTTTTGGGAGAGCATATGCTCCTTTAAAATCAGCAGTCTTGGAGCCACTTCTACCGAAACACTGAAATAGACCATATGGGGATGTTCTTAACCCAATTCGGATTATGGTTGCTTCTTGCTTCCAGGGAACCATTACACAACAGGTTTTCTATAGGTGTTCGTGTGAATGGTCTCATCTTCGATAAAAAGTAGCAGATCTAAAAACTTAATTTCTTGGCTTGTTTTGGATGTAAATGTCAGACCTCTCCTTTGTTCATATTGAGTGAAGTTAAAACTTGTATTATACCCATTCCAAATAATAATGATATCAATATACCTTCTCCAAGTAATGCGATTCAAAATAAAAGGGTGGGTAACACACACACACACACACACACACACACACACTTCTTCATAAAGTACCGTATTTCCTCGATTCTAAGACGCCATCGATAGTAAGACGCACCATCGATTTGGCCCTTACAAATCGAGGAAAATTACTTTTTCACTTACCATGTTTCAGGAGAGGTCCCATGTCAGCGGAGGATGAAGCTTTGTTGAAGATGGACAGTGGGCAGGTGTGTGGCGGGAGAAAAGGGCCCAAGTCTGCAGGTGAATGAAGATAAGACAGCGGGCATGCGGTGGCGGCGGCGGCAGGAGATCATAATAGCAGGAGAGCTGAGCAGGAGCAGAACGGCATAGGCGAACAGGTGGGAAGGAGCACACTTTAACACGAGAAGTTGACCGGTGTCTAACTTCCGGTTACAGTGCGCTCATCCCCATCCGTTCCCCTATGAAGCTCTGGTCCTGCTCAGTTTTCCTGCTATTATGATCTCCCCCACAGGCCCGCTGTCTTCTTATCTTCATTCAACTGCAGACTTGGGACCTGTCCTGCCGCCGCCGCCCCGCCCGCTGTCCATATTCAACCATCTGCAGACATAGGACCTCTCCTGCTGCGCCCCCTTTGTCCTCCGCTGACATGGGACTTCTCCTGGAACATGGTAAGTGAAAAGAGGGGGTTAGTACTGTGGACACTTTTTATTTTGTATTTTTTTTAATACATCGATTCTAAGACGCACCCCGATTTCAGACATGTGAAAATCGAAAAAAAGGTGCGTCTTAGAATCGAGGAAATAGGGTAATAAAGGGTTTATTGATGATCTTGATAAAGTCCCAGTCGCAGATCGAAACATCAATCATCAGTCAATACCTTGCCACTTTATCAAGACGTGAGTGCACATTGCTTTCCTGTGCTTATGCATCTTAAACCTACATACAGATGCAGCCACCAGTATTTAGAACACTTGCCTGGGAGTTTCTGGGGCAGTCTCACAGTAAATGCCTCAACATTTCTGTGAGATTCTTAATTGCCCATCGGATTAACACAGCGGGGGATCCCTGCAGTCCCATTCAGTTTGACCCCTGCTGTGTTAATCCGTTGGGCCATTAAGAATCACACAGAAATGTTGAGGCATTTACTGTGAGACTGCCCCAGAATTTCCCAGGCACGAGTTCTAATACTGGTGCATCTGTAGGCACACCCAGGCAGCTGGTAGTATGTGTGTGTGTACGTTATCAGCTAGATTATGTAACAAATATGTTATAAATTATACAGAGGTGAATATAACGTAAAATCCAAAAAGGGGTCACCCAGTGTAGAATAGTAACATTGATATTTGAAAGAAATTGACATTTAAACATTTACATTTTATACTTGTAAGGAGAGCTTATTTGAATGTAAAGAGCAAATACGAAACAACCAAGTACAGATGCAGATCTGGTGAGGCAAAATAACATCTGAGGCTGAAGTTCTCTGTATTTGATGAACTATTAATTTGGACCTGTAGTAGTTTTGCATTTATTCATTATGTTGCAGTTATGTTTATTTTGCAGAATCTACTTACTTTTGTACTGCCCACATCTGTAATGGCTAATATGGCTATATTACCGTGAGGTTTAAAATCTGCTTTTCCCAGTAGCTTTGCCACCCTTCTCGATCCAGGTGTGGATCAAATCGTGAGTCTTGTGAGACATGATCCAGGTGCCGATCTATAATGAGGACAATTTATTTTTTGCTTATGAGAACGACTTCTTTCCTTTGATACAGATATAATCCATGGAGGCAGCTCTTCCCAGAGGTGCAATTTTGAGGGCACGAAATTAACAGGGATTAAAAAAAATATTATTCATTGATTTAAGTAGTCTGGTACATGAATATTGGATTTTCGGCTGTTTGTCTTATTTAAATAATTGGTCTCCTTCTTTCTTCATGGGAAATAGTTATTTTTAATACTTTAAATAACTTTACGAATCACTGTACAAGACATGACCAGGTGTGTTTTTTTTTATTTTATTTTTTTACATTTTTTAATTTATTTTTACATTTTTAACCTGCAGTGCACAGGCATTTTGAATTTCTAGTATACTTTATTTCATTCTCAATTTAATATATAGGCATGTTGTGAATTAAGTTGAATATCCTGAAACAAAGATTTCTTTTATTTCTTTCCTTTTCAGATGAACACAAATGCATTGCTGGCACGTGGCGCCTGTGGGCGCAAAGGGGTTAGGAAATGCAACAAACAAATTAAGATCAAAGCATCCAGGTTCACCTTAATTGGAGCACAGAGCATAATTGTGTCCTAGTTTTGACTTATTGATGATGCTAATACAAATTGCAACTAAATTCCCTAAGAGCCTCTTTAATAAGCAGTGCATATTTGTGTTTTTGTTTGAGTGCAGAAACGTTTCTCAGATCCCGCAGGCAGATTTTGTACACTGTCTTTTTAAGCAAAACAATTGCAGTGGTGGTTTTTTTTTAGCCTGCCGACTACCCCAGGGTTTCCCAGTGCAGATAAATATAGTAAGCTATTGAAGGTGTTGCCCAAATGCATCAGAGGTGGGTCTTAAGTGGTTTATTGAAAACTTGGTAGGTGGGGGCTCTCCTTATGTCAATAGTAGGTTGTTACAAAGCCTTGGCCTTTCTGCTGAGTGCGCACTTTCTAATCTTAGTACAGTACACTTAGCTGTGCCTTGTTGGTTGATCTGAGTAGCCTTGTTGACTCATATGATGCATGCCAAGGTGTGTGTTTGGTGCTAGGCCTTGTGTAGCCATATGAATTGTAAAGAGGACTTGGAATGCAATTTTTGGACCAGTAGCCCGTGAAGTTCTAATGGTTCCACTGATATGGTCATATCTGTGCATGTCACTGATAGTTCTCACTGCTGCATTCTGAGTTGCCAGTAATCTATTGAGTTGATTGGCAAGGCAAGAAAGTTCATTTCCATAGTCAAGTCTGGGAGTGACCAGGGTGTGGTGGGTCTTCTTCCCCAAGGAGTGGCTTGAGTCACTGATAGAATTGAGGTGGTAGAGTCAGAACTTGACTGTCTCTTGACTTGTTCTTCCATTGTGAGGTTACCATCAATGGGGATGTTCAGGTTTTTCAGTCTTGGAGGGTGCTGTGGAGTTGTCTTAGATATGGATGTTTCCCAGGTCATTCAGTTTATCAATTTGATTCTGGCATTCTATGATGACTTTCTGTGTCTTGCCCATGTTTAGTTTTAATTAACCTCAATAGGAACTGACTAATACAGCTTGGGGACATCTGCATATTGGTGATGCCTGAGACCACGACTTTCAATAATTGGGCCCAGTGGCTTTATATAAATGTTGGAGATGAGAGAATAGTCTTGAGGTACTCCTTCATGTAATGTGTTGTGGATGATGAGATTTTATTCATGCATAATTCTTGGGTTCTGCTGATTAATGAGCAGGAAAAGCCAGTTCAGAGCTTGGTCAGATATCCCAGTTTCCAGCCTTTGTAATAGTTGGCTATGGTCAACTGTGTCAAAAGCAGCTGTAAGCTCCAGCAGTATGAGAATTGTTGGAATTTCCCTAGCTATAGAAGTCAGCAAGTCCTCAATCACACTTGCCATGGCTTTTTCGGCACCTTGATATCTCCTGAAGCCTGACTCATTTTGTCCCAGAAGGTTGTGTTCCTCATCAGCATGAAGTTAGCGCTCTATCACCTTTTCACTGACCATGGAGAGGAATGGAAGGTTGTAAACCAGTCTGAAGTATTTGGCATTTTGGGGGGGAGGGGAGAGAATGAGTTGGACTAAGTAAGATTTCAGATGGTCCAGGAACTTGCTCTGATCTATTGATTTGTGGTAAATCCAGAGGATGGTTCTGTGGAGTATGCCTTCTTAGACTTTCACAAGCTGGATCCATGGATCCAGGTCACATGTTAGTCTGAGGTTGTTGGAGAATCCAGGCAACTGCTTGTTTGCCGAGAGTGCAATTCAAGTTTGGGTTGTTCCTATTGATAAACTTCAGGCCCTCCCTGATCTGGATCTTGGAGTGATTCTGGTAAATTCCTGAGGCTGCTGGAATTGGTCAAAGGGGCTTCCATCTTAAGCATTTTGAGTTGTTGTCTGCAGCTATTATCATTGTACAAAAGGAATGCTTGCAGAGTGCATACCCGACAACAAATTTAGGTGGGTCTTGTATGTTTCGTCGGTACTAATTTTTCTCCATGTGCGTTTGCGTACTAATAGATTAGAAGATAACTTGCTGTTCTTGTTTTTCTTGTTGTTTAGTCTTAGGGGAGCGATTTGTGTCCACCACATTTGTAAGCTAGTTGTTGTGGTTGCTAGAGCGGAGGCCGAGTCATGTCCAGGCCTCAGGGGGTCTGTACATTCGGTAAGTTTTTTATGTTGGTTTAGTTGAGTTCGAAGTTGATAGATGAGCTTCAAGAATGACGTAGTCAGACCAGGGTACTAATGCGGCCGGAGATCAATTCCAAGTAAATAGAATTTGTAAATATGAGGTCTAGTGTGTGACTGCTTGTTGGTGCTACTGTGAACTTGTTTTAGAGTCCCCTAAAATTATACACTGTAATTTCAGTAGTCAACATTAAGTGAGGCTGCCAGCTTAGTGAGTTCTGAGGTGACGGTGAGTAGAGGTTCTGGAGGTCGATAAAGTTAAATAGAGGTGTTCTCTGGTTGCATTGAGCCTGACCAGGAGAGGCTCAAGGGTGGCTGTGTTGTGGATATCTTGTTGTAGCATAGACCTGGTTCAGGCCTCCACCCTTGTCACTGTCTGTTTTGGATGGATATCGTTGTCTGAAGGACATAGTTGATTGATGACAGGACCATCAGTGTATCTCAGCCAAGACCTTGCAAAGATTCCAGAGCCACTTTTGTCACCATCACGATGTAGTTGTGGAGTACCTGGGATAGTACCAGGGCTTTGTTGGTCTCTGATCTTGCATTGATTAGTAGAACGTTAGTGCTGCTGTCCTGTGAGTTACTATGTCCCTTGGGCTACCCTTGGCCATATGCATCTCGATGAAAATGAATAGCTGATTTGTGGGGAAGGGAATATGGAAGGGATTAGGTTATAAGGTGCCGACTGGAGTGCTGTGTACCCCATTTGTAATTGTTTATTTCTACACCATTGAAGTTGAACTCACCCAGTAGTAAAGTGGATGTCTGTTGAGATGTGAGCGCTGTCGAGAGAGAGTGGAAGTGTCTGTCAGGTAGAAACCCAGAGTTCGTCACACCAGATTGTGCCACTGGCACCTTGACATTGTTTGTTAGCTGTCGCATATGGAATAGTGTGATAGATTGGTCCTCCTGTAAAGGTCAGATCAGGCAGCAGTGCTCACTCATGTGGGAGACATAAAGGTTAAAGTAGTGGAGAGGCAGGTTAAGCTAGAAGCAAAACACCCCAATCACATTCTTTGCATTTATTTTGGCCTATTATGTGCAGTAAATTGGCAGTTCATTCAGTCTGCTGGAAATGTCAGCCTAGCTGAAGCACCAGGGGTAATCTAGCAATCTCTCCTGTCTACTTCGCTTAACTTTTTAATTGGCACTCGCCCTGTTTTGTTGTCCTCTCAGGTTTTTGTGTTTTTCCTCACATGCAGCCTTGTGAATTTAGCAATTGGATTTTCCAAACGTGCGTGGCTAATTATCTTTTCTCTGTACACACTTCATAATTTGGAGCTTTATCCGATTCATTGCCAGAGGAGTAGCACGTTTTGCCCTTCAATCGGCAAAAGGGTTAAGGCGGGTGTTCTCAACTCCAGCCCTCAAGACCTCCCAAAAGGTCAGGTTTTCAGGATATCCCTGCTTCAGCACAGGTGGCCCAATCAGTGGCTCAGTCAAAGACTGCACCACCTTCCGTTGTATAAGAGTAGACATTAATGTTATAATATGGTCTTTCATATGGATACTGCACCCGAGAATATGTTGTGCCCTAAAAAAGCTGATCAATATTATCATCTGACATCTTTCCAACATTATGGGGAATTCATACTGTCTAGATGAGTAGATCACATCACACGTTCTTATTTATGATGTTATTTTATCCTAAAGCTTAAGGAGCAATTGTATTGGCTGTTGGTCTTAAAAATTGCAACTTGACTGACTGCTCAATATCAAACTGCATAGCTTTCTGAAACACGAATGTGATCTTGTAGTTTCTCTTCACACAGGAGGTAGCGTTTTTTGTTATTTGCACAACTTTTGTTTCTCTTTGGCTTGTATATCCTTTTCTTAGGACATCTTAGCTTTGTATTGCTGTAGCATAGTAGCTCTGCTGGGTGGTCATGTGTGTGGCATGTACAGTTGGCCGTCTCACAATTCTGCTTCTACCATGTGAGAGTGAAGCATACGGTATGGCTTGAGCATCAGAGTGCTGCTTTCTAATACATCTATGCAGCAGTGTTTGTACAGAGACGATCCTGGCTTTCATGTCCAGGTATTTACTATGTGTTTGATATGCATTAGAAATGTTTACCCTATAATGTTTAATAGAGAACTGTGCTCTCTTCTTGCCCAGCTGTCCGTAAAAAGGTCTGCACTGGATAAAGTGAGGTTGAAATGCAGATGGATAAAGTGAGGTTGAAATGCAGATGGTAGTTTTTTTCCCTGAGCCTTCAAACAAAACCAAAGCTACATACTGTACCAAGTATTTGTTGCTGTAGCGTAAAAATGCAGCAATGGTTTGTTTTGAATAAGGGAATTACACACCAGTTTATAAACGAATGAGCAACAACACTTTGTTTTTGTTAATGCTTCACCGTAAAAAACATATTCTGCTGTAATGTGTTGTACAATTTGGAAACATGCTAATTCCTAAAATAGATGCTTTCTTTTCTATACACATGCGCACATATACACATGAGAAGGAGCGGCTCAGTGAGTAAAGACACTGAGTTTGAAGCAGGGTAACCTCGTTTAATTCCCGGTGTCGGCTCCTTGTGACCTTGGGCAAGTCACTTTATCTCCCTGGGCCTCAGGCACCAAAAAACAGATTGTAAGCTCTACGGGGCAGGGACCGGTGCCTGCAAAATGTCTCTGTAAAGCGCTACTTAAAACTAGCAGCGCTATACAAATACAAGAAAAAACAAAAACACGCGCACGTATACACACACACACACACACACACACACACACACACACACACACACACACACACACACACACACACACACACACACACACACACACACACACACACACACACACACACTGTTCTGTTCCTGGTTTCCAAACCTCTGCAATTCCCATGCACACATGGTACAACAAATGATTATTAGTTTAACATGTAGAGGATCTGAATGTGAAATTAAAAAGCAGATGGTGAAGAATTATTATGCCTCATCTTAATCCTGGGTGAGCAGATTAGGCATAATTGTAAAAATGTCATCACACTTTGTAAACCTGAAAGCAAAGTGAATTTGCAGGGCTGCACATCTGTTTTGGGACATTGTTAAATGGTTAGGAAAATCAATGCTGATATGAACTAAGCATATTAATCTGGGGGATCTAATTAATTTAACAGTTATGACTCCTAGTAGATACATGACTTAAGCTTCTTTATAGAAGACCTGACAATGTTTTGGCAGCTATGGCAGGGCCAACATTAGAGGCTTAAAGCAGTAAACTTTTCTTAATCGGCAATTACGGTGCCCTGACAATTATAAATCTTCAATAATGTTAATGTTGTACTAAATTGTTCATTATTAATTCAGCAAAGCGGTGCATGCGTTTGCAGAAATGGCCGCAATGTTAAATCCATGCCGTGTTTGCCTTCCCAGCTCTTATTGAGTTAACAGCTTTGCCCTTTCAAATCGCTCCCTTTATAGACATTCTAATTTGTGTGGGATTGTTTTAGTTTCAATTCTTTTTGGTAAACATTTTTTGATGTCAATAATTCGAAGACTCCCAATTCTGTTCACTGTTTATTTCTGCTTTCATCTGTGCTTTCCATTCTGTCATTTTTTGCATCATTTTGTTTCTACTCTGCTACCAAATTGCAAAGACAGTGAAGAAGCGTGTTACACCTTGCAGAGCAAGGTACCGCCATGGTCCAAGAGCTTCTGCGCAAAACGTAGGCGTCCACATACAAAACTAGGTAGAACAGGTGACCCCAAGTGGATATTGATTAGGTCAGGCACGTTCAATTTGGAATGGATAACCTGATTTAGATGCAAGTGGAAGCTAACCAGTTTGGGCACATCAGTCACTATGGCTGTGTCACATCATGCATGGCTATGTCATTTCTAAGCTGGAAAGGGAGCAATTATTGTTGGTTCCTGTTAATTTAGTGATTTACTTTATGTAGCTGATGCCCCGTCAGGCTGTGACAGTGTGGTGGAGTTTGGTGGAACCTAACACACCTTTTAAACCTACAGTGAAGACCATCAAGTCTGCGGATGTGCCTTTTTTCAGAACAAAACCACGTTATTTTTCTGATTGTACATGCAAGCAGGATCGCAAACACATTTTGAGACCCGTTTTTCATACATGGAAAAGTGAAATGTTTTTAGGGAAACTGGGTATTTCCCCCATTAAGGTGGCAGATTTCACGTAAAAGTGAGACGTTGGGAAAAGCAGAATTCTATGTTTGAATCTGACCTATGACCTCATTGGCTTCATCCTTAAAGGGGGGTCATTCAATATACTTCAATATGTGACTTGAATGGGGGGTTTTCGGCCCATTGCGCTTCAAAATATAGTGAATTCCCCTGTAAATGTCCATTCCTGTCGCATTGTTTTAGCCATCACATAATATACAGTATGCATTGACTTGTAATGGGTTGAAAACCCCACCAACAATAGTAGGTTAAACATTAGGTAATAATGTGCATTATTGTTTTTGTCTTACCTTCAGCAATAAGGTAATCTTATCATTTGTGATATTTTTGTTCTGTGTTTTAGCGATGTGCATACTGTAAGCACCTTGGAGCTACTATCAAATGCTGTGAAGAGACCTGTTCGCAGACCTACCATTTCCCCTGTGCTGCCGGAGCTGGCACCTTTCAGGATCTCAGTTGCTTTTCCCTTCTTTGCCCAGAGCACATCGATCAGGCTCCCGAGACATGTGAGTATCTTGCACGTGAATTAATACTGATGACTAGCAGACACCGCTTCATTGGCTAGAAATTACACATCTGCAATGTTTCATGCCCAATGGCTTCCAGTTTCACTGTGCTGCTTTTAATGGCTATGCTGTGGCAATTAATGCTTTCCTATTCCTACTGGGGGCTGATGTTCCTCCCAGACAGAATTCTAACAAGAAAAGCATTCTAATGTCAGTGTTTTGTATGAATTAAAGATGCAGTTCCGCTTTGCAAAATATATTGGCGCTATCGTCAAGTAGCGTCAAGCATTGTAACCACTTGTCCCATTAATACCTTCACAACCTAATTTATATTTAATAGCTTTTGTTATAGGTTGTTGAAGCTAGTATTTTAATCTATTTTTAGATTTGTTCCTTCGTGTTTAAACCGCACTGAAATCGTTGAATATTATAATACTTACTGCCTTTAATATGCATTTACTATAAACTCATGCATCACAAAATACGGGAACGCTTCCAAAATTGCACTGACTAGTTAAGCATTTTTTTTTAGACTAATGACATGTTTACTTCAATGTTCTTCCAGAACAAAAGAAATTATTGAATTTCACGGTATATACAAGTATATGAGCAAAGACAATAAGTTAAATGTAGAGGGGGAAAAACTGGGCACAAACCACACCTTTTGGACCAAGAAAGCCAGTACACTCCTTTCTGATCACTTGCTTTTTTCTGACCCTCCCGTGTGCTCTCCATAAATGCCTAATGTGGGCCCTGCATGGATTCCTAATGTGGGCCCTGCATGGATTCCTAATGTGGGCCCTGCATGGATTCCTAATGTGTGCCCTGCATGGATTCCTAATGTGTGCCCTGCATGGATTCCTAATGTGTGCCCTGCGTGGATTCCTAATGTGTGCCCTGCATGGATTCCTATAGTGTGCCCTGCATGGATTCCTAATGTGTGCCCTGCATGGATTCCTATAGTGTGCCCTGCATGGATTCCTAATGTGGGCCCTGCATGGATTCCTAATGTGGGCCCTGCATGGATTCCTAATGTGTGCCCTGCATGGATTCCTAATGTGTGCCCTGCATGGATTCCTAATGTGTGCCCTGCATGGATTCCTAATGTGTGCCCTGCATGGATTCCTAATGTGGACCCTGCATGGATTCCTAATGTGGGCCCTGCATGGATTCCTAATGTGGGCCCTGCATGGATTCCTAATGTGGGCCCTGCATGGATTCCTAATGTGTGCCCTGCATGGATTCCTAATGTGGACCCTGCATGGATTCCTAATGTGGGCCCTGCATGGATTCCTAATGTGGGCCCTGCATGGATTCCTAATGTGGGCCCTGCATGGATTCCTAATGTGGGTCCTGCATGGATTCCTAACGTGGGCCATTGCAATAAAAAAACAATGTCGAACTCCTTTTTTTTTTTTTTTTGAAGACGGCTGTCAAACAATATACCGAGAGAGCAGCATTTGATGTATGTCCTATGATTTATGTTTGGAGCCAGGCTGTTGGGTCTAAGTTTGAAAAGCCCTTGAACTAATAAGTATATTGAAACACATGTTAAAATGGTATAGTAAACACCACAATCTCTTCCTTGCATCATAAATACCCAGTTTCTGTGTGAAGCAGCAGTCTGTGCCAGCCATGGCTTGCTTAGTGATTTGGTGCCTGAGTTGGACCTCTGTTGGCAACCTTTTATCATTTTAAAATGAATGATAATAGCAGTTATTATTTTGGGAGATAACGGTAAGATGTTTTTCTACTAACAAATATTGCATAGTTCTAATAGAAATCTTGAGGTTCTGGCAGAGTATTGCTGGCCGTGTGACACGGGGAAGGGTATAGTCAGGACTCAGGAGTACACTACTCTGCGTTTCTCAGAGCTTTCCTGACTTAACAATTCCTCTAGCCAAATTAAGATTGTTTTAGTACAGAAAGTCTGCTACACACATCACAGGATTACCTGCAATGCGAGGGGTAAATCAAGATGCAAACGACGTGCAGGATTTCCCTGGCACTTAGAAAGAAGTCCACCAATGAGAATTAGGCAATTCTAAATCTATTCAAAGGCTCTTTAACTCCTTTACATTACATAGCCGGGATATTTTCACGTAACCATAAAAACATTGTTTTCAGTTAAAGTAGTAGGCACACAAATTTGGGCTCCCAGCGGAATCTGTTTCCATTAAAAAAAAATTTAGTGAAAAAAATCAGTATTTTCAGTGTCGCACCACATCCGTAAACTGCTATTCTACTTACTGAAATTTCTTGGCTGATGCTCATTATTAAGCATCACCTTTTGTATTTTTCTAACTTCATTTTGTTTTTCAAATTTAAAGAAAGTTACAGAATTCAATTATAGGAAATCTACAGTTATGCATAAAATAAACTTCTTTTCTTTAGTGTTTTTATTGAATTGATATACTTCTAGTTTTAAATGCCAATGACTTGTCTGTCTTTTAAAGCATGGGGGCTCAACTCCAGTCCCCAAGACCCGCTAACAGGTCAGGTTTTAAGGATATCCCTGCTTCAGCACAGGTAGTGCAGTCTTTGACTAAGCCACTGATTGAGCCAACTGTGCTGAAGCACGGATATCCTTAAAACCTGACCTGTTGGGGGAGTCTTAAGGACTGCAGTTGAGCACCACTGTTTTAAAGCAATCACTGAGCCTAAACTTTTTGTTTTACACTGAAGTTCAAAGATAAAATTGCCCCATCTTACATATGCTGCAAGGGGCAGTGCTACAGGGTTTACAGTGACATTCAGCAACAAGTTATTCTAAACAGCCACTTGCACTTGCTTGTCTGTGTATTGTAGATATAGAACACAAGTGCTGTAGAAGCGAAAGCAGAAGTCTAACTCCTTTCCTTATTTCTTTTGCTCTGTAACCTCCAGCTAAGGATGATGCAAACTGTGCAGTGTGTGACAGCTCCGGAGACCTGTTGGATCAGCTGTTTTGTACAACCTGTGGCCAGCATTACCATGGGATGTGCTTGGATGTAGCAGTGACACCTCTAAAACGTGCCGGCTGGCAGTGCCCAGACTGCAAAGTTTGCCAGAACTGCAAGTAAGTAAATGTTTTTTCTCTTTTTCCTTTCCTGTGCCGGAAGGGGTCTGAAACAAATCTACAAAATATTGCAGGACAATACAGGCACAAAAGACAACATTTCCATAAAGTGGATGGTTACTTTGGTAGCTGAGTGACAACGATATAAAGTACAAATACTATACCAAAGCACGGAGGAAGTTGGGAAATGTGAAATGTTAGGCCTTCAAATAACTCCTTTCATGATTATTTAATCACAGCTCTATACTGTATGAGAAACCTATGTTGGAGGCTGTGTACATTTCCCATGTTAAATGTATACATTTCAAGTAATGTTTCTTGTTGTAAACTACATCCATTTGGTATGACACTACCCTTGATAAATAATAAACATTGCAAAAAGTTTATAACAATTTCTTCTGTACAAATAAATAATCTATCATACGTTTTCTGGTGGTGTTTGGGGGAAGGTACAGTGTGTATGTATGTATTTGTACATGTATATATGTGTGTGTATATCTATCCATCTATATATAGATATTTATATCTATATAGATATATACACACACACACACACACACGTGGGAAAAAGAAAGTACACCCTCTTTGAATTCAGGACATAATAACAATCATCTGTTCCTTAGCAGGTCTTAAAATTAGGTAAATACAACCTCAGATGAACAACACATGACATATTACACTGTGTCATGATTTATTTAACAAAAATAAATCCACAATGGAGAAGTCATGTGTGAAAAACTAAGTATACCTTGTAATTCAATAGCTTGTAGTACCACCTTTAGCAGCAATAACTTGAAGTAATCGTTTTCTGTATGACTTTGTCTCACATCGTTGTGGAGGAATTTTGGCCAACGTTGCTTCAGTTCATTGAGGTTTGTGGGCATTTGTTTATGCACAGCTCTCTTAAGCCACAGCATTTCAATTAGGTTGAGGTCTGGACTTTGACTGGGCCATTGCAACACCTTGATGCTTTTCTTTTTCAGCCATTCTGTTGTAGATTTGCTGGTGTGCTTGGGATCATTGTCCTGTTGCATGACCCAATTTCGGCCAAGCTTTAACTGTCGGACAGATGGCCTCACATTTGACTCTAGAATACTTTGGTATACAGAGGAGTTCATGGTCGAATCAATGACTGCACAGATCCCAGGTCCTGTGGCTGCAAAACAAGCCCCAAATCATCACCCCTCCACCACCGTGCTTGACAGTTGGTATGAGGTGTTTGTGCTGATATGCTGTGTTTGGTTTTCGCCAAACATGGCACTGTGCATTATGGCCAAACATCTCCACTTTTGTCTCGTCAGTCCAAAGGACATTGTTCCAGAAGCCTTGTGGTTTGTTCAGATGCAACTTTGCATACCTAAGCCGTGCTGCCATGTTATTTTTAGAGAGAAGAGGCTTTCTCCTGGCAACCCTTCCAAACAAACCATACTTGTTCAGTCTTTTTCTAATTGTACTGTCATGAACTTTAACATTTAACATGCTAACTGAGGCCTGTAGAGTCTGAGATGTAACTCTTGGATATTTTGCAATTTCTCTGATAATTGCACGGTCTGACCTTGGGGTGAATTTGCAGGGACGTCCATTCCTGGGAAGATTGGCAACTGTCTTGAATGTTTTCCACTTTTGAATTATCTTTCTCACTGTAGAATGATGGACTTTAAATTGTTTGGAAATAGCCTTGTAACCCTTCCCAGATTGATGGGCAGCAACAATTGCTTCTCTAAGATCATTGCTGATGTCTTTCCTTTTTGGCATTATGTTAACACACACCTGAATGCTCCAGACCAGCAAACTGCTAAAACTTTGGCTTTTATAGAGGTGGACACACTTGCTGATGATCAATTAATGAAGGGCATTTGATTAGCAGCACCTGTCTGCTACTTAGCATTTTAATTCCTATGGAAGCAGTAAGGGTGTGCTTATTTTTTCACACACAGCCTCTCCATTTTGGCTTTATTTTTGTTAAATAAATCATGAAAGTGTAGTATGTCATATGTTGTTGTTCATCTGAGGTTGTATTTACCTAATTTTAAGACCTGCTAAGGAACAGATGATTGTTATTATGTCCTGATGTGTAAAACCATAGAATTCAAAGAGGGTGTACTTTCTTTTTTACACAACTGTATGTGTGTGTGTGTATACACACACACACACACACACACACACACACACACACACACACACACACACACACACACACACCCTATTCACTAAAATGTCTATGGTCCTTGTGTCCCAACATACATGTGCTAAACTGACACCTTGCCTAAATTATAACAGAAAGCAAGAGTGACAAAGTTAAGCGGAGGTATTCTGACTCCCAAAAATCTGGTAAGCAAGTGCACTTATTGTCACAGGAGGTAGGACCTGTACTTTTCAGCAGAAGCCCCCTAGTTTCAAGTGGCGATAATGAACTAGGCAGTATCTATCTCGCATACTAAAAGGGTTAGAGAAAAGTAACATTTCTTGTCCAGTAAAGTTTTCTACAATCAATAAGATGTCATTTGAGATTGTATAAGTGCAATAAGCATTTCTACCATGTTTTTTGAGCACGCAGAGTTCTTTCTATTGAATGATTGGGACATTATTCCTGAAGTACCTCAGCATGTTTATGATATATAGTAACTGGGATGTTTCATGCCTTGTTATGTCACTGAGCATGTGACATCAGGAACTTCTACAGTCTAGAAATAATGTGTAATGCACAAACGACCTTCCTAATGGGTTAAGTAATACGTTGTTCTCTGGTGCTTTTGCTTCTTAGACACTCTGGGGATGACAACAAGATGCTTGTATGTGACACATGTGATAAAGGCTATCATACTTTCTGTCTGCAACCTGTTATGGACTCTGTACCAACGAACGGCTGGAAATGTAAGGTGAGTATCCTTTGCCATACCAACTACTAGTATCATCACTACAGTTTTTGGATCCCAGTAGACGCATAAGTTTCATCAATGTCCTTTATTCTATATTTTGATACTGCTAGGCTGTTGATCAAAAGGTAACTTTGAATTTCTTTGGCTAGCTTTTCTGTCCCCTAACCATTCAATAAGTGACTCCACTAACTAGGTTGAGAATTAGAAATACTAAGAAGATACATTGCTCGGTCACATAGTATGATGCATTTGCATTGTTAAATGCGTTCATAGTACAGTATGTACCAATTTTGTTATTCATCCCTTAAATGGGCAATTGTATCCATATGTAACTTTTTTTCCTTCAGGTTTTCGATATCACAAGACTCATTTCTTTTTATGATTTATCACTATTATTGCAGAAATAGGTTTTCATTTTTAAATATAACTTTAGGGGTTAATTCAATGTACCAGTGTAGCATAATATATTCGTCCCTTATTCCTGATAGACAAATAGATCTCTTCTACCTAAAACACCGATTTTTGGCCACATGAGCATCACACCCATCCCCTCTCTTGGTTAGTGTTGAGCAGTCAAAGAGCATTAAGTGTGAGCTTTGGGACTCCACAAACAAGGTTATTGAATGAAGACATGCTCAATGTTTTAGTGCAGTATATTGATTTTCTAGGTGGTGTTCAGAATAGAGAGTGCTTCTTTAAATCTGTTTCTCTATTTCCAATTCTCTAGAACTGCAGAATTTGTGCCGAGTGTGGGACCCGGACCAGCTGCCTGTGGCACCATAACTGTTTAATATGTGACAACTGTTACCAGCAGCAAGACAACCTGCCTTGTCCCTTCTGTGAAAAGTCCTCCCAGCCAGACCTACAGAAAGATATGTTGCATTGTCAGATGTGCAAAAGGTATAAGTCATGTGATCGAGTGTTGTGGTAAACTTACACGTGGTATATTATGAGAGTTTGTTGTTATGGCTTCTAGCAAAGCGATCAAAACGGTATTTCTGTTAAGATCCTTATTCGTTTTATTGGCATCTGCAATGTTCTAATCTGTATTTTCCCCACCCGATAGCCCAAGAATGGCTGGCCATACTGCGCATTTTCCTTTGTGTGTTTCTAAATGAAAACGAGGAAAAAAAACATTTCTGGATCAGAGAGTTCAGAAATGCACATAGAGCAAGGTTTAAGTAGATTAATGCGTTGCCCAGCTGAGCTGGACGTGATGAAGATCCACATTCCAGACACATTTTTACACTTGTCCCTCCACAGCAGTAATAGCTGCTGCTCCGTCTCTTCCAGCCGAGTATGACAAACACTGACATACCCCTGGAAACTATATGAAGCTCCATATTCCTAAATCCATCTGTCTTTATCCTTCTCTAGCTGAGTGAGATTTGTTGTTTTTCCTTTGTGCTCCCTCTCCTGCTCATGAAGTTTTTTTGTTGAACTCCATCAGAGATGTGTACTTGTTAATGACTATTCTCAATTTTTCTTTTTAATTGGCTTTGCATAGGACTTCTGTCTGTGGACCTCACCCTTTGTTTTAAGCTCTGGGCGTGGACAGTATTTCCTAAAATGAGACCTTCACGAGCACCCTGCTTCTCCTAGGGAGCTTGTCAGTCATAAGCAATATCTGGTGCATACTGAGACGTAAGGGGTTTGCCATCTAAACAAAAGTGCCATTCGACACTGGATGCATTATTCATTGGGGGCATTGGTGTTCATATGTTGGAATAGGACATGCAGGCTCTTTCCTGAGAAGAACAGCCTCGGTGGAGGAAAGTGGAGCACTGCGCAGGGCTAAAGTACAGGAACCAGCACACCATAGGTTAAAAATGACTTTATTAAGCGACTAGGGGAGACACCAACAGTGGAGCAACCACCCACTCTGACGCGTTTCGGGCTAGGCCCTTTGTCAAAGTCTCCCCAGTACCCTATAAATCCCACTCTGTGGTTTAAGCCTGTTAGATTTGGCAGCCACATGTTCATGAACTATAGGTTATGATGACACTTCATGTCAGTACTCCTATTCAATATATTGGAGCAGCTTTATAAGGACTTATACACCCAGGATCAAGATTGCTATTACCCGTTATATAAGGGATTTATTGGATGTTATATGTCATAAGCCTGTGATTCGTTTCTGCTGCACCGTGGATGGACTATATGTCCTTTCTTTGTCAGGCTCTTTCCTGTTCAAAGTGCCATCAATTGCTGTGTTGCCCTTTTGCTCGCTTTCATGGGCCAGTTCACACACAAATTGGCAACTGATTTTTTTTTTTGTGGGGGTAGCATATTTCTGTTTCCCTGGCTACTGATGAAATTCTTAGAGAGTGAACCCACATTTGGATTTGGTCATATATAAAAACTAGTATTCAGTGTGCCCTGTGATTCCAAGATTTTTAAAATACTTCTGTAATTAGCTGAAGATATCCATTTGTAGACATGTCTTGTAATCTGGTTTGTTGAAATTAAAATTTTTGCAAATGTTGGGTCTTGCTGAGTATGTCTTTCCCCTGTTAACCATAATATCAAGGGACTCGAGAAAGCGGGGGAAGGCAAGGTCCATGTGTTGGCGTCAGCCCATCATTCACCCCCAACCCAAATAAACTACTACTTCTGGCTTACATATTGAACAGGAGCTGCTCTACAAAAACCAAGAGGCTTTGTTGGCAGCAAGGAAGAAAATATTCTCTGTGGCTGAAAGGGAGAACTTTTCGTGTCTTGATGTTCAGCTCCAGTTATACTAGATTTCCCGAAACAAGGCCTTAAGAAAGGGCTCTTTAAATCAAATCAAAGTAAAAGCAGAAACAATTAGTTAAGCCCGTAGCATTGGAATCACTAGAAAAAAATGTTTCATTCAGATCATGAAATAGTTGATGGCATATGGGAAGCAGTGGGGGGTCTGAATGTTTTGCTTAGACTTGAAGCAACACCATTTAGACACTTTCAGTGTCTCGTTTGCTAACACCTCCTCATCCTCTGTTGATTTTTCGTTGGGCGTACACCAGGGTCTGTTCGGGCACCTCTTCTCTCTTTTTATACACTGTCTGTAGGTGACCTTATCACACCTCTTTGGTTCTAATATCACCTTTATGCTGATCACACACACATTTACTTGTCAACCTCCGTCCTTACACCTGCTGTACAGACCAAACTGTCAGAATGTGTCTCTGCTATATCATTCTACATGGACCTCTGCCGACTCAAATTTAACATGTCAAAAAAGTAGCTCCTCGTACCCAGGCCTGGCCCTACTGCCCCTTTCTCCATTACTGTTGGCAGCACCATCATACACCCAGTATCACAAGCTACTGCTAAAACTCTTAACGCAGACCCTCATTCTCTCCCGTCTCAAATATTGTAACATTCTTCTGTCCGGCCTTCCTGCCTCTCGCCTGTCTCCCCTGCGATCTATTCTAAACATTGCTGCTAGAATTACTTAACTCTCTCTTAAATCTGTGTCTCCATCTCTCTTGCTGAAATCCCTCTGCTTGCTTCATATGAAATAACGTAATACATACAAAATTCTCCTCCACACTTTTAAGGCTATATACATTCTTCTGCCCCTCATATCTCAGCCCTAATTTCTTGCTATACACCTACCCGACTCTTGCGACTAGCACCCTCATGCTTCACCTTTATGACCTAGTTTAAAACACACCTCTTTAATGAAGCATATGGGTAGCTCCTCTGGCTTATAATATACATCTGGATTGTACTGACCGTGGCCCCTTGCAGACGCACTTACCACAACACCCTCCCGCTGTCTCTGTAAGTTCTCCCTACTTACCACTTAGATTGTAAGCTCTTTGGGACACGGACTCCTTTTCCTAGTATTACTTTTTATGTCTTAAAACACTTGTTCCCATTATGTTACATTATTATATCGCGTGTATTACTGCTGTGAAGCACTATGTACATGGATGGCGCTAATTAAATAAAAATATACATACATTCCTTTAAATTTCGGCAGCAGTTACCTATTAAGATTATCTTATCTGATTATCAAAAATGTCGTCCTGCAAGTAATTCTGCAGCAGCAGCAATTTTGTTCCTGTACCCAAGCTGTCTTCCGCTGACGTTCTTACTTCCTTACACCTTGATAACACTACACTGAGATTGCGTTATTTTGCCCAGACGTATTTTAGGGTTTCTTTAATAACCAAGAAATTGTGTTTTCTATGGGTTTCTCGGCAAACTACTGTATAGATATAGAATTCCCTGAACTGGGGAATCAGCCGGTACCCCCCTGACAAGCAGGGATTTACCGGGCAAATTGGAGAGAGAATATGGCCACAGTGTTGATGATCACTCCATCGACCAATAGAAAAGCAGCATTTCTGTTGGTGAGCCTGGCAAAAAAAATAATACACATATCCGAAACCAGAGGGTTATGTCAGGGGACCACCTATCTATCAGCTCCAGGAGACCTCGGTTTAGGTAAGGTGTGAATCTCTCTATATACACATACGTACATATATACACACGCACACCTTACCTGAACCAAGGGGTTCCTTGGAGCTGATCGGTTAAAAGAAGTGCGAGCTTTCAAACGTAACTAATAATAATGTTGCTGAGTTGCTGTTGTATCAGAGCTGCACAGTTATTGGTGATTATGTGAAATGATATTTGTTAGATCCCAGGTGGGATTCCTGCTATTAAAGAGAGTGGTATATTAAGCGTACCTTCAAGTTTTTTTTTAAAGGATATGGTGTTCCAGCGCTGTATCTATGAAAGAGACGGACACTTCGCATTTGCAATAAACTGTTTTTTATTGTGCATAACCTTTATTAATGCAGTAGCCGTTACAGTACATGATGCAGAACCAGTTTCTCAGTAGAAAACAATTATTATATCGCTAGAGTAGGTTGACTATTCCTACACTGCTGCACATGAAATGGTGACCTTGACCACAGCGTTGTTGGCCAGAAAGATAGGAGTATCTACTACAGAACTCTGCTTATCCTCCCATCAAAACCTTTCAGAACGCTGCCAATTACATGTCCCCGTGTCGGCCACTGGGAGTTTTGGAAGCTCTGGAGCAGGGACTTCTCCTACCAATTTTACCAGCTGAGAAATAAACGTTCGGGAGGAAAAAAAACAGCATTCTGTACATTGAGACTCTTCTACTCCGCTAGAGAGACTGAACTACCCCATAAGTGTGTTTCTGGGGAGAGGAGTGGTTCGCAAAAATTAAGTGAGAACCTGTTATTTTAGATGAGTTTCAGTCATCTAAAATAAGTGTGCGCTTTCAACTGTAATTAATAATAATGCCTGAGTGGCCATTGCATAAGAGCTGCACAGCAGTTTGTGATTACCGTTACTTTATTACAAAACATCCTTTTAAAAAGTAACTGATATCTCTGCATTCCAACATAGCATGTTCTGGGTCCGGTACTGGAGAGTTAAGGGCTTCAATTGCAAAACGCTGGTCTGTCCTGTAGAGGCATGTTTGTACGGACAAGCGAAAGCTGCCCGACATTAGTGTACGCACTGGAGACATGCCTAGGGTTCGCACTATTAGCACATCGCACATGGTGTGCACCTGCAGCGCCACCTGGTGTCTGCAGTTCTCGATGCCGGTACATAATTCCAGATCGCATTCTGTTACATCGGTCCAGTAATGCACAGGTTCTAAAGACCCTCCGACAGGTCTCAGTCTTTCACTGGGCCTCGGATTGAGCCACCTGTGCTGAGGCAGGGATATCCTGAAAACCTGACCTGTTGGAGGGTCTTGAGGCCTGGAGTTGAGAACCCCTGCAGTAATGGCGTCTCTCAGTAGATGTCATTACTATATGAATACAGGATTTTTTTTTTTAAGAAAGGAAGAAATATACGCAGTCACAATGTAAAACATTTTCTATAATGTACGGTGAGCTGTTCTGTGCATACATTCTCCATCCATATACAGGTCATGATAGTGTTATATTTCCTAGGTGGATTCATCTAGACTGTGAAAAATGTACAGAAAATGATCTAGATGAGCAATTAAAAGAAGACTATGTGTGCACCATGTGTAAACACGTCGTGGTGGGAGAAGAGCCGTCCGAGCAGTGTGTCGTAATGGAGATCGCAGAACCTGATACCGGTAAATATACAGCTCATAATGACTCGTCACTGCAAGACCTCTCTTGTAAGCTCAAAACTTTGTGACATTGTCAAGAGTAAAGGTGGTAATATGTTCATTTTGTCAAGCAGGCCCAAATTGTAATGCTTAATGGGATTTTAGGATTTGGCAGTTAAAAGATGACACAAAAAGCTGATTTATATATTTGAACAAGTTTGTGTGTGTGTCGTCATCTAATGGTTACTGCGGCCACTTTTTTCATATGCTGTACAGTAATACCACATGTTTGGCCGTTGAGTTAGACAGATATCGGCTGTATCTAGCTTTACGGTCATTTGTAAGGTGAAAACTTCACCACGGTGCAAACAAAAACTAGGGTCTCAGTAGAAAGGTGGGATGGAATCCCAAAAGCGGCGCTCCAGCGAGTGAGATACACCAATAATAAGTATATGTTGATAAACAGGATATGGTGAATAATGTTACAGTTATAGTAGTATTAGACCCAGTGCAAACGCGCAGGAGTGTATACTCAGAAATAATGTCTTATGGTGAGGGACTGTTTAATGCCTGTTGGCACCTCACAAGACCATTGTAACTCTTACCTGCTGCACTGTACCGGTCTGGGAATCCCCTTGAATCCAATGATGGGGAAACTGTAATACTCACTAACATAATCTTCACTCCATCGGTGCGTGCATCACGCAGGAAAGGTATATAGAAGCTTGAAATCCAGAGATTTGCAGCGGAGCACAGCTGAGGAATGGGGCCAGCTCCAGCAGTTGGAGAGTTAAAAGTAAGTATTTATTTAACCCTCCAACTGCTGGAGCTGGCCCCATTCCTCAGCTGTGCTCCGCTGCAAATCTCTGGATTTCAAGCTTCTAAAAACTAGGGTCTGACTTTTCATTTTAGACTCGTAAATAGAACTGGTAACTTTTTCCGATTGTTACGTAAGTAATGAATAAGCCACTTCAAGCAACATATTATGGCATGATAGGACCTTTTCAGGTGGGAGGAAGCACACAGGTATTCCAGAAGGCAGGAAACTAGTATTTTAGTTGGGAACGTCTGTACCATGTAGCCACATTTTATCCTTTGCACAATAAACCTCTTATAGCAGGAGCATGTTTTTTGATGCATTTAATAGTTAATAGTCCAATGCACCCTCCAGTATTGTGGATATTGTTGTGCTGCTTTGTATTGGATTTGGACAATTCTGTTACTTAGTCATTCATTTTCACTGGAAAGCCCCCGCTCAGTTTTTGTTGCAGATACTAAATACTATGATCCACTGTGTAGACCAGCAGTGCGCAAACTGGGGGGCGCGCCCCCCAAGATTATGTAGGGGGGGGCGCAGGCTGCATGCGGGGAAACCTGGGGGCGGGCAGAGCTGTGCACAGGCGGCCAGAAGCTCCGTGCTGAGGCTGCTTCCAGTTTCCTGCTGTCTGCCTGCAGAGGGGGCGGGGCCTTGCAGAGGAGGCGGGGCCTTGAAGAGGGGGCGGGGCCTTGCTGCGGGGCATTCCCTGCACACAGACAAGCCCTCCTCCTCCTGTCTGTTAGCCGCCCGTTTTCAGCAGCACATGGGGGGACCTGAGCAGGCTTAGTTACTCCCTCCCCCCACCAGGTGTGTGTGTGTATATATGTGTGTGTATATTTATATGTGTGTGTGTGTGTGTGTATATATATATATGTGTGTGTGTGTGTGTGTGTGTTTGTGTATATATATATATATGTGTGTGTGTGTGTGTATATATGTGTGTGTGTATATATATGTATATATATATGTGTGTGTGTGTATATAGGGACTGCAGTGTGTGTGTGTTGGTTGTGATTGAGTGTGTGTGTGTGTGTTGTGATTGTGTGTTGGTTGTGATTATGTGAGTGTTGGTTGTGTGTGCTGTGACTGTGTGTATGTTGTGGTTGAGTGTGTGCTGTGTTGGTTGTGATTGATTGAGTGGGTGCTGAATGTGTGTGTGCTGTGCCTGTTGATTGTCCGTCTGTGTGTGTGTTGTGATTGAGCGTGTGTGTTGGTTGTGATTGAGTGTTGGTTGTGTGTGTTGTGATTGTGTGTGTGGGTGTTGTGATTGAATGCAGCGGTGCACAAACTGAGGGGGGGGCGCCCCGGGCGCAAGATTATTTAGGCGGGGCGCGTGCGGCAAAACCTGGGTGCTCTGGCAAAAAAGATGTGCGCGCGCGGGCGGCCAAACAGAATAGTGCAGGTGGCGGTCACGTGATTCGGAGGTACGGGGGTGGAGCACGCCCCAGCGCTGTGATGTGAAACGCCCCTCCCTCCGGTGTCTGCCCTTCATTAGCGCTGTGTTCCTGCTCTCCTCCGCTGGCAACCTGCTTCGCTGCGATCCTCTGCAAGTGAGAGGGTCGGCTGCCACTATATCAATCATACTATGAATGTGCAGAAATAATAAAAAAATAGTGTAAACACTTCCCCGCTCGTGCTTGCAAAATGATGCAGGACACCCTGTGCTCATGCTTGGAGAGTTGGTGATGTCACCGCTCTCCGCGGCAGCGTGGACGCAGCCTAATTTTGCAAGAGCGAGCTGTTGAAGTATGTAAGTATTTAGGCTGCGCTTATAGTGCCGGTGACGCGACGTCGCCTTAAAACAAATGCATTGTCGCAGCCGCGTGCGCTTATAGTAAGCGTGACGTGGCGACGCGATTTTTTTAAGCCGGCAATATTTGATTTTTCATGGGTGGTCACCTCGTGACAGCCCCTGAACCAATCAATGGCCTTAGACATATTTGTATTTACATTGTATAGCGTTTAATAAAGGTTTTTTTTTTATGTGATTTTGATTACATCAGGCAGGGGGGGCCCAAGAAATTTCATGGATAAAAAGGGGGGCTCGGCATAAAAAGTTTGCTCACCCCTGGCTGTAGACTATGCTTGTTTTTTTGTTGACTTGTTTTGGAAGACCAGGTTGCACCTAAAATTAAGAAGGTCATTAAGATAGAGGATAATAAAGTAAGCGCACAGAACAGACTGACTGCCTTTAAAATTGTAGTATATACTGTAACGGACAAATCTTTATTTCTAGCTAAGTGAATTTCACTGGCTCGTCATACAATACATGTAGACATACTTTGTATGAGTTATTCAAAAGTACTTGAGACTAAACATTTATACAGCAAAGCGTAAGTGTTATATTCAGCGCACTAACAATTGTATTTTGTTCAGTTTGCACAGACGAGATGGAAATGGATTCAGGTGGAAAGATGACATTTCAAGAGCAAGCACTTATTCATAATATTGTTCCAGAAGTAACTGCTAACTGCATCAAAGAAGGTAACATGTTGTTTTCAATACAAACCGCAATTTCATGATGTAAAATAGTCACCAATTTGTCTTGGTATAAGGAGTATGTCATGCATTCAATGTATGTATTCCCACTTCTGTTTCTGTGCATGCTCCATGCTCCTAGTGCTCATAACTGGACAATCCGCTTTAAGTTTAAGCAGCCCCAGCTCCCTGCAATATAGGACATGTCAATATAGCTCCTCCCTCTGCTCCTGCAGCACAACGTGGACTGTACAGTGGGCAAGATGCGTTCTCTGTCTCACATAGTTACATAGTAATGAGTTTGAAAAAAAGATATGTCCAAGTTCAGCATATGCTAAATTCAGATGACAAACTTATCCTATATTTGTACAGTATTTACAGTATAATATATTGATCCAGAGGAAGGCAAACAAAAACAAAACCCCTGTATACCTTTCCTTTCTAAAAAGATATCCAACTTTGTTTTTTTAAGAGATCTATTGTTTCTGCCTTCAGTCTCCATCGGTAATGAATTCCACATTTTAACTGCCCTTACGTTAAAAAAAAAACCCTTTTGTTGCTGGTGAAATCTCCTTTCCTTTAACATTAAGGGATGACCCCGTGCCGTTTATATTGCCCTTTGGATTTACTGTATAGTCCTTTTGAAAGCTCCTTGTATTGACCCTGAATATATTGCTATATCATATACCTTCTGTTCAGAAACACAAACTCCTCTTTTCTAATGTAAACAAATCTAATTTAGCTAGCCTCTCCTCATAAGTCAAATTTTGCATCCCTTTATTAATTTGATGGCTATTCTAGTTCCATAATGAATTTTTTTTATTGAGTGGTGCCAAAAACTGTACTTCATATTCAAGGTGTGATCTTACACCTTGAACATGGAGGTGCTTTATACAATGACATAATTATGCTTTCCTTCCATCCATTCCCAGTTTAATGCAACGTGAGATTGTATTTGCCTTTGCAGCTACTGAATGACATTTGGCACTATTGCTACACCTACAGTCTAAAAGTACTCCTAAATCCTTCTCCATCAAGTAATCACCTAATTTTGCCCTATTCAATTTGTACGTCACCTGTTTATTCTTGTTTACCAAATGTATAACCTTACATTTATCCATATTAAACCACACCTGCCATTTACGTGCCCATGTTTCCAGTCTGTCCTAGTCCTTGTGGAGAGAAATTACATCCTGTTCTTATTTTACTATGCGTAATCTGTTACTGCTATACAAATTAAATATATTCTACCAAATAATCAACTATTGAGCTGTTTAAAAAGGGGCTCTTGCACTGTTAATAGCATGGCCAATCGTCTTGCTAAAAAAAATTAAAGCTGTCCCACGTAAAAGTAAAGTGCACTAATGATGGTGATGAGTTTGCTGGATTATGTTTTCAGTGAGGTAAAAATAATTGGGCAAATATACTGTATGTATTTTTATAGAGTTTCTGAATGTTTTACAGGGTGGACTCAGAAAGAGGAGCATTGTTTTATGTTGTTCCACTCCATTTAATTCACTATGCTAGTGCCCCTTTGTCAGAGACCTAAGTAGGAAAGGGAATGTGACTTTACTTGCACTATAACAAGTAAAAGGCAAATCAAATAACTAAATCTGCTCCCTTAAAGGGGATTTGAAAATAGTTATTACCCCATAAATTGACTTTGGTCCTAGGTAAGAGTAAACATTGCACAACCTGGAAACCAAGTGGAGGGCGCCTTTCCTGTTCTGCGCAGAGTGACATCCTAAAAAGGCCTAGCTCATTTTGTAACATTATTGTGAAATGCTTATAGTTGTAAGTTAGGAAGTCCTTATCCTTTTCAGTTGCTTTTGCAGCTCAGAGAGCTGTAGTCTCAATAATACAAATATGCAAAGAGAAAAAAAGCATAACTTTTACTGAATGCCATATGGTTCCCTATGGTCTCTGTGACATCCAGGGAACCTCATTAAGGACACCTTGAAGGTTTTAACAGTGGGGCATCTTGGTTTCCTTCGGTTAAGATGTTTGATCTACAAATAAAAGATCTTTTCCTTATGGTAATATTCATAGGATTTACAATTACTAAACTTAATGCACACACAATTATTCGTTTTTTGTTTTTTTAATTACTTTTTTTTATTGTAGGGATACCACAGCACAGCGAAAAGGCGAACTCGGAAAGTGAGGCTTCCCACCCAGTTGATACAGATGAAATGGAAACTTCTCATCCTGAAATTGACAACATGGTAACTGAAGAAAATGTGGAGAAGACTGAAAATGAGAACGTGACATTAGAGAAGCCGCCGTGTACACAAGAAGGAGCAAATCATGTTGTAAAACATGAGCTAGAGATTACTGTAGGGAATAAAAAAGAACCACAAACTATGTCACAAGTTCTGGAGGTCACCGTTAAATCACCTGAAACGCCCAAGTCTGTGACCAAGGATAACATTTGTTCCGAGATGGATGAGCGTTTTGATTTAGCTGGGGGTCAGGAACACTTTTCAGAGAAGAAAGATAATGCTCATGTCTCCGAAGCAGCTGATATTTTTCTGGAAATGGAAACCACTCCTCCAAGTGAGACTTTTACGGAAACCAGTTCACCTTTCGGGGATAAAACCATGAAATCCCCTGAAGATACCGATTCCCCTGTCACATCTGTTGATACCAGTAAGACCAGTGTGTCCTCCTCACCAGCAGTTTCCTTAGACTTGCATGCTTCCAATGACATATTTCAAAGTCAAACTCCGCTCCTCAGTTTTTGCACAGGAAATGCCTTGTCTACAACATATATTTCTGTGACTCCAAAAATTGGAATGGGTAAACCAGCTATCACCAAACGGAAGTTTTCTCCTGGCAGACCCAGATCAAGACAGGTAATATGCTTTTATTTTATGACGGGGACTTTATTGTTGGTTGTTTTAGACCTGTACCGATTTTATTGTTTTGATAACACAGATTCTCGAGTATTCCTGATCCTGTGTGTTACTCAGACTGAAACATCAAGACTTCATTACTAAATTCAATATTTCAATAGTTGTTTTTATGGTGTACCAGTGTGTTTTAATTATTATTATTGTTACTGAAATATGAGCCCATGTTCTAGACCAGTTTCTCCGTAGTTTTTACTGTTGTGTGCAAAAAAAATATTTTCTACCAATCCTATAGCTTTTTAGTGCAAGCTTTTTGTAAAGTGATGTGTTGGTTTGTTACCGAATTCCCTTATTCAGTACTCCTTGAACCACTTCTGTATTATTTGTCCCGTCTAAACTGTCGTTCCACACTATCCTGAGTTAAAGTTGACATTCCGGGCGCCTACACATGTAGACAACATATTTCTTAAAATGTCTTGATCCACATCACCAGCTATGTATGTATGTCTTTATTTATATAGCGCCATTAATGTACATAGCACTTCACAGTAGTAATACACACGACAATCATATAAATAGCTAATAATACAAATAACAGATCATTGGAATAAGTGCTTCAGACATAAAAGTAACATTTCGGAAGAGGAGTCCCTGCTCCGAAGAGCTTACAATCGTACAAGAGCTAGAATCCTAATATTCTTTAGGAATATTTAATCTCCCAGGCCTCAAGCATTTTACCAAATGCCCAGATCAAGGCCGTGAGTGCTGAGTGCATCAAACACATCGATTCATTGCAAGGCTGGAATGCAGGGGGAAACTACTCTCTCCTGACCCCTGTCAGTACAGGATCTGTAACAGGGGCGGGTAACGCCAGTCCTCAGGGGCCACCAACAGCTCGGGTTTTAAGGATATCCCTGCTTCAACACAGGTGGCTCATTCGTTTACTGAGCCACTGATTGAGCCACCTGTACTGAAGTAGGGATATCCTTAAAACCTGACCTGTTGGTGGCCCTTGGGGATTGGAGATGCCCACCCCTGATCTATAAGGTAGCAAATCAATTGTTACTCCAGAGCAGCCACATTCTTTTGTATAATGGACATCTTGCATCTTTACAGAAAGCTGGATATTTATATTTGGTGGTGGTGGGGTAGGGGAAAGCAATGGGAAATGCTCCCAAATCACTAGCACTTAAGTATGGCTTATATAATGTATGTATGTTAACATTACAAAACAGATGCAGGTTTGTAAAATGCTGCATACAAAGATTACCAAAAGGGCAGCTTTCATGTCCTTCCTTTTATTTGTTTGTTTTTTTGTCGCAAGAGGTTTGTGCTGCAATTTATTGGCAATAATTAGAGCAGCAATCCTGCCGAATTTCAATATTGTTTTTATGTACATAATTCAAACTCTGGGGTCCCCTGTGGTTAAGCAGCACTACAGGGATCCCTCGGTTCCTAAAATACCCGTCCAAAAGGAATTTTATACGGGAATATAAACCCCTCCCCCACCCGACAAGTTTGCAGCTTCCTATTGGCCTGTGAAATTTGGCGTCCAAATTTAAAATGTGAAGTTTACAAAGAAACCACTAGTAGGCGGAATTGCTGCAATAACAATGCAGCCCCAATGAACACTTTCAGCTGTTACATTTGATGTGAAATCCTCCATTTTTATAAAATTAACTACTTTTAAAGTAAACCCCGATTACCGCTTTTCCGTGGAAGGTCTCTCACGAGCCCCCTAGCATAAGCTGAAGAAGTATCCGACGTTACTGTAGCCCGTGGCGGGCGGCAGTAGAACATACACATTGTACTTGCGGGAGAAGCAACCATTGCTTACAATGAGCCACACGTCAAAAGATGGCGAACGCTATCGCGCGGTTATCCCCATGGGAGCGCTCCACGGGTTTCCGTGACGTTGGCTACATCCTTGATATTTTATATTTTCCAAATTAGGTTTCCTGACCTAAATTTGCACAGTTAAACTGATGAAACCACTTTTTTATTACAGGCTGCTTTCAGGTTATTGGTAATCCAATATCCTTTATTATAGGATCGAGTGCACATAATGTTTAGGGGAGTGCATATCAATGTGCATATTATTTGAGGTATCGTTTTTCAATGAAGTAGGATTTCTGGAAAAAGAGCATTGTGGGTCGGTCAGGTTATGTCTGTCGCTATTTATTTCCGTGTCATCATGAGGTTCTTCTCCAGTCATGCAGCACCCCAAATAATAATACACTATAATAGAAAATAAACACAGAAAGGAATGTTGGCCCTCAACCACACATTATTTAAGTTCTGGTGTGTAACAAAGTGACAATCCCTCCAACGTATAGTGCACAGCAAATATAAATATCACTAGAGAGCACATTCACATGTCTCAGACAGGTCTGCAACCCTGCTTTTCACCATCATCTCCCAGCATACAATGCTTCCACTGCAGAAGGGGATTCTGGGAAATTACAAATAAGCACACAGTGTCAACTTTTGGTTCTTACCCGTTTTTTCATGGACATCCCCTGGACTATTGAGCACTGCGACTTTTATTGTCTTCTCAGAGCACAAATGATTTAATTGATGTACACTAATTTCACTTTAACTTTTTCCGTAAACCTCTAATTTATGTATTTTGGATGTACAGTTAGGTGTTGTATTTTAAAATCTTGTGTATGATGATTTGAATAGTAGTTATACATAGAATCAATTGAAATAATAATCTGTAAACCACAAGTTAAATTAATCGTTTTAATGGCTACAAAGCATTTTATATAGACCTCGATGTCCTATTTTTAGAAGCCAATAACCGTTTATTTATGTCACTCGTGAGAATATCTTGAAGGGAATGTACAATTTCCTGTCCTCTCCCAGTAGTAGTGAAGGTAATGGGGAAATCATACCAATGACGAATATTAGGATATCAGATAGTGTTGCTCAGGAACATGCCTCCGTGGTTGCATGCCTCCCCTGCACACGCCTCGTGTTGGAGCACACAATACATTTTCCGTAGAAACAGCTGGAACGCCCCAAATGCTCTGCAATCGCACATAAAGAATATTGATGCAGCGGCTATGTTCAGAGACTGTTGAAATGTTTTGCTAGCAAACCTGTCACGAGAAGAAACTCTTTGGGTGCAATTAGAGGGATAACCTTTAAGAAATCTACTGTAGGAAACAGATGGTTTATTGGTACCTTATAAAGAGGATGAACCTCAATCTATCTTCTACAATAGCCATTCGCATAAACTCCAGTGTAGCTATTGAGTTGCTTTATCCAAATAAGTATTCTGAAGTACAAAATATGTTTAGGTTCAGATTCTAATGGTCTATCCATTTCCCTCACTGTTCTTATTGAATTCTCCTTAATGTCCTGCAATGTCCTGCAGTAAAGTCCTCCTTGCGTTTGGTTGGGCTGTTCAATGCTGGCCTTGGTCTGTATATTTTGCTACAGATCTGCATGAGGATTGGGAACCATCCAGCGTTGAGGGCCCTGTTCTGCACGCTCCCAACTCCCAGTGTGTCTCTTCCTGCCTGCACCCGTCACTTTTTGTGTGTGTGTGTGCGTGCATGTGAATTGTGTACACTCAGCCGTACATTCACATATAATTCAAACTATTTCTTGGAAATGTTTATTTTTAAAGAGCTAATCTATGTCTTATTTATGAACTGTTTTTGTCCCGAAATTTCAGATTAATATTTCTAATAAAAATGCCCTGTCATCTCATTCTCTCTCCTCCCAGTAAAGAGGGATACAAGCTACATTTAGCCTGTTATTATTTTCTGTTAGATGGAAAATGTTCCAATCTTCTCTGGAATAAAACCATTAACTATTTTATTAGACTTTTTAAACGTCTTAAGAGACCCAGCTATTGATCTCCTAAAAAGAATTGTAGAAATCATTTTAAAATAAATGAATTCAAGCCACAGCCCATTCAATCTGCATCACATCAGTGGGGAGTTTATAGATAACTAGTGCCACAGTTATTTCTTTTTAAATCACACACTTGATATGTAGTTACTAATTTTCAAACGATCTTCAGCATTCCCACCTTGTTTTGTATGAGAGTGGTAAACCTCTTGTGGCGCTGAGGAAAGGAGTGGCCTGTGACGTTCAAATGGACTGTAGAGATTGTCCAGTTCCTTGAATTGTTACCTCAAGAGAAGGGAGACAAAATATGGAGAGACACTACAATAGTGCATTACCCAAGAAACAGAAACATTGGATATGTAGACTGAGCAATTTTATAATCCAAAATGGAAAGATAAAAGTGTGTACAACTGTACATCAATTAGTAAAACAGCTGAGTGCTGGAGCACTCTGAATGAAACTTTGCTCCGCCGATAGGAAAAATTGGAATCCTACTCACCAAAGATGACTAGGACATACGCCATGAAATAATTGGTCTTTAGCTGATCAACACCGCTCGCAATGAGGTGCAACACGCCAGTTGTACACACTTTTATCTTTCCATTTTGGATTATTAAATTGCTCAGTCTACATATCCAATGTTTATGTTTCTTGGGTAATGCACTATTGTAGTGTCTCTCCATATTGTGTCTCCCTTCTCTTGAGGTAACAATTCAAGGAACAGGACAATCTCTACAGTCCATTTGAACTTCACAGGCCACTCCTTTCCTCAGCGCCACAAGAGGTTTACCACTCTCATATCCATCGCTGGTGGTGAGATAACCAGAGCAACTTTTTGGGCAGCTCAAATGACTCCTTTTCGGACTCTATTACACAGGTTTATTTATCATTGTCACATATTGTTTAATTAGTTTTATTTTATTTAGGTTGTCACGCGAACACTATATTGCGCTTAATTTTCACTCACCTTGTTTTGTAGCTTAGTATAAACAACATATGATTCGTATACCTGTTCAAAGCTTATATTATGTTCGGTCTAAAATGTTTGCTAGAGAGTTGCATGTTGCAGCAGCCTTACACTATGGATAACATGCTTTCTCCTGACCTCCCTGCAACGCAGCATCCAAAGCTCACATTCCTGCCCATGCCAGTGCTGTCCCTCTTGTGCAGACTAATTGCAGCCTTCCTAAGGCTCAGTTGTTGACAATGTGTCCTTAATTTCCTTACTGTGTGTCTACTTTTGCTTGGCCTTTTCTAACCCTTTATGTTGCTGGCTTTCATTTTATTTTTTTCTGTTGCTGAGTTTATACATACTGTATATTTTTTCACCTGCCGTATCTTAGGGGACTTGGAGTACCAATAATACTGTGAGCCCACCTTCCTGGTCCCCCGATGGCTCAGAAGGTTGGGACATTTTTAAAACCAGACAGCTTCTCGGCAGTGCATTTTGGAGCATCAAAGTGGTAAATAAATTGCATTTCTACTTACATTTACCTGTTTCTGTTACCTGTAGAGCAAGTAAAATATTTGACTGTAGTTTTTCGATGTGCTGTATTCATTGTAGGATGTGCGCCAGGTAATTTGGTTTATTGCATACATAGCAGCTGTTGTACTATAAAACAATTACGTGAAAGTTCAACTTCTGTATCTCAAAGCATTTGGAAATGATCAATGATTCCCGTAGAAAAGACCCTATAATGCGGTTCTAACATGGCTATTCTTGAAGCGCTGCTTTCTCTGGCTTATGCTTACAACTGCTATATTTGTATTTATTGATGTTAATCGAAGTATACTTTCCACGCTTTCATGTTATGTTCCTGTTGATCTGAAATCCTGCTTCACAGAAAAAGGATGGATATTTAAGCGTTTAATGGATTCATGTAGCCATGAATGTATTGTCTATTCCATGCATCACAAACCTAGAGCCCCCACACACCCTTTTTCTTGTTCTTTGGAAGTCATTTACAGATTGTTTGATTAAATAGATTTAGGCGCACACTGTGATCTGCTCCAGTTAAACAGATACAACCCTTTTAGTCACGTAATAAATGTGATAATAGAAAATGGCAACATCGCCTTTACTGTGGGCCAAGAAGACCCCAGATAGGGCAATGTCTGTCACGTTGCATATGAAAGGCAAAAATATGATCCATTCTGTGGAAGTGTCATTAATACAAAGGTATAGAGGCACCCCCAATGCTAATATGAGGACAAGAAAGGAGGAAAAAAACTTGGTGGAAGCTAAGCCATCAATGCCCCTGTGTTCCAAATAGAGACCTATAGTAGTATAATGTAGAGAGAGACACGATGGAGGCACACAGGTAGCTATGCACAAATGCGATGGTTTTCTGCATCGTAGTAGTTCTGTTTACTATTGTGCAGTAAACCAAAGTGTTTTTGATGAACTACTTGTGTGCCTCCATCTTGTTTCTACAGTATGGAAATGTTGTGGGTTGGATACAGAGTTGGGGAAGGATTAACTACCGTATTAAAACGACATTTCTACATCTATAGATTGAGCACACGGGTGATTTAAAAGACATTGGCTTATTTAAAAGTTGCTGACCAAAGCAGAATACATTTTTCAACAGCGTTTTTCCCATCACGGAGGCCAAGAAGGGTGGAAGAAGCAGGGGCTCCTGGCTCAGTGATTAAACTTTGCCCACTTCTTCCACCATCAAAACTTCCCCCGTCTTAACTTCCCCCGTCTTAACTTCTTCACCCACATCTCCCACACACAATAATAACTGAGGTTTTTTTAATTTATTTTTTATCACATCTGCTTGCTAAGCTTTTCTTTGTACCGCCTATATCCTATTCCTACCAAATTTCGAGATCTAAACTAGAGAAGCAAAAGCTAAAAGGGGTGGTTAATACACGTGTATATTAAAGTTTTTTAAAATCATTCCTACAACTCAGATATTTTTTTGTTGTTATTTTTCTGGTTTAAAAGCCTTTTATGGGGAAAAAAGTACATTTTTGTTCCGTTTGTGTAATGTTTTGTTGACACTGTAAACTTCTGCTGTTGTTGTAAGCATACATGTTTTCCCTGAAGCATGTTTCATTGAAAATACATGCTAGAAATAACAAAAAGAAATAACCATGCATTAGGGAAGGCAGCATTGTGCAATACAGAGTGCACGTGTGTTTATTCCTGAGGCAAGGGAAAATAATGGAACCCAAGGTATTTCTCATTGTATATGCAAGTAATGGCAAATATCTTGTTTGTTCTGAAAAAATATATACAATTTCACTTAAATTGAGACTCCTGGGGTATGATCCAATGGGCATTTCTACTAGGAGACCTGGGATCCTTAAATCATACTTGCATGATGCGCCTCTGTCTTTTCCATCTACCAAAGCTATGTTCGGCTATAGGCCTTCAATGAGATGTTGACTTCCCATGAATAAGCGAGTCCTTGCAGACTCTAGTACATTATTTATGGTGTTCAAGGCAGTTGATAGAAGTGCTGTATTGCAATTTGGGACATGCCATAGGTTCGCCCTAACTGGCACTGCAAGAAAGCATAGGGCATTAATCGTTAAATATAGCTCTATCCTTATTAGTTTGTAATGCCGTTTATTAGACAGTTGTCGGGTATGGCTTATATCGTTTCAAAAATCACCCTTTAATATTGGTGCTGCAAATGGAGCTATAACATGCAAGAAATACAGTATTTTTTACACGTTACATTGAGAATGATGTGGAGAAAAATCAAACGGGGGAATCCAATAGGTTACATTTAGATATAATAATAAAAAATAAATCAGACCTACACTTTTAAATACAGTAATTATTGAATTTGCAATGTTTCCACAATAAACAAAGGATTTGAAGGGTTTCTAAAAAGTCTTTTGCGATTAAGACTGTAAACTCCTGTATATAAAGAAAAAGTGGTAATCATTAGTTTCTTTCAGGAGGCAAAGAAATAATCCTTACTTCAAAGGGGATTTCATCTTTGAGGAAGCAAACTCACATGCTTTCCAGACCCTTTAAGATACATTACATTCCCCATGACCGTATATATCTGCGTAGAAATGCCTAATGCTGTACACACACATGCACTATGGATATTGTGACCGTGATCTATACAGTGCTACAGTATGCTTCTTGGTAGGAAGGAATAACTGAAGTTCATTTGTCAGAAATGTGGTGGAGTTGAGCAGAGGGAGATAGACCAAGACAAAGGGGCTAGGAAGTACAGAGAAACACCGAATGAAGCACAGAAGGTTGTAGATATTCAAGCAGAAGGGCCAATAGATCCCATAAGTATACAGCAGGCCAGGAAAGCCTTATCAAAGGAGTGATGTGTAACCGATTTGACTGAACTGTTGATCTCAGCAGTGGAACACAAGCATAGAACATAATATTAATATCCTTCTCTTGATATAGAGCGTCATCATTTGCACTAGGACACATGAAACATTACCAATGATCTTGTTTTGTAACTGTATCAGAAATCATGGAAAGGTAAAACAAGTTTAAAATTAAAAGTTAAGCAATCCCTCCCAAGCATCTTTGAGATAGATACATGAATGCAAAGTTAAAAAAATAATAATCTTTTAGTAATTGGCTTATGGAAACAATTAATTCCTATCAAGGAAACGGCAACTGATTTGTTCTATCCCTACAAATGTAACACTAAGTAGATATTTTGTGTGCTACAGCAAAAGAACGAAGTGTCCAGGGCATGGAAATATTTATTTGAAAGTAGAAATATGTTTCAAAACCGATAATTGGGTATTTTTAAAGCTGCCGTTCAAGCTGCCGTTTTTAAAAAACAATATTTGTGTGTGTGTGTGTGTGTGTGTGTGTGTGTGTGTGTGTGTGTGTGTGTGTGTGTGTGTGTGTGTGTGTGTGTGTGTGTGTGCGCGCGCGTGCGCAGGTATATATGTTGATATATGTAGATATATCGATAAATTGCCAGAGCCTCTTTCGAGAGAAGGGCATCAAGCAAAAGCAAGTTTTAACAACCCATAAATAAGTGGAAGAAGATATGACCGATCTGTCAAAAACCAGTTCCAAGTTATGCTGAGATGCTTCAATTATTCCGTTCTAAATCTAGGAGACACACACATTGTTAACTGTGAAACAAACATCACAAATGGTTAATGGAAACATAATTTCACTTCATCAGAACTCTTATCTAGACGATGCCTGCATATACTGTAGCCACGCTGCTGGTTTACATGGGCAGTCCCAGTTAGCATGTTTTGCAGTTGCAATCATAGTAAAGCACTGATCTATACCCTGTGTACCATTTTATGTTTGGCTGCTTCATCATTTAGTGTATAAACCAACCTAAAGCAGTACCAGCACTCTCTGTCTCACAGCTAAAGATACTGAAGAATACAAGTGTAGTGAAAATGAGCAATTTTAATGACACTAGCAATAAACTGAAATTATAGCAACAATAGCCAATCTGTCAATGAGAAAATGAATGTCACCATGGGAAAAGTCATAACATAAGGGGTGGAGGGGAAAGCAGGAGAAGGGAGGAAAAAAACACATGAAACAAAAGGAAAAACCACAATATGGAAAAAGGAAAGCAAACTAGGGGGGCGACGTTTCGAGGGGTAGTCCAGTCCTGACAGCGCCCGGCCTCCGTCCACTCCAGTCTTAGTACAGGCTGCCTTCTAGCCGCACTCGCGCTTCTGCCCTCGCTCTCGCCGCTGCCCGCCTTCCGACGCCCTCGCCTCCGCAAGTTATAGTGGTAATACGTGTCCGGTATTGCCTCCAATTTTATACGGGACAGGCATCGGAATTACTGTCCTGTCCTGGTGTAAACAAGACACCTGGCAACCCTTCCCTCATAGCGAGGGAGAATGCCACAGTAATTCTGTGGCTGCCGTGTTCACAGCAGAGTCATAAAGCAGCCTTTAGAAAATGTACATGTAACAATTTTTTAGAGCCCTTGCAAAAATGCTATGTCCAACCAATCAGCAATTTGTGAAAAGAATGAAATATACAATATGATTTTCGAACAATAAATAAATAAAACTGCACATTTAGCCACAAAACAAGTTATTTTCAATTAATAGTTTTGTCCTTTTTTTAATTGTTTAAAAAATGTTTTTATAAATTGATTGTGTTAACATTTAACAGGTAAACAGTAACAGCTACTTCATATTAATTGGAGAATATATCTAAAAAATATACCATAGTGTAAGGATTATGACTACATTTTGGTTTATAGCTGGCTTAATAACGGTGTATCCTGGGTAACTTTTCACTGGGCGCTTCATCAGTACTGGGGTGCAACAAGTCGCGTTTTATTCTCATCTCTTAGTGAAGGACGTCACTTTGCTTTTCTTGCCTCAACAGGGTCGTGGTTCCGGGTTTCCTGGGAAGAGAAGACCACGTGGTTCTGGCCTGTCGGGGCGCGGTGGAAGGGGCCGTTCCAAATTAAAACCCGGCATTGGCAACATCATAATACCAGGGGTACAAAACGAACCTTTACTGGAAACTCGTTCACCAGCTAATGTACATTTTGTATGAATCAAGGGGGATGGGAGGAAAATAAATGTTTACCGGTCAACGGTCAGAAATTCTTAGTGGAACAGGGTCATGTGATGCATCTATAAATGCGATACAGTATGTCTATATTGATGAGCAAAGTTTAATGTAAGTATGGTGAGCCTCCAAATGACATTTTAACATTGATGTCTATGATGAGAGAAGATTTGAGCACCCGCCACATAAGACGTTCAGCATCTGAGGGACTTACCAGATCTTATGCCAACCCTCCTGTTACTATATGATCATACATAGTTGTAACTGTTGCGTCTGAATTATCAGTACAGGCATACCCCGCATTAACGTACGCAATGGGTCCAGAGCATGTATGTAAAGCGAAAATGTACTTAAAGTGATACTTAAATGTACTTAACTTTTTCCCACTTATCTGAACCCCATTAAGTTCAGCTCCGGAGATGACCTGCTTCCTGAGATACTTGCCTCCATAATGGCAGCCGGTAGCAGCTCTGCAGGTGTAACGCCCACGGTCGCGTAGGAAGCCGCGGCCTCATGTTTGGCTTCCTATTGGCCCATATGATGCGGGAGCTTTACACGGGAAAGCCGTGCTTGCTCAGCCAGAGTGGCACCTACTTCGGAGCCAAGTATCTTCGGGAGCAGGGGGCCCCCGGAGCTGAAGTGAACGGGGTTCATCTCCAGAGAGCCCACGCTTCAGTCCTATATAAAGAAAATTGCACACAGAAAACACAGGCTTGGATTACGCCTGCCCATTATTTCATGTGATTTCCAGCTAGTGAACTAGTCACCAGATAGAAAAAAATAGTAGTAGCAAATTCTGGGACTTGTTTCCCCAGTCCCTGTGGGGTCTGTATTTTGCAACAATAGTTTAAAGCCCTGGTTGTGATTTGGGCGAATCGTTGGACAATGAACGGTTGTTCTGTATTACACCAGCACAATCGCGCTGTGTATCTGTAAAGACCTTTTTTTTTCTGTATCAAACGAGATAAAGCGGAGCAATTATATTGTGAGGTCAACTATTGCCAGTGAAAACCTTTTGAGAATATATTGCTGCTTATAAATTTGCAATATCTTCAAATAAGTTTCCGCGATAAAGATAGGGGAGCAAAATACACTCATAAATATTCAGCATTAAGCTTGTATTTAATTCCACCTCAGTTTAGCCATTCACTTAGTCAAAAGTTAGAAACAATGGTTCTTATTGTAGCAACCATTGTGCATACTTCCAGTCTTAGAAATACCATTCTGTACACAACATAAAAAATGGAACTCATCGCTGTAGAAAGTGTAACATTAAACAAGCAATAAAAGATTTGGTGCCATTTGCCATTTATAGAGGGCTTTTTTGTGGATAATGCCAATATATTATAATGCACCCTAGCCTGAGTTTTGGGAGCCATAGGAAACATCAAGGTTTTATTCAGAAGGACTTGTCAGCGCAAACACGTGCATTAAACCCATAAATTCAGTGTTCTCATGTAAATAGTCACTGTTCTGGTTTTTGTTTTTGTGTTGTAGGTAACTACAGTTGATGTTTCATCATACAAAGAGGAGGAAGAAACCTCAATGCACAATACAGTCGTCTTATTTTCCAGCAGCGACAAATTCACCTTGCATCAGGTTGGAAATTTGGTCATAAGAGGGGGATGAAACTAAAGGGGCAGCTCTTCAGTGCTGGAGATGTGTGGCATATTTCAAATTGTAGCATATGCTCTCTGCACTGAAGCAGTAATAGTAGGGGCACTTGGTTTCCGGGAACATGTATAAGAGGAGATTAAATGTAAGTGTTTGTTCCATGATCCTAAAGAGGGGAATCAATAAAGAGCAATAACTGGTAGCCAATAGTCCTTAAATCAGCGGTCTTCCCCAAAAAACAAACATAGAGTGATACTAGCACATGATATTGCATGTTCTGCAGGAAAGATTTACAGCTCTCTGAAGTTAGACAGCAGTGGATTTTTAAAGTTGTGGGTTTTTGTGTGTGTTTCCTTTCTGGTAGGATATGTGTGTCGTATGCGGGAGTTTTGGCCATGGTGCTGAAGGAAGACTTCTTGCTTGTTCTCAGTGTGGCCAGTGTTACCATCCATACTGTGTCAGTATTAAGGTGGGCGTCTGCTGTTTCTTTTACAATCATTATTACTATTTTACAAATAGTTAATTGTTTGGTAATGTGTAAGTTCTCCTTTATTTACCTTTTGTCCATTCTGCATAGATAATGTCAGATCATTATATTCTATTAAAAATCTGCATAGCAACTGATTATTATATGTACTGCTATATTGAGTTAGCATTTTAGTAACCAGATTTGTGTTTTGTTTTGTTTTGGCGCTCTTTCCAGTGGGACAAAAGCAGGGTTTAGGTCTCACACCAGAACCCCACTCTTTTCTGATTATATTTAGGTCACAAGTCAGATCACAAATTATTAATGGACTTCCGATTAAAACTCTTCAGACCTCCTGTATCAAAAGTTTTCAGAATTGTATTTGTGATTTGATGATAAAAGAACAGTCTTAAGATGGGTGTGGCCTACTCCAGTCCTCAACGGGTCGGGTTTTAAGGCTATCTAAGCTTCAGCAGAGGTGGCTCAGTCAGTCTCTGCTTCAGCATAGTTGATAGTCTGCATAGTCTGAGCCACCTCTGCTGAGCTGGGGGGGCGGACGGAGTTGGCCACCCCTGGTCTAAGAGTTGTGGATCCCATTTCATTTCAATCTGAACATTGAAGTCGACCTGTAACATTCCATTACCATCGGTTTTCTCTAATGACATGGGAATAAATAAGAATGTGTTGTACATCACTGTAAAGTATTTTGAAGAAACAATTGCCACCCTGGCTGCATGTTTCCGGAGGATGCGTTCTCATTTTGTGTGTGGCTTCCTCTAGCTTACTAAAGTGATCCTGCGTAAAGGCTGGAGGTGCCTCGAGTGCACAGTATGTGAAGCCTGTGGAAAGGCTACTGACCCAGGAAGGTTGCTACTTTGTGACGGCTGTGACATTAGCTACCATACGTACTGCCTGGATCCCCCCTTACAGACTGTCCCCAAAGGAGGCTGGAAGTGCAAATGGTTGGTTTGGCTACAATAGATTTAATTTATATATAGTCTTAATACATAGTGTATATATACACACTAAAGACTTTGATGCTGGGTGTTTCAATTGCTGCAGTGTAAATCACTTAAAAGAAAAAAAGCAATAATACAATTAAGGACCCTTTTTTAGCTGTATGCTTTCATCTGTTTCCAAAATGCAAACTCATGACAAAAATGGACCAATTGCAGTAATATTTTAAGGGGTTAAATTTAAGTTACCATAATTTTAATGTATTATATAACATTTCTTTAACCCAACACTGAAGTTGGGTTCAACTTCCCCAATCGCCACCTAGGTTGGCTCCCTCTGCCCCTGCCGGGTTAGACCCCATACGCCCCGCTGCACTGATAGGGCCACCCGGCCACGTAGTGAAGGAGAAGGTGGCGGGACAACTTCTTTGTTACATGCAATGGGGCCCACTAGTCACCAGTTCTGCCCCTGTATCGAGGGGGACAGGTGTCTAGAAGTTGATTGACACTCATCCATTCAGAGACCCCCAATGAAAATGAAATGTATAATTTCCAAAGAAACTAAAAATGTTTGTTTTAATTACAATTACATTTGTTTAAGGAAGACATTTACATAGTTTTATAAATGTTTTTTTATTTTATTTTTTCATTACAAAAGGCAATGCTTTGCAATACATTGCTGGCAGGAAAAGGGTTAAAAAATAAATGCAATGCACCTGATTAAAACCTGCACAGTTCATATCAGTAAATACAGACCTCAGAGGGGACTTGGGTTCCAATGGGGATCCAGTGTCTGGAAATAATAAATCTTATGCCCATATATAGAAGTGCGTGTGTGCGTGTGTGCGTGTGTGCGTGTGTGCGTGTGTGCGTGTGTGCGTGTGTGCGTGTGTGTGTGTGTGTGTGTGTGTGTATTGCATGCCTTGTGACAAAGTAGTTCAAATTCTCGAATGAAACTACTTTATGGACATTAATACAAATTAATTTCCGTTTTGTAGGTGTGTTTCGTGCACCAATTGCAAAGCAATAACCCCAGGGTTAAGGTGTGAATGGCAGAATAATTACACACAGTGTGCACCCTGTGCCAGTCTATCTACCTGCCCTGTCTGTTGTCAGAACTACAGAGAGGATGAGCTTATTCTTCAGTGCAGGCAGTGTGATAGGTAAGTGACTTGGCTTTAACCCATTTCTTGCCATACTTGCATCCACCAACCTCATATCCTTGCCTGTTTTTGTTTACTTTTTTGTTGCTGATAGCATTGTTATTCAAGGGTAGTACTCTATAAATGAATCTGCTTTCTTCAGGTGGACGCACGCGACATGCCAGAACCTAAATACAGAGGCAGAAGTTGAGAGCGCTGCAGACAGTGGGTTTGACTGCTCTATATGTAAGCCATATGCAATACCAGCACATGGTAAGAGACGCTTCATACAGAACCGTTTGTGTCTAATATTTCATTTTCAGTGTCGCCTAGGTTTTAAAATCTGAACATTTTAGTCAAATATCAACCACTTAATTCGATATCTAGTGTTGCAGTTTTTCTAATCTAGATCAGAAAAATATATTGTTAATGTTTTAATTATTTTGATTTCAAACAAAGTTGGTATTTTATATACTTGTGCACATATACACAATTGACCATCATTTGTAGCAGTTTGGTATAAAAGCAGCAATCCTGGCCGTGTTTTATATTTTAAACATAATTGAGACCAGGGGGTCCGAGATACTTGGTTTTTGGTGCCTGAGCACTTTCTGGATTTTTTTAAGATGTGGCCTGATACCACCCAATAGGAAGCCGCAACATCAGTCATTGCGGCTTTATATTGGCCCGTGGTTTGGTGGCCATTTTGAATCGCACAGCTGGGAGACATCTGCACCTTAAGCAGTAAGTATCTTTTCAGCCCTTGGAGCTAAAAAATAAAAACCGCTGTTCATCTCTGGGGGGAGGGGTGGAAGCCCCCCACTTCCAGTTATGTTGTAAAGTCCCCCCCCCCCACCCCCACTTCCAATTATGTTGTAAAAAAATAAATAATGATTAGCTGCTTTCATTCTATTTTGTGCATTTCCGTAAAACTGTTCTGATCGTGAAAGAGCCAGGAACTTCTCCAACTTGTTGTGAAGAGCATTGCATCTTGTGATTCATGTAATACAGTTTATACAAGCACCACACGCCAAGTACGGTCGCTTCACATTTGGGGGGTGATGGAATTTAAGATGACTATGGCAGGGGGGCTCTCGGCTGGTCTTTTCTTAGTACAGTACACTATTTTAATGACTTTTTTTTTTTTTCCTGTGTGTTTTCATTGCCACGCTCAGAGGACTGTGAATCGCCGATTGATGCTCAGATTGTTCCAAAAACAAGAGAACCAGGTAATAAAAATGATTGATCTGGCTTCACGCCTCCATGTACTTTATATCTGAGATTGATAACTTCTCCCCGTCTCATTCAAGTGGGGGTGCACCAAACGCAAGAGGTTTGTTAGAAAGAGCAATAACCTTAGTGGAAGGGCCCCGTAGCCATATGCTGGCTGTTTGTCATATGACTTTGTGATATAGTGCCTTTATATTGTGTTTGGGAATATACAGCCTTTTCTCACCAATAAACATGAATAATAATAATGATGGGTATCTCAAAAGGCTTCAACTATTAACTAGTGGTGCAAGATGGTCCTACAGCACACAGCAACTCGCCCCATTTACAGCCATCCTAGCAAATATAAGCTTACATTACTAAATACAATGGGCTTTTCACTTGTCACTAGAAGTTTTAACTTTTTGATCCTTCTGTTACTTTTCCTTGATTTGCTCCAATTTGTACTCTTGATTTATTATTTTTACACTCAATTACCTCCTTGCCTTTTGTGGCATCCTTTGTCCGACATAATAGAAGGAAATGCTTTTAGTGCTGTTGTTTTGTTGTGCTAAAAGCTCAAAAAAGGCCTATTTATGCCCTTTGCTGCCAGAGGGGTTAAAAAAAGTGATCTTGCCTATTCAGCCTCTCTGTGATGAGTGGCAGACTAGGCTGCATTACACTGTGCTGCAGAACAGCCAGACTGCTTCCTGAGAAATTGCCCTCCTGCATCCAGCGGGATGACATTTTGCTAGTCTTGTTGTCTCCGTGCTCTGGGATTAGACCGCTGCTGGTATCCCACTAGGCTGCCACTTATTTCAAACACTCCTCCCAAACTGTGTTTAATGTTTACTTTAAAGACTTCAACGCTTGCAGACAAAACAGGGCTGCAATTTGCTACATCCCGTTTCCATTGCCATTTAGCTGCTAGAATGTACTTCGCAATTATACCACATAGTGGTTTTTAAAGCCACAATCCCGCTTTCTAGTTTAGTTTTTTTTGGTTTTTACATAATTGATAGGGGGCTGAGCTGAGCTGCTTTACACTCTGGGGCGCCCTGTTCCAAAGATTCTTACCGGTTTAGTTGCTGGTGTTGCTGCTTCCTCTAGTGAAATCAAAATGGCCACCAAACCTTGCAGGTCTCGTGGGCCCACAGGAAGCCGCAACATCATTGGAGGCTTTCTGTTGAATGACTGCGGACGACATCTTTGAAAGTCAAGAAAGTAAACTTGCAACTAAACTAGTACGTACTTCAGGAACTATGTGTTCCCCAGTTCAAAAAATACAGTAGCACGGTTCACCACCTGGTTCCAATTCTGTGAACGGCAATGTAGAAAATAGATGGGATTTGCTGCTTTATATTAACAGTATTCACTTGTCTGCCCCTGGTCCATTTCCTTATGAGTCCGGTGATCACCCTCTTTATTTTCTGTGTACCAACATGGCTATCTTCTTATATTCCACAAAACCCTATTTTAGATCCTCTGAAAACGTTCACCCAGGACGGCGTGTGTTTGACAGAGTCTGGGCTCTCACAGTTACAGAGTTTAACAATCACAGTACCAAGAAGGAAACGATCAAAACCAAAGCTAAAGCTAAAGATCATCAATCAGAACAGTGTGGCAGTGCTGCAGGCCCCGCCAGACCCCCAGTCTGAGCACTCCAGAGATGGAGAAATGGATGACAGCAGAGGTACAGTCTTTTATCTCGCCAGCTAACACTCTTTGTGTGTGTGTATTAATAACATTATACATGAAACCATGTGCAACGGGGTTTTTACTCTTAACTGCTACAAAGAATATATGAATATATATCTTTGTAAATGTATGTCTAGTAATACATGTATGTATAGTTTTGTAACTATTAACTCATGACTCTTATGCTCTGTTCTTCTGAATTTTGTTCATGAGAGCTAGCAAGATGTGTGTAACAAGATGCTCAAGTAAAATAGAAGGAAACATTGAAATATCAAGGCTATTTACAAAAAAATGAAGACTGTTAAGGTGGCCTCCTTTCTCAGCCGGTTGAAATAAACGATAATGTATTCCCATTGGTCTCGCTTATTATTGAATAGGAAATGTCCTCAGCAGTATAGTGGTGAAAAAGCTGTCTGTAGTCACACGTCTTTATCCTCACTTGGATTCCCCAGATACAAATCTCTTAAGCAAGACACCATTAACATTTAAAGCATGGCTCCATTGTCTTCATTCTTCATACCTACTTAGGGAGAAATAGCCACAGCGGGAACAGCCGCCTATAGTAAAGGTCCAGAGTAGTGAGAAAAGTTGAGGCAGTGCACAGCCAAAAGGAGCATCGGTCAAGGTCAATACAAAAATACCTTTATTCTGTTTGCATGGTATAAAAAAGGAGGCACAAGTACCCTCCTATGCGTTTCGCATAACCGGTGCATGCAAACAGAATAAAGGTATTTTTGTATTGCCCCTGACCGGGGCTCCTTTTGGCTGCGCACTGCCTCGACTTTTTTCATTACTCTTGTTCTTGAGAGCACCTGATTTAATTGTGTTACATCTTCTTAGTACTGTATGTTCAATGCTGGGCAATTCATGATCATAATCTGGTGTGCAGAGGTTAATCTCTGCTGCCAGAAAGACCTCTAAAGCAATACATCGCTCCCCTCTTGCATATAAAGGATAGGGTACTTTTATATACTACATGTAATTATTGTATAGCTGTCGAGAGTATATTAACAAATCTGCTAAATGCTGCTGTAAATGAAGGGTTGTTTTAGATTTGTTTCCTAATGCTGTGTTGAAATGAAATATTGAATTTTAGTAGTAATAGAATAGGAATATGGAGGGCAAAATCATCTCCCATAGGAGGCCGAGTGCCATTATATCTTCCCTTTGCACCCTTCTGTTCCTCACTGAGGGGAAGAGAAGGCCGAGTGCCATTATATCTTCCCTTTGCACCCTTCTTTTCCTCACTGAGGGGAAGAGAAGGCCGAGTGCCATTATATCTTCCCTTTGCACCCTTCTGTTCCTCACTGAGGGGAAGCGAAGGCCGAGTGCCATTATATCTTCCCTTTGCACCCTGCTGTTCCTCACTGAGGGGAAGAGAAGGCCGAGTGCCATTATATCTTCCCTTTGCACCTTCTGTTCCTCACTGAGGGGAAGAGAAGGCCGAGTGCCATTATATCTTCCCTTTGCACCCTTCTGTTCCTCACTGAGGGGAAGAGAAGGCCGAGTGCCATTATATCTTCCCTTTGCACCATTCTGTTCCTCACTGAGGGGAAGAGAAGGCCGAGTGCCATTATATCTTCCCTTTGCACCCTGCTGTTCCTCACTGAGGGAAGAGAAGGCCGAGTGCCATTATATCTTCCCTTTGCACCTTCTGTTCCTCACTGAGGGGAAGAGAAGGCCGAGTGCCATTATATCTTCCCTTTGCACCCTGCTGTTCCTCACTGAGGGGAAGAGAAGGCCGAGTGCCATTATATCTTCCCTTTGCACCCTGCTGTTCCTCACTGAGGGGAAGAGAAGGCCGAGTGCCATTATATCTTCCCTTTGCACCTTCTGTTCCTCACTGAGGGGAAGAGAAGGCCGAGTGCCATTATATCTTCCCTTTGCACCTTCTGTTCCTCACTGAGGGGAAGAGAAGGCCGAGTGCCATTATATCTTCCCTTTGCACCTTCTGTACCTCACTGAGGGAAGAGAAGGCCGAGTGCCATTATATCTTCCCTTTGCACCCTGCTGTTCCTCACTGAGGGGAAGAGAAGGCCGAGTGCCATTATATCTTCCCTTTGCACCCTTCTGTTCCTCACTGAGGGGAAGAGAAGGCCGAGTGCCATTATATCTTCCCTTTGCACCTTCTGTTCCTCACTGAGGGGAAGAGAAGGCCGAGTGCCATTATATCTTCCCTTTGCACCCTGCTGTTCCTCACTGAGGGAAGAGAAGGCCGAGTGCCATTATATCTTCCCTTTGCACCTTCTGTTCCTCACTGAGGGGAAGAGAAGGCCGAGTGCCATTATATCTTCCCTTTGCACCCTTCTGTTCCTCACTGAGGGGAAGAGAAGGCCGAGTGCCATTATATCTTCCCTTTGCACCTTCTGTACCTCACTGAGGGAAGAGAAGGCCGAGTGCCATTATATCTTCCCTTTGCACCCTTCTGTTCCTCACTGAGGGGAAGAGAAGGCCGAGTGCCATTATATCTTCCCTTTGCACCTTCTGTACCTCACTGAGGGAAGAGAAGGCCGAGTGCCATTATATCTTCCCTTTGCACCATTCTGTTCCTCACTGAGGGGAAGCGAAGGCCGAGTGCCATTATATCTTCCCTTTGCACCTTCTGTACCTCACTGAGGGAAGAGAAGGCCGAGTGCCATTATATCTTCCCTTTGCACCCTTCTGTACCTCACTGAGGGGAAGAGAAGGCCGAGTGCCATTATATCTTCCCTTTGCACCTTCTGTTCCTCACTGAGGGGAAGAGAAGGCCGAGTGCCATTATATCTTCCCTTTGCACCCTGCTGTTCCTCACTGAGGGGAAGAGAAGGCCGAGTGCCATTATATCTTCCCTTTGCACCCTTCTGTTCCTCACTGAGGGGAAGAGAAGGCCGAGTGCCATTATATCTTCCCTTTGCACCTTCTGTTCCTCACTGAGGGGAAGAGAAGGCTGAGTGCCATTATATCTTCCCTTTGCACCTTCTGTTCCTCACTGAGGGGAAGAGAAGGCCGAGTGCCATTATATCTTCCCTTTGCACCTTCTGTTCCTCACTGAGGGGAAGAGAAGGCCGAGTGCCATTATATCTTCCCTTTGCACCCTGCTGTTCCTCACTGAGGGAAGAGAAGGCCGAGTGCCATTATATCTTCCCTTTGCACCCTGCTGTTCCTCACTGAGGGAAGAGAAGGCCGAGTGCCATTATATCTTCCCTTTGCACCCTGCTGTTCCTCACTGAGGGGAAGAGAAGGCCGAGTGCCATTATATCTTCCCTTTGCACCATTCTGTTCCTCACTGAGGGGAAGCGAAGGCCGAGTGCCATTATATCTTCCCTTTGCACCATTCTGTTCCTCACTGAGGGGAAGCGAAGGCCGAGTGCCATTATATCTTCCCTTTGCACCTTCTGTACCTCACTGAGGGAAGAGAAGGCCGAGTGCCATTATATCTTCCCTTTGCACCCTGCTGTTCCTCACTGAGGGGAAGAGAAGGCCGAGTGCCATTATATCTTCCCTTTGCACCCTGCTGTTCCTCACTGAGGGAAGAGAAGGCCGAGTGCCATTATATCTTCCCTTTGCACCCTGCTGTTCCTCACTGAGGGAAGAGAAGGCCGAGTGCCATTATATCTTCCCTTTGCACCTTCTGTTCCTCACTGAGGGGAAGAGAAGGCCGAGTGCCATTATATCTTCCCTTTGCACCCTGCTGTTCCTCACTGAGGGGAAGAGAAGGCCGAGTGCCATTATATCTTCCCTTTGCACCTTCTGTTCCTCACTGAGGGGAAGAGAAGGCCGAGTGCCATTATATCTTCCCTTTGCACCCTGCTGTTCCTCACTGAGGGAAGAGAAGGCCGAGTGCCATTATATCTTCCCTTTGCACCTTCTGTTCCTCACTGAGGGGAAGAGAAGGCCGAGTACCATTATATCTTCCCTTTGCACCCTTCTGTTCCTCACTGAGGGGAAGAGAAGGCCGAGTGCCATTATATCTTCCCTTTGCACCCTGCTGTTCCTCACTGAGGGAAGAGAAGGCCGAGTGCCATTATATCTTCCCTTTGCACCTTCTGTTCCTCACTGAGGGGAAGAGAAGGCCGAGTGCCATTATATCTTCCCTTTGCACCCTGCTGTTCCTCACTGAGGGGAAGAGAAGGCCGAGTGCCATTATATCTTCCCTTTGCACCTTCTGTTCCTCACTGAGGGGAAGAGAAGGCCGAGTGCCATTATATCTTCCCTTTGCACCTTCTGTTCCTCACTGAGGGGAAGAGAAGGCCGAGTGCCATTATATCTTCCCTTTGCACCTGCTGTTCCTCACTGAGGGGAAGAGAAGGCCGAGTGCCATTATATCTTCCCTTTGCACCCTGCTGTTCCTCACTGAGGGGAAGAGAAGGCCGAGTGCCATTATATCTTCCCTTTGCACCATTCTGTTCCTCACTGAGGGGAAGAGAAGGCCGAGTGCCATTATATCTTCCCTTTGCACCCTGCTGTTCCTCACTGAGGGGAAGAGAAGGCCGAGTGCCATTATATCTTCCCTTTGCACCTTCTGTACCTCACTGAGGGAAGAGAAGGCCGAGTGCCATTATATCTTCCCTTTGCACCCTTCTGTTCCTCACTGAGGGGAAGAGAAGGCCGAGTGCCATTATATCTTCCCTTTGCACCCTGCTGTTCCTCACTGAGGGGAAGAGAAGGCCGAGTGCCATTATATCTTCCCTTTGCACCTTCTGTTCCTCACTGAGGGGAAGAGAAGGCCGAGTGCCATTATATCTTCCCTTTGCACCTTCTGTTCCTCACTGAGGGGAAGAGAAGGCTGAGTGCCATTATATCTTCCCTTTGCACCCTGCTGTTCCTCACTGAGGGAAGAGAAGGCCGAGTGCCATTATATCTTCCCTTTGCACCTTCTGTTCCTCACTGAGGGGAAGAGAAGGCCGAGTGCCATTATATCTTCCCTTTGCACCCTTCTGTTCCTCACTGAGGGGAAGAGAAGGCCGAGTGCCATTATATCTTCCCTTTGCACCCTGCTGTTCCTCACTGAGGGGAAGAGAAGGCCGAGTGCCATTATATCTTCCCTTTGCACCCTGCTGTTCCTCACTGAGGGGAAGAGAAGGCCGAGTGCCATTATATCTTCCCTTTGCACCCTTCTGTTCCTCACTGAGGGGAAGAGAAGGCCGAGTGCCATTATATCTTCCCTTTGCACCTTCTGTTCCTCACTGAGGGGAAGAGAAGGCCGAGTACCATTATATCTTCCCTTTGCACCCTGCTGTTCCTCACTGAGGGGAAGAGAAGGCCGAGTGCCATTATATCTTCCCTTTGCACCTTCTGTTCCTCACTGAGGGGAAGAGAAGGCCGAGTGCCATTATATCTTCCCTTTGCACCCTGCTGTTCCTCACTGAGGGGAAGAGAAGGCCGAGTGCCATTATATCTTCCCTTTGCACCCTGCTGTTCCTCACTGAGGGGAAGAGAAGGCCGAGTGCCATTATATCTTCCCTTTGCACCCTTCTGTTCCTCACTGAGGGGAAGAGAAGGCCGAGTGCCATTATATCTTCCCTTTGCACCCTTCTGTTCCTCACTGAGGGGAAGAGAAGGCCGAGTGCCATTATATCTTCCCTTTGCACCCTGCTGTTCCTCACTGAGGGAAGAGAAGGCCGAGTGCCATTATATCTTCCCTTTGCACCCTGCTGTTCCTCACTGAGGGGAAGAGAAGGCCGAGTGCCATTATATCTTCCCTTTGCACCCTGCTGTTCCTCACTGAGGGGAAGAGAAGGCCGAGTGCCATTATATCTTCCCTTTGCACCTTCTGTTCCTCACTGAGGGGAAGAGAAGGCCGAGTGCCATTATATCTTCCCTTTGCACCCTGCTGTTCCTCACTGAGGGGAAGAGAAGGCCGAGTGCCATTATATCTTCCCTTTGCACCCTGCTGTTCCTCACTGAGGGGAAGAGAAGGCCGAGTGCCATTATATCTTCCCTTTGCACCTTCTGTTCCTCACTGAGGGGAAGAGAAGGCCGAATCTTCAGGCCGGTGTTTGCTTATAAAAATGGTGTACTGTGTAATAAGGGTTCAGATGTAAGTTCGAAGTTTCTACAAAAGGGAAATAGACTGTCGTACGCAATAGGGAATGGATTTATAGCTTTTCGAGTTATATAATGTACATGTGTGAACACGATTGTTGTACAGTGTTGTACACCTCTACCAAACAAAAAGCTCTGAAGTGTACCACTTTTTTTGTTCTAGAAGGTGATCTTATGGACTGTGATGTAAAATCTGACTCAAGCCCTGAACGGGAACCTATTGATGATGATTCCAAAGGTGCAGAAGCCATGGATGGCATAAAGAAAAGGAAGAGAAAGCCATACAGACCTGGTACAGCGCCACCAACATTACAAATAAATAAAAGCATATGAAAAAGTTTTTCCACAGGGAACGTCTTTCTACCCACACAACTCTATTGATCCCCGTCACAGTACTTTCAAATAGATAATACAATTGAGAGGCGCTTTGGTCATTTTAGCCGTTTGCTGAAAAGTGGGAGTTCAGCCATTGCACCAGTGGGATGCGTTAAGTTCTTGGACACGAATAGTCTGCAGGTCTCGTGGAAATGAAAGCTATAATAGTGTAAATATTGTGACTTTAACCCCTTTTGGTTATGGACCAGGTGATATGTTGTTTGATTTGATATAATAGTTCTCAAAGGGATTCTCTCACACAAGTATCGTTTCCTCTCTAGGTATTGGTGGATTTATGGTGCGCCAAAGAAGTCGAACTGGTCAAGGGAAATCTAAGAGGTCCCTGTCCAGGAAAGATTCTTCTGGTTCTGTTTCTGAACTGCTTCCGGGTAGAGAAGAAAGTAAGTAGAACCACCTTTCTTTTAGTAGGCATGCTGACTGATTAACCCACAATTACGTTTTGAAGTGTAAACTTTGGCTATTTACCTTTTATTTACCAATTTGTTGATTTACCAAGTCATGAGAAGGACGTGGCTCATGCACCAAGTGCCGGGATTTCTAATAGCAATTTCTTGAAAGTGGGCTAAACCCCCAAAATTCATTTTGTTTTTTAAAATTAAAGCACTTGTTTTGAAAGCATTAAAATAAGACGGTCCAGCCCCAGAGTCCCCTCCGGTTCCCATTCTGTAGGAAATAAAGTGAGAGGTTAGTTAGGCAGAATTGCTGCTTTAAAATCGCGCTCTTTTCAGCACCCCTGACTGAACTCACCACATGGTTCCTGCCACAGGAACAGTCCTTAAAGCTGCAGTTCAGTCAATATCCTGCATGTGTGTTTTTTTTAATAAATCAGTTCTGTAGTAAGAAAAAATACTTTTAGCATTTTCTGTTTTTAAAAAAACAACTTTGAAAGACCAATTTTCTTGAATTCTATTTTAACAGCCATTTGCTAAGGCACTGCCTCTTCATGTCCTGTCACAAGCCCTGGCACACCCCTTTGTCAGCCCTGCCCTCCCTCTAGCACATGTCAGTGCAGGAATGCTCATGAATATTCATGAGCTTCCACTGCCAGTCAAGCAGATTATAAACAAATGCCAGCTTTTAATATGTCACCAAATTTCCACCTATCAATACATGGAAAACGAATTGAGCTGCAGCTGCAGTTCTTTAGGTAATTAGAGATTGCACACATAAAACTATTGAAGTCAAAAAATAAATGTTAAAAAAAAAAAAAAAAAAAAAAAAAAAAGACTGAACTGCAGCTTTAATGACCCCACAAAATGTGACCGCTGCACAACAAAGATGTTGATCATTGAACATGGCGGCACACAGAGGGAAACCAGGAAGCCCATTATGTTTGGGTGATTCTTGATATATTAGGGACAGTTATTGGCTTACATAAAAGATCATTCTTTTCTCACCTCTTGCTGCCAGTAGCCCCTCTGGCAGGGAAAGGAATAATTGGCGGGGAACTGTCATTGAAGCAGAAAGGTGTTGTCGATAGTACTTAGGATACTTTTACCAAATTGTAAAATGATCTTTATTCTATGAAAATGTATTGTATTTAAATAGAAATACAAATTGATGGTCAGGATGCCTCTTCAAGTCATTTTTGTTACATAGGCTTTTAGTGCACCACGGATCATCACAGCCGTAATATTTTTTGATGAAAATGGCATAGAGCAGGGGGTGGCCAACACCAGTCTTCAAGAGTTACCAACAGGCCAGGTTTTCAGGATATCCCTGCTTCAGCACAGGTGGTGCAGTCTTTGATTGAGCCGCCTGTGCTGAAGCAGGGATATCCTGAACACCTGACCCGTTGGTAGCTCTTGAAGACTGGAGCTGGCTTCCCTTGGCATAGTTATTTCATAGCTGGGTGCAACCCCAGTATATATTATTTGACGGCAGTGATTCCCCCCGCTCCTTTTTATATACATTACAAATTCACATTTTCAGTATTTTCTGCAGTATTTTACAGTTGAAATAATTCTGAAAAGGCATTGCCTGATGACAATTGAAGCAGCTTTGCATTTGAAGGAACCACATTTGAGATGACACTATATGAAAATGCTTTAATTAATGTTATTTATAAATACACATTTAAATATTTATAAGCACAAATAACCAGCTGGCAAATATTTCCATTGGGTGGTTGCTCTTGGGAAATTATTAAGACAATTCTGAATGATCCATTATACCGAGTTTCCCAAATGCAGCAGATAACGTATAATTAGATTATTCTTTTCAAGCCTCCAGGATGAATCTTTATTGTACTTTGGAAAAGCGTTTCATTTTGACCCTTGAGGCCTTTGTTTACGGAGCAGTCTTGTGCCATTAGATACCTTCCAACGCTGGAAGGTGCGATACAGCCTAATCCAGTCAATGAGCTGTACTGTTTTCTTACATCGCTAGGTGTCTTGTGGCAGAATACTGCTTAATAAATATAGGCCTAAATCTCCGTCGTATTGACATGCCGCTGAGCAGGCGCCCTAGAGCCAACCTGTTGTGCTGCCGTTTTCCAGTGTGTCCAAATGACGAGACATTTTATATGTGAAAACATCTGTTTAGTTTTCACATATCAAATAGGACTTCCCAGCCGTATCCATACGTAGTTGGGGATTGTTTGTATATTGCTAGCACAAAATGCTGCTCTGGAATAATTGCTGTCCCTACCTTAAAGGTTGGAGTGAACAGCTGCCTGAAACCCCGGTAGGTGAATGTGTTCCCGGCTCTGAAAGCACAGAGAGAATAAAGAAACGCTATCGGAAAAAGAAAAACAAACTGGAAGAGATTTTCCCTGCTTATTTACAGGTAATGACCAGCTCGTTTGTCCAAATACTTATTTGGTTGAGCAAGTGAAATATTTATAATGTTGAAAGAGGAGGAGAAACGTTAGGATTTGTAGAGCATGAAGTAATAAGGGCAGCATATGTCCGACAGATATACACAATGTGGGTCATTTTATAGACTACACGGCATGCATGCAACATTATTCAAATGTCTTACCGGTAAAGAAAGTTAAACAATTCAAGTGATTCTTCGCTTTTTTTTTTTTAACCCCTGAAACCCATGTGAAGCTTTAGTGCTGGAGGGATTCAAAGTTAATTTACTGTCTGCAAATGTATTTAGTCTAAAAGCAGCATTACATGTATCCTGTTTTTTTACATAGGTTGGAAGCAGGGGGTCTCCAGAGCTGAACTGAGTTCATTTCAGCTCCACGGACCCCCTGCTTCCCGAGATAGTTACTTCCGTATGTGCTGCTGGTATCTCTGCTCCGTTTAAATGTCACGTGCGCCAATAGGAAGGCAGGGATAACGTCGCTGCTTCCTATTAGCCACAGCTAGTCCAGCCGGTGCTGCTACCTGCAGAGATCCCGTTACCCCCTTCCGAGATTAGTATCTGGGGAAAACATGCTCTCCCTGACAGCTGTCGGTGAGCTGGCAGATATGTTGTGCTAGGCTGTTTATTTGCGATGTGTGTGCGCTAGGATCTGTTTGGGTAACACCTGGTTGCATAATATGAAATAGTTTTTTAACGTTGCTCATTCCTTACACAATGAAAACTAAAATCTATTATAAGACTGGTACACTTAAAAAAAAATATATATTTATATATTTAATGCCCCACAATAATCCATTAAGTAAACAGTTAAGAAATACAGTACTTGATTAAATTAATTGTACATTTTTTGCATCAATAAGTTCAAAAGTAAGTTGATCGCTTTTTGAATAAACCCCAAAGTCGTCATCTTATGAAGATTAAGTTACAAATTGTCTAGAATCAGAGACTATATTCGCCTACAATAACATCGCCGGATTGCGTTAGATTACGGAACACGGGCAGGAATACTCAGGATGAATGCTTCAGTTTCTAAATCCACAAAACTGTCATTTGCATCCAAATGCCAACAGAAACCTACTGTAGGTCATTTTAGTGATTTGGCCTTTTCCACTCTTATATTTACATAGGAAGCTTTCTTTGGAAGAAATCTCCTGGACACCAGTAGACACGGCAACACAAGCCTTGGAAATGTGTCTGAGGATGCAAGTCAACGTTTATATAGAACAAACATCAATGCAACCTTTCTGGATCCATGTTCTGACCCACTGCTTAGCTCGGCTGCATCGATAATACCATCTAAACACAGAGCTGAAGGTAAAGAAGCAATATTAGCACTTCAATTTCAATTTATATGGAATGGTATTAGATTTATGCGTGGGTTCGAAGATATGCAGTTACTTGGATTGGGTTGGTAGCACAAAGTCACAGTTAATGTGTTATAATGGGATCAAACGGAGTATGTTTGGTCAAAAGTAACTTCACCAGTATCTCACTGAAAATTGAGGCTACTATGTCACGAGCAGCTTTCAGATGCACGGGAAAGGAAAGTCTCACTGCATCACATCCTTTGATCAACTAATCACAACACATTTTCTTGTATACCAATAGTCTAAAGGTTTTACTCAACATAGATTTGAGAGTATTTATAAGCATTAAACTGCATCCAGAAAATAGCAGGAGAAATTAGCTTGTTACTTTCAGGTTAGCTTGTGTTATATCCACTATTGTATCTTATTGGTATTTATGCGGTAATTTAGCAATTAGCCACACGAAAGGGATACAGCCATTCACAATTCATAACATTATGCCGTATTGGATTTAGATATATATTTTAAATGATAGTGTATTTTTGCCTAGCTGTTGTAAAAACTGATCTCTTCATAAAATTGTTGGCTATTATAGTTGCTTAGATAAGAGATATTGGGGCATATTTATGAAGCAGTGCTACTCCATAGGACACCTTTTAGCCGGCTTAGTAAATATGGACATTTTCTCCTCATTAAGGTGAATGGGTTGTGAGGTGTCTCCGGCACAGAATGTGAATGGGTTGTGAGGTGTCTCCTGCATGGAAGGTGAATGGGTTGTGAGGAGTCTCCGTCATGGAAGGTGAATGTGTTGTGAGGTGTCTCCGGCACAGAATGTGAATGGGTTGTGAGATGTCTCCGGCATGAAATGTGAATGGGTTGTGAGGTGTCTTCGGCATGGAAGGTGAATGTGTTGTGAGGTGTCTCCGGCATGGAAGGTGAATGGGATGTGAGGTGTCTCCGGCATGGAAGGTGAATGGGATGTGAGGTGTCTCCGGCATGGAAGGTGAATGGGTTGTGAGGTGTCTCCGGCATGGAAGGTGAATGGGGTTGTGAGGTGTCTCCGGCATGGAAGGTGAATGGGTTGTGAGGTGTCTACGGCATGGAAAGTGAATGGGTTGTGATATGTCTCCGGCATGGAAGGTGAATGTGTTGTGAGGTGTCTCCGGCACAGAATGTGAATGGGTTGTGAGGTGTCTCCGGCATGAAAGGTGAATGGGTTGTGAGGTGTCTCCGGCATGGAAGGTGAATGGGGTTGTAAGGTGTCTCTGGCATGGAAGGTGAATGGGTTGTGAGGTTTCTCCGGCATGGAAGGTGAATGGGGTTGTAAGGTGTCTCTGGCATGGAAGGTGAATGTGTTGTGAGGTGTCTCCGGCATGGAAGGTGAATGGGTTGTGAGGAGTCTCCGGCATGGAAGGTATCTTATGGCATAACGCCAATTGGTAAATATGATTTTGTATGGCTCAAAGCAGTTCTTAGTAAATATGGCCAATTATGCTTCTACGCATCATTTCTTTAGGTGGTTCCCATGTTTCTCTTGCTGACCTCTCTGAGGTCTTGAACACGGAGGACGATATTCTCGGAATACTTTCTGATGATCTTGCAAAATCTGCAAATCAATCCAGTATGTCTTCAAAAGGTTGGTCATGGTTTTATTACTTAAGAATTTTGTATAGAAATGGCCATGGTCTAATTGTGAAGTGTGAATACCAGCTTCCTACTATTGCTTCGTGTCTTTCATTTCAATGGCAGACATTATTTTTTCATATAATCAAAATCCTTTCCACATGTTGATTTTATTTTGTTTATCTGCTTGTACAATATACACTGCAAATGTCCTAGTCGCGTTTGGCTTGTCGCTTTGCTTAGAATTTTCCGCATGCTGCTTGGTACACTTTCTTTCCGTTTTCTTTTGTTATAATCATCCATTTTATCTGGTTTTGGGTCCTGTAGGTCTTGATTTATGCACTTTCCAGGTCGAGAATTCGTCCTCTCCATTTGGTAAGAGACAACCCATGGCTAGGCATTGTAACCTATCCTACGTGCTGAAATTGTGTGTATGCATGCAGAAATATCTGTGCTTCCTTGCTCTCTAACAAATTATATTTTGCCTTCAACCCTCATGTATCATCCACTTGGCAAAAACCATTGGCACTTTTTCTAGTTTTAGAAAAGGGTGTCTGTATATTTTCCATCCGGATCGGGGGCTCCGCCGCTGAACCGCTCTATTTTCAGCTCCTGGGACACTTCGGTTTCCCAGCTATCTACAGTTTTAGCTGCTGGGCTTCTTTCCCCTTCACCTCTTCCTGGCTTAAATAAAATGGACACCAAGGCATGGGCCAAAAGGAAGCCAAAAAAGATGATGCGGCTTCCAGTTGGATGACTGCTTTCACCACCTTATAAAAAAAAAAGAATATATCTATCATTGTTGTGGTTTTTTTTTGGGGGGGGGGGGGTGGTTCCAGCAGCTAGAACTATAATTACCTTCAATAGGGGATCCCCAGAGCTGACAATAAAGCGGTTTACTGTTGCCCCAGGCCCCACTAATTCTAATACTTTAAAATTAATAAAAAATAATAATTTGTGGGCCGATTGCTTTAAAATTCTGTATCAAACTGTTACAATTAAAAACGTGGTTAATACAAAATATTAGAAAAATGCCCACGCTTTGAGGATTCTTATAATACTGGTAGCAGGAAAACCGTTATTTATCTTGGAAAGTCTATGTATGACCGCACCATAGGTTGAGGTTGAAGTGAGAGTCTACATTGTGGACATGCTCAATATAGTGTACATTGTTTCGCTGTTGAAATAACCTTATAATATGCCTCGGCAATGTGTTGCTGTGTGCCGAGTACACTGTGAGTGCTATATACACTATACATACAGTACCAAAATTATTTTTATATATATATATATATATATATATATATATAATATTTTGGTCAGCTTCTTGTAATTACCTCACTCAATATAGTGAACAACTTCTGCCAGATCTGATTACTGCAGATGTTTACAGTACTGTATGTATATCTTTATATAGCGCTCACAGTGTACTCAGTGCTTCGCAAATCAGACAATACAGTACATGGAATTATAATGCAAGAAAAGCAACCATCAAAGTAAGACAATAATTAAAGAAATCCCTGCCCCAGAGAGCTTACAATCTAAGTGGTATGTTGTGAGACTGAGACATCAGGTGTGGGAATAAGTGCAGTTCATTGTAGTGCTTGGCCACAATGGTTGGTAGGCGCGACTGTGGATGTGGGACAGTGGCCATGAGTCCAGGCTATTGAAATGCTTCATTTAAGAGTTTTAGGGTTTGGTTAAATTTGAGGAGAGAAGGTGCTTGGCGTATACAGAGTATGAGCGAGTTATACAGGTAAAGAGCAGTGTGGGAAAACGGTTTTAAGGAGAGAGAGCAGTGTAGGGGAAAGGGGTGGAGAGGAGACAGTTACGGTTAGAGCACAGGAGACGAGCAGGGACATAACGCGAGATCAACGCTGATATATAGGGAGTAGTAGATGAGTGGAGAGTCTTGACGGTAAGGAGAAGTTTGTAAGTGATCCGAAATTTGATGAGAAGCCAGGAGAGGGATTTAAAGAGGAGGTGAGCAGAGATTGTTTTGGGAGAAAGTGAAGTTATTCTAGCAGCAGAATTTTGGATTGATTGCAAAGGAGAAAGTTGTTAGGCTGGGAGGCCTGTTAGCAGTATGTTATTATAATCCAGACAGGAGAGGATAAGGGCATACATTAGAGTTTTAGCAGTAGATTAATAGAGGAAGGGACTAATCTGGGCAATATTAAGCGAGCAACAAAGTTTAGCCATGCAGTGAATGGAGAAGGAAAGGGAGCAGTCAAATGGCACTCCTACGCATCGTGCATTGGCGATAGGATAGGTGGTAGCACCATTTACTGTGATGGAAAAAGGGGATATTAGGTCAGTTTTAGACATATTAAGTTTAAGGTGTCAGAGGACCATCCACGAGGATATAGCGAGGAGGCAATATGAGACTTGGGACTGGATTGCAGCTGTGAGCGTAGGGGTAAATAGATATAGCATATCATCTGTACAGTATATAGACTACACCTGAGGCCAAAAGAGCTGATGAGGTCACAAAGGGATAGTGTGTGTAGAAAGAAAAGGAGAGGTCACAAAATGGAGCCCTGAGGTACACCAATAGAAGATTGAGACATTGGCAACAGAGAGAGAAAATGTGCGATTGGGGAGATGATGAAGACCAGGATAGAGCTTTTTTTTTGTGGATACCAAGAGCGTTTAGAATATGAAGTGATCAACCGTATTGAAGGCAGCAGAGAGATGGAGTAGGAAAAAATGACCATGGGATTTTGCTTCATGTAGATCATTGGCTACTTTAGCAAGCACAGTCTCAGTTGAGTGAGCTGAACAAAAGCCAGATTGTAAAGGGTCCAGGAGGGCGTGAGAATTAAGAGAGTTGAGCATATGGGAGAACATGAGACGTCCTAGCAGTTTGGAGGCAAAAGTCAGGAGGGGGATACATCGCAGTAGTTGGTAAGGCATGTAGCATCTTGGGTGTTTTTGAGAATAGGTGTGACCGTCACATGCTTAAAAAGGGAGAGCAATGTGCAAGAGGCTAGGAAGACATGGAAGATATGGGTGAGAGTGGTGACCAAGACAGGAGCAAGAGTTCTGATAAGGTCTTAGGGAATGGGATACAGTGGGCATGTGGTAGAGGGGAAAAGAACATCAGCTTAGAAACTTCCAGCTCTGTAACAGGTAACAAAGAGGAGGGGAAGGAACAGAAGAAATATCATTGTGGATAGCATCCACCTTGTCTTTAAAGTGATTGGCGAAGGCTTGATGGGAAGTGGGAGCTGAAGGACGGAAGATGGAGTAAAATACAGAGAAAAGTTTGTGTGGATTGGAGTTGTGATTGTTGAGGAGAAGTAGTGTTTTACCTTGGAGACAGCCGAGTTAAAACAGGAGAACAGAAATATATAATGCAGTAGGGGAGTGGAATGAGTAGTGGCTAATGATAGGTGATGATCAGAGCGCGAAGGGGAGGAGATGAAGACAAGAGAAATGGAATAGTTTTTAGCAACCAACCTTTTAATTTAGTCTTACAAATTGTTGCGTATGTTAAGTCCCACTTACCCATTGTGCATGGATTTTTTGAGGGTGGGGGGGGGGTTCATGTAAAATGTTACCCTTTTAAAAACACAGGTTTCAATTTGAGAGGATCAGAAATGATAGAACAGTGCCTAGTTGATTATTTGATCTTCATGACTCACAATAGATGTTTTATCTTCTCAGCTGGGCTTGACATAGGTCCCATCTCTGATGATTCCTCATCTTTGCCTCACACAAGTGTCAACCATACCTCTCGACCTTTAAGTGAGGATCAGCTAGATGGAATCCTGAGCCCAGAACTGGATAAAATGGTTACTGATGGTAAAATCCAATTTCTTCTCAATTTTATGTTGCATACACTGATGTTGGCTGCAAATAGCAACAGCTTGTCTAGTCTGCCATTTTTACTTTTTATTTTTCATTTGAAGTATAGAGCGTACTTCATATTGAGGTTCATGCTTTCATTACATTTTCCTTTCTTGTTTTTCCTTTCACAAAGTATTGAAATATTTATTGAATTCTTATGGATGGATGTTTCTTATTTATTTGTAATATATTTCCATATGTCCTCATTATATAGCTTATTAATTATTGCCGATGTTCTATGGAAGCTAAAACCTTGTGTAGCTCATTGAGGGCTTTAGGAGACTGCAACGCTGACACTCAAAGGGTTAAATATTGCCTTTTTTTGTGGCATAAATGTTTCCTTTAGTAACATTTGCACTTGGCAGCTATATTATAAATATGCAATCATTACTGTGGCGTGAAATGTATGGCCCTATTTCAGATCAGGGCTATATACAGAATAAACACACACATTCCCTGCCAGCTTTGGCAAAAGGGTTTAACCAAGTAACCAAGTAAATATTATTATTATTATTGAAGTATTTATACTTTATACTTATTACTTTTTTTTAATTTTATTTTTGAAATATTTTTATTATTTTTATGGTATCACATCAAGACTTTGAAACAGAAAGAAACACTATACATATATATTGTTAAACAGTACTTTCTTTCTTGGTGTTTAAAGACATTCTAGACGTAAGGACTTAAGATATTTCGTTAAAGCTAACACAAACTCCATATTAGTGGATTTAGATCATTTAGATATTTCTGGACTTCCAATCAGGAGATTGCAACCTTCAAAGTCTTTAAATTCTTTATCACTTGAAAGAGGGGAAAAGGAAAAGGAGAGAAGGGGGGATAGGAAAGGGTAATAAAGGAGGAGGGGAGGGAAGGAAGACAAGGGAATCTCCCCAGCGTCTGTTCTGATATTAGGCTTTCTTTTTGGTTGAGATAGATTTCTGGACTTTATTTTTCTAGTTCTCAGTCCATGCGTCCCAGACCTTATAATGCTGGTCTATTTTCTGATTTAGGAGGGCTGAAAGGAGCGCCATCATTTTGACCTCCTTAACTCTGCGGATAACCGTTTGCTTTGACGGGGCTTTCAGGTTTTTCCATGCAGCTGCTATTGAGCAGCGTGCTGCGGTGAGAATAAATTCCTCAAATTTCCTTTGAGGGGTCAGGAGTCCTTCTATGGGTTTGGCCAGTAGAAAGGACAGCGGGTCCATCTCTATGCTCTCCCCAGTAACATCTTGGATCATAGTTCTAATCGTGTTCCAGAAAACCTGTATCTTGGGACAAAACCACCAGATATGTACCAGATCTCCTCTCTGGCCACATGCCTTCCAGCAGAGATCGGGTAGACCAGGGAAGATCTGGCTCAGCCTACTCGGGGTTAGGTACCATTGAAATTAAATTTTATATATATTTTCTTTTATAGTAGTACAAATTGAACTTATTACTTTTATATGTTTTGTCAATTGGATGTAGCAGTGGGCACCCCTGTCTTTTGTTTCTATATACAGAATCTCAATATTTCAAAACTGAGAATTGATGAAGCCTGTTTTGAAATAGTTCTAGATTTAATATATAACATTTTGTGCAGGAGATATGCATCTAAATTGTCCTGGTTAGGTCAAGGTTCTATATGACTGTACTGGTCCTTGAGAAATGTTGATGGCAGGAAATTATAGTGTGCAAAGCATTTGAGACCTGACAGGTTTCTTCTTTAGTACAGTACAGATCTGACCGTAAACTTGAGTACATAATGATTTTATTTTTTGCTGTTCGTTGAAATTCATTCTGATCAGTATTGCTAATGATAAATCGTAGATCTTTAAAGAAACACATATATGTACCTGTGCGTACAAAGCTGCTCAAGCTTCTTTAAAAATGTGGTAAAGATTGTGTTAAAAAAAAAAAAACTATGCTTTGGTCTGCTGGGAAAACATGGAAAGTCTGAAATGGGGAGCAGTGTTTTCAAAACCTTTTATAGGTTTCCTCTTTGAATGTTGTGGTGGCACATTTCCAAGTTAACATTTCCTGAAGTGATGTGGATGAGCTTCTTTTCCCCCTCCTGTGTATTTTAAAAAGGATCTCTTGAGAAATAATGCTGATAAGTCAGTGAGTGACCTGCTTCGGAAAACTGCTGTCCCACCGGAGTTGTATTGATGTCTGATATGGCGAATCTGTGGTGATACATCCAGATCTGAAGGGCCTGTTTGGTTTCTACCAACATAGTTCACATTGGTGCATTTTCTACTGTACATTATATAAGAAACACCACATTGCTGTATTTGACAGGTCAATGATCCTTATATATTGACCATCTTGCTCTGAGCCGTGGTGATGGTGTCTGTACTTGTTTGAATGTTTTGCATTTCTCTTGACTGCGGGGCGGTTTCCTCTATATTCTAGTTAGATGTCACTTTGTTTCTGATGAGCACGTTGGAGAGGTTGGGAGGCTGCTTGCGAGCCATCATGTGTGGTTCAGGGAATACAGTTTTGAGTCTTATATCTCCCTAGAGCAAAGGTCCCCAAACCTTTTTGTGCCCAAGGTCACCCTTAAGAGCTCAGGAGAGAGTGGTGGGCACCAACTAATTAACACACACACAATACACTTACCTTGGGGGGAGGCCTCCAGTGCCGCGCCAGTCCCGCTCGCGCACAAGATTTTTTTCACGTTTTGTCACGTTCTGCCCTCTGTTTTATGTTGGTCTTTAAGAAAAACTCGGCCTATATGAATGTAGATTAATTTATCCACCCGACAAAAAAAAGGCAGAGATCCAAGTCTGATGTAAACATGGTTCAATCTGCGAGTCACATCTTATCTTGTTAATGCCATACCGAGAACATAGCTTCTTACAAAGTCAGTCGTGGGCGCCAAGGTGCCCGTGGCCACTGCATTTTGGGACCCCTGCCCTAGAACATGGGTTGTAAATTTTTAAGACCTTTCGGTTGGGTGAGAATGCGGTTATAGGTTGATTAGTAAATTGAGGCTTTTGTCCCACAAATTGCAAACAAAATCAACTGTATATGCACAAAGAGCACCACCCTCGCGGCTCAGTATAATATGATCGATATAAACGGATCGTTCACCTTCAAATCCAGAAATGTTTTATAATCTAAAAAATACACCAGGGGAAAAAACATGTGAATTAAAATATTAATAAATTAATACATTCAATGTCTTTAATCAAGATATTGGTTTTATGGCAACATTTAATCCACTTCTTGCTCCACAGCCCACTTCTAACACCTAGCATGCTTAGCTCGTACTAATTGATAACAATTCTCTCACCACTCCACTTGAAGACTCCCTACAGAGTTGATCTCCCCCTTCCCCCTCCCTCCCCCATCACCCCCCATCTCATTACTTCTAATTGTCCCGACACAGTACACTTGAAGAAATCTACATTGAGGTTTCTAAAGCTGTGTCCTATAATTTAATCTAGTAAAATGTATGTTCCTCCCACTAAAAAGTTTCACTACCTATAAGGCATCTGCTCTTCTCCAGGTCCAATATGGCTACTAGAACTTGGAACTACAAATAAAACCATACAATTGGAAGATGCCCATCTGTCGGTAGTTTATTTGTGTTCTGCAGGACCCGTTATATTGTTGTGTCACTTTGCCTGCGCCGACGGTGTGATTTTCTGACTGCGCTTACTAATAGCCTCACATTCATTGATCTTTTACAGCATGTGGTATGTTCAAGAATTTAACATTGTGTTTTTCAGGCAGCAATGGTGTTACCAACAACCAAATGTTTTAATAACATCTACCTTGTTCATCTGCTGGCAAGAAATGATTCTGCTTTCAAATGTGTTTGGCCCGTGCAGGAAAAGCGTTCTATTTTTTCTGAATGGAGTCAAAGCATTATTGTATTCTTTTTGTCTTTTATACTGTGTGTGAAATATTTCTTAACATTTTAATCCAGAATATGTTTTGCTCTGCAAATACTAGTGTTTCGGGGTAATAACAGCACAGTTAAACACGATTGAGTCACATTGGCTTTGTTTAAAATAATAAAAATAAAGTTGTTAGTTTGTGCCTATTTTTTAAGATAAATCATGTAAAAACATTACCTAAATAGTAGGCACTATCAGGCTTTTTATGAGTTCATTTCTTGGCTACAACTTTTTCACATTACTTTCCTTCGTTGATTGTAAATCCGGTAATGCAAGCAATTTCATTTTATATTCTTTATCTTACCATACTTTCCATAAATAGTTTTATGGGCTGTAATTTACAAAACTATTTCAAATTATTACCTGCTAACATTTATATATAAGTTGTTTTGTTTTCCTATGTTGCAACTTACTATATTACACCCTTGCAAATCAACTGTGCTTTGAAGTGCTTTGCCAGCGTCTCAGGCAGAAAGGGGTGAAGTATCCATTGTAAAGAGTGAGTGGTGATGCTTTCTCTTCTAATTTTATTTATTTATTCCCCTTAAGGTGCAATTTTGGGAAAACTTTACAAAATTCCAGGTAATTATAACCACCTTCTTGTCTTTTTAAAGCCATTCCAACAGATTTGTTATAGAATTGTCATTAAATATGTTTGGTTCCTATTTTGTTTATTTATTTTTGGGTTTGCAGAGCTTGAAGGAAAAGATGTTGAAGATTTATTTACTGCTGTGCTGAGTCCTGTAGCTACCCATCCGCCATCTTTGCCACCACCTTCAGCTCATCCTCATCCTCCACATACACAGCTCTTGCCTTTGCACAACCAGGGTAAGTTTCAGTCCTGGTAGTAAAACCTTTGCTCTATTTAAAGAAGGGGTGAAGGTTTTTTGGATTTTATTTGTACATACCTACCATTTCTATATGCAACAAGTTGGTACATTTTAGTACTATTGAGTATATGCCCAAGCAAATTTTGCGCTGCAGGAGAAATTGCTATTCTGCACTTACCTGCCTTAAATATTACAAACTATACTAATGGGCATTAACTGGGTGACGCACTAAACAACATATTCTGAACACACACCTATAATCATTAGACAACACAAACCAGGAATGATGACACGTAATCAAATCCATGAGTATCAAACTCATTTGCTCACCTGTTCATTCCAACGCTGTATTAAAAAAGCGGAAGCCTAAATGTAATCGGTTGTGCTTCGCAAGCTGATAAGTGCCTTCTTATGCTTAACCAACCACTGCACTTGCTTTTAAATGAACAAGAGCTATAGTTCATCAAGTGTCTTTAACAAGTTTTACATGCACCTCCGACATCTAGTAAATGCCATGCACTAGTTTTGAGTAATACACCCAACTTGCATTCCTCTCCTAAGTTTTGTGCAGTATTGCACTTAAAGCTGATGGTAGTTCAACACGTGAAAATGCTAACGATTCCAATTATCAAGCTACTAGTGTGAGGGCTAAATACTCCCCCATATAAGCAATGAGCATGGCTCATCTGTTTCATAATGAAGCAGCATCATTTTATACACTTCCAACCTTCCGCAGCACCTTTTTTTGGTAATATTTCTCAAACATCAGTGTATGTTACTACTTCTGTGACACTAAACAGTATGTTCTAGCCACATTAATTACACCTGAAATCTGCATATGGTCCGTTCCTTTACCACACTTGGCATAGGCAACAGCACAGCACAAAACTATACTCCATTGATACCTGTTCATTGGCACAGTTCCATTTCTATTTGATTTGTCAACCATGTTTATTGTACAGTTTAGCTTATTCATAATTTGGAGCACAGTGGTCGCTATTCAATGTTTTAAAAATGGTGTTGCTGCTGCATTGGCATTCATTCAAGTCAATGGCAGGAACTGTATTGTTAACTGGTTTAAACCCTTTGGGGTTCCCTGTAGATGTAGATACTACATCTTGGTGTCTGGCAAGACACGTCATAATATTCATGCTCTTTTTTATTGTGGAGATCGTGTTCTGCGATCTATGTGCAAGTGGGTCGTAAGGAGGAGGACTCCTCCACTAATGTTCCATTATCCATTACGGAGCAGTCATTTCATAGAAGCGGTAACATGGTCGTGAGTGCCAGGGGGGCTGTGGCACTGAAAAGGTTAATACGCTACTCACTATATTGACTTTGGGCCATGAACACTTAAGTTTATTTTCTTTCAATTCTGTCAGATTTGAAGTGCGAAGTAATGCTGTTAGCACTCCACAAATAATTCATCCACCATCACTGGTTTGCAAATTATTTTACTAGTGATGTCATCAAATGAGCTTTGCCGAGCTTGGAACAGCTGGGACTGACCCGGCGGCCTTGGTACACGTTGCCACCAATGACAAAGTTAAAGAAAGGTGGAGGGTCCTAAAAAATGATTTCAGGGATCCAGGCCAAAAGCGTAAGGCAAGGACCGCCGAGGTAGTATTTTCTGAAATACTACCAGTGCTATGCGGTACCCCAGGGAGACAGTCGGAGATTAGGGAGGTTAATGCATGGCTAAGAAAGTGGTGTAGGAAGGAGGGTTTGTGTTTTAGAGCACTGGGACTCCTTTTCTGTGAGGTGCAATCTTTATGCTAGGGACAGATTGCACCTCAATGAAGATGGATCTTCTGTGCTAGGGGGGGAAGAATGTTAAAAAGGTTGGAGATTTTAAACTAGATTGGAGGGGGGAGGGGAAAGAAACAGATAACAAACTAAATAAAATGGATGGGGATGGGGAAATAGCAAGGGGTCATGGAGGTAGAATGGAGGCAAGTGTGAGTTTGGCAATCAGCGAGACACCCATAGTAAATACAGATAATACTAGAAAACTTCTAAAGACTAAACCCAATTTGAGTAGAAAGCCAGGAGCAGATAAGATAATGGCACAGGCTGAAAATAAAACATTAATTGTATGCTTGCTAATGCGAGAAGCCTGACAGATAAAATCGGGGAGCTTTAAATATCATAGGCATTACCGAAACATTGGTGGGATGAAACTCGTGACTAGGCAGTTAATTTAGAGGGTTATTCCATTTTTCGGAAGGATCAAGCAAATAGAAGAGGAGGTGGAGTATGTTTATATGTTAAACCGGATCTAAAACCTATTATAAGGGAAGATGTTTATGAAGGCAATGATGTAGAGACAGAAAAAATACTGTGCGCTACTACCTAACTACTACAATTTATAATATATAAATGTACACAGTGCAGTGACTAAACCATAAAATATGTGATAAAGGATTATACCACAGCTCCCACAGTGAGATATATAAAAAATAAATAAATTATATCACATAACCGTGTTGAGGATACAGGCGTCTGCTGCTATAAACACAGGGGGTGGCTCAGCACCCCACACACACACTAAGAAAATGGAAACAAAAGAAAACAGCGCACAACGCCAAATGGTGAAGCAAGTTCAACAATATAATTCAAATTAAAGGGGTAATATATCTGCGTACATAATAAAGGTTGGTAAAGTGCATTTAGTGTGTATCACACTGTTTACCACTCGGCAGCTGTTGTCAGGAGAGTCAGGTGCTTGCTTCTCTCAGCTAGTGCCACTCCATTGGTTCTGGGGCAGGACGTCAATCTTTTGCTCCCAAGGAGGTTTCCCTTTATGCAGCCAGGTTCAGCTGAAGGTATTGATGCTCAGTAAGGTCACTCCGGCTTCCAGGCCATCTGGAGCAGCTCCTATACCTCAGCAGGTTGATCCTCTGCACGGAGGTTAGACCGCAGCTTGCAGGGGCACACTCGGCGTGCCAAGATGCGCTCCGTCGCGGGACGCTGTGTGATGACGTCACTGTCTCCACAGCAGTGGTGGAATCGGCAGGGAGGTGATACAGTCTCTCAGAGTCTCTCACAAAGGCCCAAAACAACACACAGGATTGGTAAAATCAGGGCAAAACCAATGAATAGGCAATAGCCAAAATAAGCAGATATAAGGCAATAGAAAATAACATCCAACGCGTTTCGTAGAATTAACTACTTCTTCAGGGGGAAAAATTTCCCTGAAGAAGTAGTTAATTCTACGAAACGCGTTGGATGTTATTTTCTATTGCCTTATATCTGCTTATATTGGCTATTGCCTATTCATTGGCTTTGCCCTGATTTTACCAATCCTGTGTGCTGTTTTGGGCCTTTGTGAGAGACTCTGAGAGACTGTATCACCTCTCTGCCGATTCCCCCACTGCTGTGGAGACAGTGACGTCATCACACAGCGTCCCGCGACGGAGCGGCATCGTGGCACGCCGAGTGTGCCCCTGCAAGCTGCGGTCTAACCTCCGTGCAGAGGATCAACCTGCTGAGGTATAAGAGCTGCTCCAGATGGCCTGGAAGCCGGAGTGACCTCACTGAGCACCAATACCTTCAGCTGAACCTGGCTGCATGAAGGGAAACCTCCTTGGGAGCAAAAGATTGACGTCCTGCCCCAGAACCAACGGAGTGGCACTAGCTGAGAGAAGCAAGCACCTGACTCTCCTGACAACAGCTGCCGAGTGGTAAACAGTGTGATACACACTAAATGAACTTTACCAACCTTTATTATGTACGCAGATATATTACCCCTTTAATTTGAATTATATTGTTGAACTTGCTTCACCATTTGGCGTTGTGCGCTGTTTTCTTTTGTTTCCATTTCAATGATGTAGAGACCTTGTGGATAGAAATTAGCAGTGAAGGTAAAAGTATAAAGAAAATGTTTGTAGGGATATGGTATAAACCACCATCTGTGAGATTGAGGAAGCTAAAATACTTTTGCAAATGGAGAAGGCATCAAAATTTGGGTCATGCTTGCATAATGGGCGATTTTAATTATCCAGACATAGACTGGGGCAATGAGATTAGAATTACAACAAAAGGAAACAGGTTTTTGGGGTGCTTAAAGACAATTATATGACCCAAATTATTGAGGAACCAACCAGGAGAGGGGCAATACTGGATTTGGTAATATCAAACCATGTAGAAGTAATAATAAATGTTCAAGTCAGGGAACATTTGGGTAACAGTGATAATAACATGGTCTCATTTGAAATAAATGATCAAAAAACAGATTACTTGGGTTCAACAAAGACCGTACACTTTAGAAAAGCAGATTTTAATAAACTGAGGTCTAATCTACAAGTAATACACTGGGATGATGTTTTTGCAGGGAAAAATGTGGAAGATAAATGGGCAATCTTTAAAACATTGTTAGAAAAGCACATTTATCAGTGTATACTGTACCCCATGGTAATAAATATAAAATACAGCATTCTAAACCAATGTGCTTAAATAAACAGGTGGGGAGGAAATGGAAAAGAGGCAGATTCCAGTCTATCCAAGTCCTTCTGTAGGGGAGGCAGATTTTTACGTCAGAAGGGATGGAGGCTTCGTATCAGAATTATAAGGAATGTAACAAAAATTGCAAAAGAGCAATCAAATTAGCAAAAATGGATAATGAAAAAAGGATTGCAATAGAAAGTAAGAACAACTAAAAAGTTCAGACCAGGGAAATGCAGTTGATGTGGTCTACTTAGATTTCGCAAAGGCTTTTGCTACGGTTTCACACGAGGTTAGTGTGCAAAATAAAGCAACTTGGACTCAGTAAAAATATTTGCACCTGAATTAAAAACTGGTTGAAGGACGAACAGAGAGCTGTAATAAATGGAACTTTTTGACGTGAAACTTCTTTGCAGGCACCAAATCCGTTTTTCAGGAGACGGAAGTAGGTTATGAAAGTGACAGTGTGACAGTGTGATGTCAGTGCGGGCAGATGAGGCAAACACTTACCTCCATGCCAACAGTCGTCCGGCCATCAGTAGAACGTGCCTGCGTAGTAGGCGCCGCACCTGCGCAATGGTGTCATGGGACAGGCCTGCGCAGTATGCGCCACGTCCACCTGCGCAGTTTGCACAGTGGGGCGCGCCTGCGCAGTACGTGCCACGCGGAGCTCAGTAGGCGCCGGCAGGGCGCTCCAGCACAGTAGCCACTGTTGCTACACGCACCACAGATACAGGCATGACAAGCAAATGCACAGAAACGCGCAAACGCACAGATACCCGCACACAAGATATAGATATATATATATATCAAATTACATGAACAACCCTTAAGCCAATGCATGCTGCTTTTAAACATAGGCTTGGATGAGATGCATTTGCATGTCATTTCCCAGAATCCCATGCTGCAGTGGAAGTGCTGTGTGGTGAAGTCCTACTCTTAGTCTCAAACAAGCATAGCCAGTACAACCAACCTCACACTGAAGAGACCCACAAGGTCGAAACAGTCTGTCTGTGAGTGGGTTTACTGGCTTTGCATCTCATCCCGGCCTATGTTTAAAAGCTGTGTTTAAAGCAGCATACATTGGCTTAAGGATTGTTCATGTAATGTGACCGTGAGACAAAAGGTAGCACTGTGTGCTCATTTGCATGTCATTTCCCAGAATCCCTTGCTGCAGTGGAAGTGCTGTGTGCTGGGTGATAATGGTGAAAGGCAGGGTTGCAGACCTGTCTAAGGCTAAGGCCCCGTTGCACGCGTCCGCACGGCTATCTTGCTTGCCGGCGGCGCGTGCACCGCGATCTGCAGTCTGCAGGAAACTTTTTTCGGAGCGAGGGGGCGTGACCAAACGGGTCGGGGGGTGAGGCCATGACGAGGGGGGGCGCGGCCATGACGTGTCCGTGTGCTGGAGTGGAATATAACATTGACATATCTCCAGTTTAATCGGGTGCTGTAAAGTCCCGTCCCGTCCACCGCCCCCCCTCTCCCCCCCTCAGTTTGCCCTGAAGCCGGGCCCCGTCCCCCAGGCCCTGCATCTAAATGAGTGTGAGGACAGGCAGTAGTAAATACATGTGTCCCGCTCCCCGCAGCCTCCCCTCCTCCTCCTCTCCTCATTGCCAGGGGTTCCCCCCCCCCCCCTGTGCACCTGCTTACACTGCAGACTATGAGGAGAGAGTCTGTGGGAGGGAGCAGGGGGGCTCCCTTGGTGCTGCAGCCGCTTTCCCTCCCCGCTCCCCTCCCCTCCTCATTGGCTCACAGCCACACCACGTGACGCGTCGCCGCTTGGGATTACAATTCTCTTGTATCCCCTGGCGGCTGACGCGTCACAGCGTGTAGTGAGCCAGTAGCGAGAGGGGACTGGGACCGGCTCGGGAGGGCACCATCACATGGGGAATAGCGCTCACGCGGCCGCCCGCGCCGCTGGGCGCAGCGGGTCCCAGCCCATAGATATGCAAATGAGCATACAGTAATATTTCCATTTGCTATATGCTTTACTGTGGAGGGTTTTTGTCACTTTTTTTTTACCCACCATAACCTTAATAATGTATAGATATACACATACATACATATACAGTAGAGGCAACGTTTATTCTAACATTTGCCGTAAACTAGCCGGGTTACATTCTGGGCATGTGCTGGGCATGTGCTGGGCTAGTTTGAGGCACGTTTAAGGCATTTCTGCATTGACTAACGACCCATAGGATTAACACAGCAGGGATCCCTGGCAGTCCAATTCAGTTTGAATGGGACTGCCAGGGACCCCCGCTGTTAATCTGATAGGCCATTAATCAATGCAAAAATGCTGGGGCTAGTTTAAGGAAAGTTTAAGGCATATATTCAGAATGTACCTGGGTGTTTCCTGGATTTTTTGGGGAATTGCCACTGGTTTTTGTTCGAATAAGAGTTGCCTCTACTGTACACACAAATAGGTCAAACGAGGGGTTGTGCCACGCACGTTCTAAGTCAAACTTCTTTGCTTTTTGGCACTGAATTAAATTCTGTTTTGATTTTTAATTAAAAACATCACCATCACAAATACAATTTCTGTGACACAAAACAAAGAAGTTTCACTTTAAAAAGCGCGTGCGCGACACGCACAATTTTTTTCTGGTTGGGCTAAAGTTAGTTGTGAGTGCAGTACCTCAGGGATCGGTACTGGGACTTCTGCTTTCCACCTTGTTTATTAATGACCTTGAGGTTGGCCTACAGAGCAAAGTCTCCATACTTGCTGATGACACTAAATTGTGTAAAGTTGTAGAATCAGAGCAGGATGTAATTTACCTACAGAAGGAGTTGGAGAGACTGGAGACTTGGGCAAGTAAATGGATAATGAGGTTTACTACAGATTAATGTACGGTTATGCATTTGAGAAACAAGAATAAACAGGTGACTTACAAATGAAATGGGGATAAATTGGGGGAATCCTTGATGGAGATGGATTTAGGAGTGCTTGTAACAGCAGGCTTAGCAATAGTGCCCAAAGTCATGCAGTAGCTGCAAAGGCAAACAAGATCTTATATTGCATTAAATGGGGCCATGGATGGAAGGAAAGTAAACATAATTATGCCCCTTTATAAATCATTAGTAAGACTACACCTTGAATATGGATTGCAATTTTGGGCACCACTCCATAGAAAACAAATGATGGAGAGAGTGCAGAAAAGAGCCACCAAATTAATAAAGGGGATGGACAATCTAACTTATGAGGAGAGGCTAGATAAATTAGATTTCAAAAGAACTATTCATCCCAAGGGCAGTACAAAGGACTCGGGGTCATCCCTTAAGGTTGGAGGAAAGGAGATATCGCCAGCAACAGAGGAAGTGGTTCTTTACAGTAAGGGCAAGTAAAATATGGAATTCATTACCCATGGACACTGTGATGGCAGGTGCAATAGATGTGTTCAAAAAAAGGTTGGACTTCTTTTTAGAAAGGAAAGGTATACAGGGATATACCAAGTAAGTATACATGGGAAGTATGTTGATCCAGGGAGTAATCTGATTGCCAATTATTGTAGTCGGGAAGGAATTTATTTTTCCACTGGGGGGGTTTCATTGGATGATATTTCACTGGGGGGTTTTGTTTGCCTTCCTCTGGATCAATACGGTATACTGTATGTACGGATATTGGATAAAGTATCTGTCGTCTAAATTTAACATAGGTTGAACTTGATGATCGCATGTCTTTTTTCAACCTCTACTCTAACTATGTAACTGTGTTTCAAGAGGCAATCACAATTACCTCAAAAGAGCAACTTAACAATCCTTATCCTCAAAGCTAATCAAACAACCATAGTTTGTATTTTTATTGGAACGTTGTAAAAGACAATACATGCCTGTTACAGATAACCAAACCCCTCCCAGTGCGGAGCCAATAAGGAGAAATGGGAGGAGGGGATACTTGACCTATCCGAGGTGTTGCTTGATACTAATGGCATATAACAAAAGGGAAGAGCTAATGTAGCCAAAACCCCTACGCCGTGCCAGCTTATGTTTACAAAAATGATTAAAGTTCTTTTTCTAAATACAAATTTACGCCACAAATGATCTCTTCAAACTTATTACAACCATCGGTTCATTTTGGTTCTCGGAAGGGGGCTACACTTATAAACTGTAAGGTTGTGATTATACCAGTAGCTTCAGTGTAGGAGTGCTTATCTGTGGCTGAGGCTGCGCTTGTAGTGCCGGCTACGGATGACGTCACCCGTCTCTGTAGTCATTGCGAAAGTTGTAATCTGTTTTGGAGATGTGTCTAGCTACTAGGGGAGGGAAGGCAGAGGGGCGGAGGTCAGAGCAAGGGGGAAGGCAGAGGGGCGGAGGTCAGAGCAAGGGGGAAGGCAGAGGGGAGGAGGTCAGAGCAAGGGGGAAGGCAGAGGGGCGGAGGTCAGAGCAAGGGGGAAGGCAGAGGGGCGGAGGTCAGAGCAATGGGGAAGACAGAGGGGCGGAGGTCAGAGCAAGGGGGAAGACAGAGGGGCGGAGGTCAGAGCAAGGGGGAAGGCAGAGGGGCGGAGGTCAGAGCAAGGGGGAAGGCAGAGGGGCGGAGGTCAGAGCAAGGGGGAAGGCAGAGGGGCGGAGGTCAGAGCAAGGGGGAAAGCAGAGGGGCTAAGGTCAGAGCAAGGGGGAAGAGGGGCGGAGGTCAGAGCAAGGGGGAAGGCAGAGGGGTGGAGGTCAGAGCAAGGGGGAAGGCAGAGGGGCGGAGGTCAGAGCAAGGGGGAAGCCAGAGGGGCGGAGGTCAGAGCAAGGGGGAAGGCAGAGGGGCGGAGGTCAGAGCAAGGGGGAAGGCAGAGGGGCGGAGGTCAGAGCAAGGGGGAAAGCAGAGGGGCGGGAGGTCAGAGCAAGGGGGAAGAGAGAGGGGCGGAGACAAGAGCAAGGGGGAAGGCTGAAACCGAGAGGAGTTGTAAATTCTGTTTGTATGCTGAATTTACTTTATTTTTACTTTAAATTATGAGAGAATTTACTATTTTAAAGTTGTTAATATAGTGTGTTTCACTTGACAGATACACATGCACACATCCCCCCTCTCCCTGCACATCACCCCCCCCCCCCCAAATTTCCCTGCACTCACACACACATCCCCCTCCCCTCCCTGCACATCACACCTCTCCCTGCATATCACACCTCTCCCTGTACTCTCACACGCACACCCCCCCCCCTATCGCTGTACTCACACGCACACATCCCCCCCACTCCCTGCATCAGAAGCTATCTGATTGGTTGATAGCCTGTCACATGGTGAGACTGTCGCTGCAAAAATCTAATTCTACTGACTACAGAGATTTAGGTCGCTCCGTCACGCCGTCACGCCTACTATAAGCGCATGCGACGGATTCAATGCATTTGTTTTGGCGCGACGTTGGGTCGCCGGCACTATAAGCGCAGCCTTATAATTAGCGACGCTGCAGAGCTACATGTGCACAAGAACTTTAGGCTACGTTTATAGTGACGGCGACGGTCGCTGTAAAATCAAATAGAGATGACTTCAGCGATCTCGACCAATCCGTAGCTCCGTCGTGTCCTGCTTACTATAAGTGCGCGCGACAGTGGCAATGCATTTGTTTTGCCGCGCCGTCGCCGGTGCTATAAGCGCAGCCTTAGCAAGCGACTGCAGGGGAGACATGCTCAGATGTCACTTCCTTTACCACTCTTCCTGTTCCACAGTTCCTCACAGGATTCAGCAAAACAAACATGGAGAATCAATAATTAATGTAATGTAATTACTTTATTATTATTTTTAAATAATTAAGTCAGTCAATAATTATCTATGTTCTTCAATGTGGATGGTATGTTCCTCACGGTATATATGGCTTTTCAATAAAGCAAAACTGTATTTTGTATGAAATCCTGAGGTAAACTTTTTCTAGGATTTTCATTGGTTAGATTTTGGAGGAACATGATTAGTGCACTGAATGAACTTCACTGTGATTGGGCGGCTGCATCATGTGACGTGGCTGTCGCTGCTTGAAAACAAATTTGCCTGTCTCCTCAACTGTCTCCTGCTTTGCAGCAGCGAGCGGGGAGACAGCTGCAGTTGGTATAAGCAGGTTTCAGGGATGTATAACACTTTGTTTTTGAGCGGTGTGGTGTCCCTACAGGAGACCCCGCGGGCGCTATCTGGTATAATCACAGCCTTAGAGTGCACGTACGTTTAAATGAGCATACCAGGCATTTCCTATTTTGATATCTCCAATCTCGGTCACATCTTCAACCTGATTTTCCAGAACATTGGTGCAGCAATAATATAAAGGCAGTGCAAAAGAAAAATAGACTAAATGGATGAAATTATTTACAATTGTAACTATTAGGAGAGATGTGTACGAAAACCATCTTACAGACTGAGAAATATCCCATTGGATGACTCCACCACATTTTCCAAGAGTCAATTTGAAGTGTACATTTTAATTTTTTTTGTACTTGGCATGACCTAAAGTAGCCATATTTAAAAGCATGTGGAAACCCTTTCACCAGAGTGTTCCTACTGCTTTTGTGTCTTTGAAAGTGTGCTGTTTTCTTTTGTTTTTAAAGGGGATGGTCTTTATCCAAGAATGCCTTCGATGAACGGCCTTATGGCATCTAATTCTCACCTCCAACATCATCCTCTAGCTCCAGGAGCTGGGTTAGGCACCTTCCCTCCATTAATACAGCCACCGTATGCCGATAGCAGGTAAGACCTGTTTGGTTTTGCTTCAGCCTACTAGGTGGGCATCATTCTTAGGGACCAAAAGTACCACTCAGTGACCTTTTGATTTTTCTATGACTACAGATTATAATTACAGCAATTTAAACATTGACCAATACATCAATGATGAACAAATACAGGGACAGTTGCTTTGCGCCATCACGTTGAAACAGCTGGAGAGTCCAGCAGGATGGCAATGTTTTCTGTGTGCTGTTCTTTGTCTTCCGTGGCTTACAGCAGTCATCTTTCCCTCAAACCTTTTCTTCCAAGAAACTTTTGCCTTTTTCTTGATGTGTATTTTTTGAGATTGAGAATCCGTTTGTGTGTTGCTGCTGCTGCTGTTTTTGACTATTTACAATCCGTTCAGACTTCCTTTCGTACACCAAGCATGTCATTGTCTAGTATATTCTGCAATAGAAAAAAAAAACCTGCAGCAAAGTACAGTGGCTAGCAACATGTCTCTGTTGACTTGCCAGGGATAAGAACCCAGTATTCCATGGTATGGTAAATGATCCCAGTAGCCCATGGACATCACAGGCTCCGGTTATGGAGACAGAAGGGGATACACTATCCAATGCCCAACGGAGTACGCTGAAGTGGGAGAAAGAAGAAGCGCTTGATGAGATGGCCACTGTTGCTCCCGTTTTATATACAAATGTCAACTTTCCAAACCTGAAGGATGAGTTTCATGGTAAGTCTGTCAAATATTTGTAACCTTATTTATTTTTTTGCACCTTTTTGTTTGCGTTTTGTTAGAGTACGAGTTACTTGAAGGTTGGGTAAAGCGGTTACATTGTGTCATACTTGTAACTTCTCTTTTTTTTAATTTTTTTAAACAGACTGGGCTACAAGAGTGAAACAGATTGCCAAACTTTGGAGAAAAGCCAGTTCCCAAGAGAGAGCCCCATATGTGGTAAGAAAGATTTAAAAATGTGGTTTTTTTTCACGTAGGAGTTAAGTATATTAAACCATAGGCTTAAAAGATATACATCTCTGGTGGAAATCCAGCAAGATTTACTGGATTGAAAGACAGTCATCTCTGGCAAAGTAATAAACAATGCAGTTTTTTATCAAAGTGTTAAGGAAATTAATTTAAAATGTAAGAAATATTCCATAGATGTGAAATCCCTTATAAAATGACACTACGTTCCAGGCATTTGTGTTTGACCTGGACTCTTAGCAGCTATATGGGAGTGTGGGCTGTATTATTTGCAAGCTAATGCTGATCTTTCAGGACGGTAATTTGTGAACTATGGTTCATTTGAAAATAGTGGTTATGTACAAATCCATGTAAAAAGCTCCCATTTTATTGAATAGATTTCTAAGCTCTCCAATGTAGTTAACCCTGTGCAATATTGCTCCTTCTGGCACTTGAGGTGGTATAGACAAAGATGGCTTGTGGCATATACATTTCAAGTTGGGCAGTTAAATCTTTTCAATTATGTTCAATTTTACGGTCAATAAAACATTGTTTTGCACTGAGTTGCACTCAATTTATATTGACAGTGTAGCATTCATTTGCTGCATTGGTCCCCGAGAAATGTTTTGTTTGCAAATTGTGACACCTTCCTGTGTAATAAATAACTAGAACGTTGTTACACATTTCGTATGTCATGATATAAGCCGGAACGTAGATCTAATTGACTCCCTGTGTCTGTTTTAAGCAAAAAGCCCGGGATAACCGTGCAGCATTGCGCATCAATAAAGTACAAATGTCAAATGACTCCATGAAAAGGCAACAACATGATATTATTGAGCAGCAGAGTTCCCGGATTGATTCTGACCCTTTTAAAGATCCGCTAAAACAGAGAGAATCTGAACATGAGCAGGAATGGAAATTCAGACAGGTATGTAGAAGCATAAAGAGATGTTTTGTTTCATTGTGAGAAGAAAAGACTAAATGAGATTCAAGTGTGACCACTCACTGGGTTACATGGGTTAAAGCAGCATTTCTCCCCACCCCCAGTCATTTTCAAGGTGGCCTCCAAATTAGCTGTAGCCCCTCAGACCAATTGCAGATACTCATTGGATAACACTAGCGGATATCTTTTGAATATCCAGGAAGAACACCTTAAAAACTAAACCTGTAAGTATCTCGGGAACCGAGGGGTCCTCAGAACTAAACATGCTGTTCAATTCAGGTGGACCACCTGGTTTTAAATTATTTAAGAAAATCAATGTGAATATTAGGGGGGTGGGAGGTTGCTGCTTCAAATATAGTGGCAAGGTGGTGCTGCTCATTGAAGGACACAGGCTTGGAATGCTAATTTGGTTGGGTGCACAGCAGGGATGGGCAACTCCAGTCCTCCAGGGCCACCAACAGGTCAGGTTGAATGAGCCACTGATTGAGCCATCTGTGCTGAAGCAGAGAGATCCTGAAAACCTGACCTGTTGGTGGCCCTTAGACTCGAGTTGCCACTCCTGGTGTACAGGGACACATGCATTTCAGTAACTCGTAACAAAATCACTCTCCCGTCAAATGCTCTTTTTGTCTTTGCTATGCACTACTGTTATAATGCATTTGTTTACACTTTTTATCTTTAAATACCACAACTTACCAGTTTCAGTAAATTGCAAATGTCAATGTTTTCTGTTTTCTTGTCCTTGTATTATCATTACTTTTCTTTTAGTCTTTGTGTAAAAGACTGTGTACTGTACAGATAACTGGCATGAAACGTAGTATTAAAATGGAAGCCTTCCCACACCCCCTGAGTACAGCAGAGCTGCTTACTTTTACCACATATCCAAAATTCTACTTTCCCAGTGAAAATGCAACGTGTGACATTTTTAGACAGGACAATTTATTAGTACACTGCATTGCATTTACGTTCTTTTAATGTGGAAAATACATTTTATTGGTCAACAAAGCATACATTGGACAGATCCTGCATATGTTTATTTGGCTAATATTTGTACCATTATTTGTGCAGCAAATGCGTCAGAAAAGTAAGCAGCAAGCTAAAATTGAAGCCACACAAAAACTTGAGCAAGTAAAGAATGAACAGCAGCAGCAACAGCAATTTGGATCCCAACACCATTTGAGTCAGTCTGGCAGTGATACACCAAATAGTGATATACAGAGCCCTTTAACACCTCAACCGGATAGTGAAAGCATGTCCCCTATTCATCAGACATTTAATAAAGACCTCTTTCCCAAGCAACCATTGCCTGGTACTCCGACATCATTCTCAGATGATGTTTTTCTGAAACCACAAGCTCCACCTCCAACCCCAACTAGAATTATTTTACAAGACCCTCTCCAGTTGTCCCAGCCATCTCAACCAGTGTCACCACAAATGTTTTCTCCAGGCAGTTCAAACTCAAGACCAACATCTCCTGTAGATCCATATGCTAAAATGGTAGGAACTCCAAGGCCTCCACCTACAAGTCAGAACTTTGCTAGAAGAAACTCTGGGTCACCCATGGATATTTGCCCTTCCAGACCATCTCCAGTAAGCGACTCCTGTTTATCTCCTGTCAGCAGTGATCCATGTGTAAAATTAGTAGATTCCCAAAGGCCTTTGATGCCATCAGAACAATTTTCTAAGCCATTGGGGCCAACAAGGCTGTCTGTCAACACAGACCAATTAGGCGATAGTCCTTTGAACAATGATCCTTTCTCAAAAATACCTTCTAGATCAGACATATTTCAAAGGCAGCCAATGGCACAAACTAGAATTACTGATCCATATTCAAGACCACCTTTAACTCCTACACCAGGTATTTCTGACGGTAGCCTTGTTCCATTTAAAACTCCAATGCGTCCATCTCAGTCCACACAAGAATCTTATGGATCTATGCCGACAACACCTAGACGCATGTCTTCAGATCCATATGAAAGACCTGTTTTGACACCTAGGCCAGTTGAGAATTTTTCACATGATCCCTATAGCCAAGCACCCCTCAGTGGTCGTCCTGCATTAAATGAATCTTTTTCATATCTACCTAGGCTTATGCGACAGCATAGTGATCCCATTTCCCAATCCGCTACTTTACTGAGGCAAACTACCCAGGATCCATATTCTCAACCTCCAGGAACACCACGTCCCGTAAGCAACCCCTATTTGCAATCTCCCTCTGCTCCAAGACCTGCAGTTGTTGATCCTTATGTTCAGCAGCTTCCTACACCAAGACCTTCTCCACAACCAATAGATCATTATAGCCAGCCTCCATTAACTCCTAGACCTATTATGGGAGATGTGTTTGTTCAGCCAACATTAAGTAAGCGACACAATGATCCTTATTCTCAGCCACCTGGGACCCCCAGGCCTGTTGTGGATCCATATTCCCAACAGCCTGGCACTCCAAGACCTGTTCCTTCAGATCCATATTCTCAACCACCTGGAACGCCAAGACCTTTTCCTTCCGATCCATATTCTCAACCACCTGGAACACCAAGGCCTTTTCCTTCCGATCCATATTCTCAACCACCTGCAACACCAAGACCTGTTCCTTCAGATCCATATGCTCAACCACCTAGAACACCAAGGCCTGTTCCATCAGATCCATATTCTCAACCACCTGGAACACCAAGACCTGTTCTTGCTGATCCGTATTCTCAACCTCCAACACCAAGACCTGTTCTTTCGGATCCATATTCTCATCCTCCGGGAACACCAAGACCTGTTCTCACTGACCCTTATTCTCAGCCACCTCGAACACCTAGACCTGTCCTTTCTGATCCTTATGCTCTGCCCCCAGCAACACTGAAACCAATTTTTTCTGACCCTTATTTACAGCCGCCACGGACTCCAATGCCTGGTATTCCAGAAAACTTTAATCAATCGCCAGTTCTCAGAACAGGTCTGATGCCCAATCAAGATAATTTCCTGCAGACGTCACAAATCAGGGGAGCAACTGTGCACGTACCTTTTATGAGACCGTCCAACCCAGGTCCTCAAAATCCACGATCTACTGGCCTGGGATCAACAGATATGTTTGGTCATTCATCAGTCGGGCCAACACATGATCCGTATGATCAGCCTCCAATGACTCCTAGATTGCAGGCAGAAGATCGTTTTGGTGATGCCCATGATGTTGCAGATCAACAAAGATCTTTGTCAGATGAAAATTTTAGCGGCCCTTCCAATACTGCTGCCAACCCTCAAGGCCAGCCGTTTTCTAACATGCAACAGCTAACAGCTGCTGGGGTGACGGATGCACAGATTTCATTAAACTTGCCACCGACAGAGTCAGAAGAAAAGCTACGACAGGTGAATATAATATATATTTCCGATTGAACAGTTCATTGACTTGAACGGTGGTCGGTGATTTGTGGTTATATTGTTTTATTGTGCTCGTTTGCTATAAACCAAAATGTACAGTATATACAGGAGATATGCAACATGTTTTCATCGAAGCACAACACAGGAATTAGTGGTGTGTTTCCAGAAAACTCTTAAATACAAAGTATTGCAAATTACATGACAAGCCTCCTTGCCTGTAACCATTCCAAAACGGCATGATTAAAGGATGTATTGCATTCTTTAAAGATCTTGGCTTGAAATTGAAATAAACACTACCCAATAAACTTGTTGCAATTCAAAGAAATATAATATTGAAGATTGATATTCCTAGCTTCCCAACGCTTCTCCTTTAAGATTGTGAATTTATGCAAATACTGTTGGAAGTTTAAAAAAAAATAACCTCTTAATCCGGGTTGCTGTTTATTTTGTAATAGGTATTTAAAAAAAAAATAAGGACATTTAACTATGGAAGTAATTATATTGCAATCCTCAGTCAATGCATATAGCATGTTTATTTTCACGTTGGTAGAAGGTATTTTCTCCTAGAAAACCTACTTCTTGGAAAAGCGATCAGAAAAAGCTGGCTACTAAAGGTTAGCTCCCACCAGCCAGCCAGAAAACAAGCCGACGTAAAGCATTGAGCAGCCTAATTGGCCTCCCTAATCAAATCTAACCACGCGAATTGCAAATGTTTGGCTACATCCATTTATTTTTAACACATACCTTTCTAAGGGGCCTTTGAATGAGGAAATGTTTGGCAATGAAATGTTCTCCTTTCCCTTATCCCACCCAGTCCTTATCAGAGAGCCAAGAATAAGGGGAAGTGAAAGAGAGGGGAATTTGGCTGTGCAAGCACTTGCTGAACACGCCATGACAGCCAAAGGGGAGTAGTTGGAGGAAATAAAACGCCTCCATGTCTCTGCGCATCATGTTTACATACTCACTTTCCAAATTATTTAAAAATTCTTATGCATGTCTGATTTGGGTAGAAAGGCACCGGTCACCTAGATCTGACTCCTTAAATTTGTCACTGGTTGTAGTTCACTTTGGTCCTAGGAGGGATGTAAGCACTTCATTGATATGAGGGAACAGCTACCGGGGGGGAAAAAAATCTTTTTTTTTTTGTTTGTTTGTTTACAGCGTCAAAAGTTGCGGGAGCATCTTTTGCGGCAACAGCAAAATAAAAATGCTATACGCCAGGAAAAGGCATTAACTGATTCATTGCAAATAGCCCACGGTGGTCATCCTTCCCAGTGGCAGCAAGATCATCCTCACCGGGAACATGAGCTTTTTAATAGGCCTCCACCACCTTACCCGGGCAATATTCGGGCCCCACTTGGCCCTAAAGGAGGCCCACGATTTCCTGCTTTCTCCAAAGAGCAGCACGCACCATATCCTGGAAATGGACAGTTTACCAGGCCACATTTTACAGGAGACCTTTCCAGCGTGGGGATGAGGCCTCCTCATAGTCAAAGGTACAGTATGCTCAATGCTATAAATAATACATGTACATTAATTTGTACACGTGGTTGCAGTGCCAAACTACTGTAGAACAAAAACAATGGGGGTGGGGGGAGGCGGCGAGGTTTCGGGACTCTTCCTTTTTGTGCCAGAGATAAAATGAAGACTTGAGATGACAGAATATATTATACCTGTCCTTTTTTTGTGTATAGATGTCTTTGAGCAATAATCATTTTATTGTAACCTTGTTTGTATACGTAGATTGTTTTTTAGGTATTGATCCCATTAAGTTTATCATGATGTTTATTTGTGTGTGCGCTCAAGAGTTTTAAGACAAATTTGAGGTTTTAATATACAGCAGGCTTGAGATGATTAAATCTCATGCACAACCTACATATTGGACCAGCTATCAATGTTTGTAATAGAATATAGTTATCCTGTGTGTCTCTGTCTCTCTCTCTGTCTCTCTCTGTCTCTCTCTCTCTCTCTCTCTCTCTCTCTGTCTCTCTCTCTCTCTCTCTCTCTCTGTCTCTCTCTCTCTCTCTGTCTCTCTCTCTCTCTCTGTCTCTCTCTCTGTCTCTGTCTCTCTCTCTGTCTCTCTCTCTCTCTCTCTCTGTCTCTCTCTCTGTCTCTCTCTCTGTCTCTCTCTCTGTCTCTCTGTGTGTGTGTGCTGATACATATATAAAGCATTTTTATAATATTTTTGCTGTGTTTTCACAGATTTGGCTATCCCATGGGTGGTCCTGGTTCTGTTACAGGTCATGAGCGTTTTGTAGGATCTCCGTTCCAAATGCAAGTTCCTGGAATTCAGCAGATGAGAAGGGATATGTCCATTGAATTGAGTAGACCTTTAAGTAACCCACAAATTAACAATTCTGTTGGTCTTCCACTTCATTTTCCTCACCAGGGAATGCAAGTTCAGCAGCACAATATATCAGGTCAGGCATACATTGAACTTCGTCACAGACCTCCTGATGGCAGACCAAGGATTCTTTTTGGGCCTTCTCCTAACCTAATAGAGGCCGCTTCCCAACATCCGAGACATGTAGGCTATTTCCCCAGACCAGAATTTCAAGGTCAAAGACTAATGGAGCAAGTAAGAGTTCCCCATCAGGGTCTCCCTCATCAAATGCAAATTCCCCCAAGTTTGGAACACTTTATACCTTCACAACAAGATCACTTACATTTTGAACATCAGCCTGTCCTTGTGATGCGTGCTGTGGGTCAGCCTCTAAGGAATGATGCCTTTTCATCAACTCTGTTGTCTGCCATTAATTCTAATGAGGAAAATAATCACCTTCCAATTACTAATCGGCCTTGTGGTAGGTTGGAAGATAAACTTGATCCTGATGATCCTTCTGAAAAAGACTTGGATGTGAAAGATCTTGTTGGAGTGGAAGTTAAGGATTTAGATGACGATGACCTTGAAAATATAAATCTAGATCCGGATGATGCAAAAGGTGATGAGCTAGATGCCCTGGATAATTTGGAAACTAATGATCCTCAGCTTGATGATCTTTTAAGATCTGGCAAGTTTGATATAATCGCTTACACAGATCCAGAGCTTGACCTAGGAGACAAGAAAGACATGTTTAATGAGGACTTGGACCTTGGCGTACCCATTGATGATAAATTGGAAATCCAATGCAAGAGTGAAGAGAGAAAAAACAGCAAACGTGGTGATAAAGAGGCTGCTACTTCTAATTTAGTTTCTTCGCAACCTGCCGGTGTAACCCCTGAAATAAAAACTGAAGTGCTATCTCCAAATTCGCAGAGCAATACAAATTTGGATGCTGATTTTGAGGAGACTGTGAATGCAACAGGCGTACAGCAGTATGATGAAGATGTTGCTTCTACACCATCTTGCAATATTGTATTGACCGAGAAAGAAAAAGAAACTGTGCGTAGTCCAAATGTAATCGAAGGCCCCAAAACATTGCCTGCCCAGGATGTAATAAATTCATGTGGTATGTCAGAATCTACTCCAGTACTTACAAGTTTGTTAACCAATGAAAGGTTGGATAATGGGGAGGTAGAAACAAGAAGTTCTCCATCTGGAGCCATGCCACCAACTCAACCTAATTCATTGCAAGTTGTACCTCAAAATGTGCTGACACCTTCTGGTCAAGTAGTAGAACATGCTTTGAATACTAGCATGGGACCAAGACTCAACCATGATTTTCCACAAGGGTCACCAGCAAATTCAGTTTTCAGTTCAGGTCAGTCAAATGGTCATAATTTCGTCACTGGCGAGCCTTCCGGTCAAACTACGCCTCTAGCAAATCAGCCATGTCCTAGTGGCTTGTCAGGCACTCAACAAATAATGCTTCAGCAGAATCGAGAGAGGCCACTCCTACTGGAAGAACAGCCTCTTTTACTGCAGGACCTCTTAGATCAAGAAAGACAGGAACAGCAGCAGCAGAGACAGATGCAGGCAATGATTCGTCAACGTTCAGAGCCATTTTTTCCAAACATTGGTATGTATGGGTTCAGATTTATTAAAATATGTATAGGTAAAGGCACAAGCGACCAGGGTAGACACTCCCCCCCTACTCCCCCCCCCCCCCCCCCCCCACTCATTTCTCTCTCTTTCTCACACCCCCTCTTTCTTGGCATCTCCGTTATCGGTAGGTCACCTGCCTCGGGCAACAGGTTTTGCCATCCTTTCCAACCCCAAAAAATACAAAAATGTTTCTGTATTAGGCTATGCATATCGTTCTTTGAATGTACATTTTATATCTGCCTAATATAAAAATAAAGAAATATGTATAGGTAATGAACTTTGAGTATGCAGAATCTGGATTGATATTTTGCACTGCAGATCCTGTGCCATGAGTTTATTTTAGAATTTGATTTACTACATTTGTTGCAACTGTTTTACTAAGAAATGTAACACTGCTCAGTTTGCTGCTATAACGTTTCCTAGCGTTTTTAATAAGTAGTTACCTGCGCAGCATGCGGTCATTAAATGCTATATGACCTTTTTAGGGTGTTGCTTATAAAGCTAAAGACCTGAAAAACAGATTTTAGCTGCTCTAGTTTTACAATTTGAATTCTTTATCACGGTGTATGAAATATTGCTTTTTCTTTTTTTTTTTCTTTTTTTTTAACAATTATTTTAACGTTTTAGATTTTGATGCAATCACTGATCCCATAATGAAAGCAAAGATGGTGGCTCTCAAAGGCATCAATAAAGTTATGGCACAAAACAATATGGGGATGCCACCAATGGTTATGAACAGGTAGGTTATTCATTAAGTACACCTTTCTATAACATTATATGCTAAATGAATGTGTGTTTAGCGTTACTAATATTTATACTGTACATATTGTAACTGTAATTAATCCATTTTTGGGCCACAAACAATAGGTGTAAGAGAGGAATGGTACCTGTAGCTCTACATTTTTATACTGCCACCATCTGAGAAAGCAACTGAAACACATTGAAAAAACTGTGCTTAAGAACTGCGCCAGACTTATGAAAGAAAAAAATTCAATTGCTTTAAAGCAATTATTTGTATTTATTTTTTTATTACAGGATTAAGCATGGAGTCTCCAGAGCTGAACGGTGTTAATTTCCGCGCCGGGACCCCCTTATTCCAGAGATGCTTACCTCCGTAGCAGGTGCCTGTATCCCTGTGAAGTTTAAATGTCCCGGTTATGCTGGCCAATAGGAAGCCACAATGGATAACATCACGGCTTCCTACTGGCCCACGTAACGCAGGACATTTAAAGTCGCCATTATGTTAGGCACACAGTTTCTCTGCCTGCAGAGATACCGGCACCGCTACGGAGGTAAGTATCAAGTATCTCTGGAAGCAGGTGGATCCAAGAGCAGAAATGAACACAGTTCAGCCCCGGAGACCCCCTGCTATACCTTAGAGCCACTTTCCTTATAAGTATTTATCCTTTTATGTACCCCCTGAATTTGGAGTGCATGGCATAAAAATATACTTTGTACGCTTTTTGCTTTGTTACAGGTTTCCTTTTATAGCACAACAAGGTGGGCAAACTAATGAAGATCAGAATATTGTGCAGCAAGCCACTCCACAGGTAATACAATCTGAATAGGAGTTAGCCACGTGATAAGCATGATGTTGGCAGTGTTGTAAATCCCCTTCACTTGCATAACATTTAATGTAATATCTTTTTTTGTTTTAGGATGGAAATATCACACCACAAATGATTAGGCCTAATCCTCCCACCTTTGATCCGGGTTTTGTTAGTAAGTATTAACATATGAATCTTCTCTGACACAAGTCACTAAGGAAGTTTAGTTTAGCTCCTGTCAGACTTTTTGTTTTTGTCTGACTCCCCTTTCTCTTGAAGAGACCAAGGGGTTTCTTTGTGTTATCGCATTGAAACTCCCATGTGACTACTGTGGACAACCCTCTTCTCCTTCACATTCTCCATACTCTTGGTATTCATAACAAAGCCCTATCCTGGATCTCCTCTTACCTCTCCCATCATATTTTTAGTGTCTCTTCTGCTAACTCCTCGTCCTCTATCGATCTCTCTGTGGGGGTACTACAGGGCTCTGTCCTGGGACGACCTCTCTTTTCTTTCTACACACACTTTTTAGGTGACCTAATCACATCTCTCGGGTTCATTTATCACCTCTATGCTGACGACACACATTTACTTTTCAACCCCTGACCTGACACCTGCTTTACAGACCACCGTTTCTGAATGTCTCTCTGCGATATCATCCTGGATGGACCTCCACCGACTTAAATTTAACGTGTCAAACAGAGCTCCTCATATTTCATCCCAAACCTGGCCCCACTTCCTTCTTGCACATTACTGTTGGAAGTTCTGTCATACACCCAGTAACACAAGCACGCTGCATAGAAGGTCACACTCGACTCCTCTCTCACATTCAAAACGTATCTAAAACCTGTCGCTTTTTCCTCCGTAATATTACAAAGATACGCCTTTTCCTCTGTTGCTCGACTGCTAAAACTCTGACTCAGGCCCTCATTCTCTCCCGTCTCGATTACTGTAACCTCCTGCTGTCCGACCTGTCTCCCCTACAATCTAGCCTAAACGCTGCTGCCAGAATCACTACTCTTTCCTAAATCTGTCTCAGCGTCTCCCCTGCTGAAATCACTCTTGGCTTCCTATCAAATCTCGCACTCGATTCACCGCCTCACATTTAAAGCTTTAAACTCTTCTGCTCCTCCTTACATGTCAGCCCTAATTTCTCGCTACGCACCGTCCCCACTCTTGCATTCCTCTCAAGGATGTCTTCTCTCTAACCCCTTTTGTATCTAAAGCCTTCTCCCACCTTAAACCTTTCTCACTGACTGCTGCACACCTCTGGAATGCCCTTCCCCTTCAATATCCGACTAGCACCCCCTCTATCCACCTTTATGACCCACCTTAAAACACACCTGTTTAACGAAGCATATGAGTAGCTCCGTGGCTGATACTATATACCTCATACATAAACCTTGGCAACTTGCAGATGCACTTACCAGAACAACCTCCTACTGTTTCTATGCATTCTTCCTACCTACCAATTAGATTGTAAGCTCTTTGGAGCAGGGACCTTTTCCTAAATGTTACTTTTATGTCAGAAGCGCTTCTTCCCATGATCTGTTATTTGTTATTTATATGATTGTCACGTGTTCTATTCTGTGAAGCGCTATGTACATTAATGGTGCTATATAAATACATACATACATGCAATTGCAATAGTGGTAATCAATGCACAGTTTATTGAATACATCATTGTTTTCCTGCCGCGCACATTTCTTTAATGTAGTTACCCCACGTTTGCAATGTGGTGCTTTCTTGATCTTTTCATGTGAAAAGGAAACTTATCAAATAGTGGCGCTCTAAATAAATAAATCAAATCTTGCTAGAAATAGTGATATTTGTGATTCAATAATCTACAAGTGATACTTATATAGACACATCTAATGAAAATAAAATGTAAACAGTGATTAGATAATCAAAAGGTGATACTTATACAGACACATATACTGATGCTGCTATAACCCGGTAAGGATTTCTCTGTCTGTCCTCTTGGTAGATAATGGCGATGATTCTCCAGGAAGCGCAAGGATATGTGAAGGTAAAAGAATATATTGATAGTGCAATATTGTATGTGATAATTATGAATAAGGCTGTTCTAATATAAATGTACTCACAAGCGTGAGGAGATTAAGGGCACATAAAGGTATCTTTGAGTGATATGGATGTCACACAGCAGTCAGGAGTTCAGTTTCAGCCCCCATGTAGACTCCAAAAGACATGGTTTCAAAAGTTTAAAAGCATTTCGACCACACGTAGTGAATCTCAGCAGCCGGATAGGTGGTAGCAATGGTTCCCCTCCTCTGTGGCGTGCGTGTCACGGGTAGCGTTCCAACGGCACCGGAAGTGATGTCATCTGCTTCCAGGGGTTCCGGCCAATGCTGAAGGTACCTCTCGCAGTGGATCTCAGCAGTCGGATAGGTGATGGCTCTGATTCCCCCCCTCTGTGGCGTGCGTGTCGCGAGTTGCGTTCCGACTGCACCGGAAGTGATGTCATCTACTTCCAGGGGTTCCGGTCAATGTTGAAAGCGTCACTCTACGCGTTTCACCTATTCGGTTTCTTCAGGAGTCGAAGCAGATGACATCACTTCCGATGCCGTTGGAACGCTACCCGTGACACGCACGCCACAGAGGAGAGGAACCATTGCTACCACCTATCCGGCTGCTGAGATTCACTACGTGTGGTCGAAATGCTTTTAAACTTTTGAAACCATGTCTTTTGGAGTCTACATGGGGGCTGAAACTGAACTCCTGACTGCTGTGTGACATCCATATCACTCAAAGATACCTTTATGTGCCCTTAATCTCCTCACGCTTGTGAGTACATTTATATTAGAACAGCCTTATTCATAATTATCACATACAATATTGCACTATCAATATATTCTTTTACCTTCACATATCCTTGCGCTTCCTGGAGAATCATCGCCTTGATCTTTTCATGACTGACAGCAGATTTAAGGTTGCAGAAAAGTCTTAGGCTGCGGCCACAGTACCTGCGCTGCATGCGCGTCAGCGAGGCTGGCGGCGCGTGCAGCCGATTCCCCTGGTCTGCAAGGAGCTGCAGACCAAAAGACGGGAGGCGTGGGGGCGCGGCCGTGACGTCACCCGGCAGGTTCGCCCTCATTGGCTGAACCGCCGGGGGCCGTGGCTTAGCGCTCCGTCGCGACTCCTGATCACAATTCTCTTGCGAGCAGGAGTCACTGTCGGCAGAGCGCAGCGCCCCCCCCTCGCAGCAGGCCCGGTCCCATTGTGCAGCGGCTATTGTCTCTGCAGCGTCCCCAACAGCGGGCCCTGCAGTAGCCAGTGGGGACCTGGCCTTAGATTTCACAGTTTACTGGTTGTTAATGCAAAGCATATATTTCACATGCATGGATAATTTATACTGTAATGTTTTCTGAAATTACGTTTTAATATTGCATCTCATTTCTAATGCTTCCTGGTTTAGTACGTATAACATCTTGTAAAAGTGTACCACTCATTACAAATCATATCATTATCGTTTATAACTTTCAATAGCAGAAGTCTGAGTAGGTGTTTCTTTGTTTCTCATCCATAAACACCATTGTTATTTATATTTTGTTGCAATACACTTTAACCCTGTGGTAGCGAAAGGGTTAATATTCAGGGGATTGTGAGGTAAAACATAGGCACCTAATTAAAAAAACATTTGCCCCAGATGACTCTCAGAAGAAACAGTATGAGGAGTGGCTCCAAGAGACACAACAGCTTCTTCAAATTCAGCAGAAATTTCTTGAAGATCAAATTGGAGCGCACAGAAAATCGAAAAAGGCGCTTTCAGCGAAACAGCGGACTGCCAAGAAGGCCGGCCGTGAGTTCCCCGAGGATGACGCAGAACAGCTAAAGCATATCACTGAGCAGCAAAGCATGGTTCAGAAACAATTGGAACAGGTAAATAGTCAGGTGACCTATTTCATTACAAGAGTGTAACTAGGTTTCAGGGTAATTTGTGAGACTATTCTTCACACTGATCTATACACTGTACATCATTTCACCCACCATCACAATGTCTCCTATTCTCCTTCCCCCACTTTTATGCCCATTGTTCTGATGGTGGCATTGGTGGTATTGAGGAAGTAGAGGGTTGGTGGATCGCCAGGCAGTAGTCTAGACCTTGGGTGCACAAACTTTTTCCCTTGCGCACCCCTGCCTGTTCTTCCCCGCCTGCTCGCAATCTCCCCTCCCCCCCCCCCCCCCTTTACGGCTCTGGGTTATGTTGCCATGGCAACGTGTCACCCGAAGTCATCTGAGACAAGGTAAGGGAACTGACAGAGGCCTCGTGCGGTCCCCCGGCATTTAAGTTAAATGCTTTCGGAAAGATTGTAGGACCTCTAAGTGCCGCGCTACCCACAGAAAATCTCACGCCCCCAAGTTTGTGCACCCCTGGTTTAGACAGCTTGAAGTGTTGTTTTTTCTTCCTATGGAATAACCCACAATGGCTATAGGCTGTCTAGTGCTGATTTTATTCTACATTAAATTGAAAGTATTATTTATTTATAAAATGTTTTGCCAGAAAGTAATACATTGAGTTACCTCTCGTTTTAAAGTACAGTATGTCCTGGGCACAGAATTATGATGACAATACATGGCTACATTAAATAAACAGGGTTATACATTATATATAAAGACATTACATGAACAGTTGAAGATATTATGTTATAGGCGTATGTAACAGTTATAGACCAGATTCAAATATGAGACGGCTTTAAATTTGAAATAATTTAAACGGGTGGCTTTGAGAATCTCGGGTAGGTTGTTCCAGTTATGAGGTATATGGTAAGAGGAGGAGCGGCCCGATACTTTGTTGAACCACGAGACCGTGTACAGTCTTTTGGAGTCGGATCTCGTGTGATAAGTGCTGTGTGTAGTAGGAGTGAGAAGCTTGTTTCAGCATGTTAAAACATGTCCTAACTGAATATTTCTGTTTATATGTAGATACGAAAGCAACAAAAAGAACATACAGAACTTATTGATGAATACCGAAATAAGCAACAGCAACAATGTTCAGTGACACCTGCAATACCTGGAGTTACACCTCACCAGCCATTTCTTCCAGGAGCACCACCATCACCACCAGTGAATCAGCAGAACTTTCCTGTTTCTCAAACACTACAACCCCATGTACCTATTATACCCGGGCAACCCAATCAGCCCAGAATGCCGAACTTACCTGGATGGCAGCCTGCACATACTCCCAGAGGTCTTATTCAGTTAAATACCCCAAGGGTACAGCGTCCACTAAATGAAGACGTTCCGGCTCCTGTGGCAGCTCCTGTTGCAAATCCTAACCCCAATGCACCACCAATGGTAGAGTTTGATGACAATAACCCTTTTAGTGAAAGTTTTCAAGAAAGAGAACGCAAAGAACGCTTAAGAGAACAGCAAGAGAGGCAACGGATACAGCTCATGCAGGAGGTGGATCGGCAAAGGGCCTTACAGCAGAGGCTAGAAATGGAGCAACATGGCAATTTTGGATCAGATTCAAATAACAGATCGATTTCTCAGATGCCTTTTTTTACTTCTGATTTACCTAGTGATTTTATGCAACTTCCACCGACCCTTCAGCAGTCTCCACAGCAGCAGCAAGCACAAATGGGGCATGTCTTGCCACAACAAAACATGCAGCAAGGACCTGCAAACTCTCCTCCAGCTACTCCATTCATACAAACTGCTGAACGAAGATCATTAGGACATTCCCCATTTGGACAAGAGACACATTCTGTTTCCGGAGTCCCAGGTTTTCATGCACTTAAGCAGTCACCAAGAAGTATTTCTGGTTCTGGATTTGCACAGACACAACCCAGACCTCCATTTATGTCGGGTGTGCCCTCTGCATCTCCCATAGCTGATCATGGGCATCCTTGTGGTCAAGATTTTTCTGGGACTAACACATCAAACTCTCAGGGGTCAAGTCAGTCCCTCATACAGATATATTCTGAAATTATTCCAGAGGAGAAAGGGAAAAAAAAGAGGAGCAGAAAGAAGAAAAAGGATGATGATACAGACTCTGTAAAGACACCCTCAACGCCTCAGTCTGATATTACTGCTCCACCAACACCAAGTATTTCAGAAGCATCAACTCCAACGGTTCATATTCCCAATGATCTCACTTATCAAGGAGAGCATTCCACTGACTTAATACGTTCATCAACTCCGAATGCTGCGCTTAACAACTCTATGGAGTTGGAAGACCCATTGCTTACCAGTGATGTGAAGAAAATATTATTTCAGGAAGCTAAACTGGATCAAGAAGAAGGTCGACATCACACACAGGATAGTACCAAAATTCAAGCAATAAAATTGGAGCGAGCCGAAGGAGACCACTCCCCTGAACAAACTGACCCTAGAATGGCACATACTGTCGGGGTGAAGATTGAAGAGAGAGCAACATCGCACAATGCACTTTCAATGGAAATGTCTCCTCTTGCAACGACTGGTCCCTCAGGAAAACTGGAATCGGGAAATGAGTTACTGAAACACTTGCTGAAAAATAAAAAACAACCTTTCATTTTGCATCAGAAATCTGAGGGCCGCTTACGGTCAGAAGAGGATTGTTCTATTGATGTGAAGTTTCTAGATAGGCCAAGGCAAATTAATGCATTGGTGAGTGCTGCCACTGTTTGTTTTAATATGTGCATGACTTGGAGAGGTGTTAGCTGGGTTTTATGCTTCCTGCTTAATCCATCTTGGGCACAGTAAACTAGTCATTGTGCCAGAGTTACTCCCATGCTCCAGTAGGCCACATGTTCTCCAGCCCCATCGTCAGAAGACATTTTGTATCTTAATACAAAGCTAAAAAAAACTAAGGTTATATTGATTGATTGGTTCAATACAAAATAGCGCACCTAAAATCATAAAGTTTATAAGTTTATCAGGTTGGGCTAAAGTTGTGAGTGGAGTACCTCCGGGATCGGTACTGGGACCCGTGCTTTTTAACTTGTTTATTAATGACCTTGAGGTTGGCACCGAGAGCAAAGTCTCCATCTTTGCTGCTGATACTAAATTGTGTAAGGTAGTAGAATCAGAGCAGGACTTGGAGAGACTGGAAACTTGTGCAGGTAAATGACAGATGAGGTTTAATACAGATGCAGGAATAAACTGGTGATTTACATGGGGATAAAATTGGGAAAATCCTTGATGGAGAAGGATTTAGGAGTGCTTGTAGACAGCAGGCTTAGCAATAGAGCCCAAAGTCATGCAGTAGCTGCAAAGACAAACAAAATTTCATCTTGCATTAAACGGGCGATGGAAGGGAAGTAAACATAATTATGCCCCTTTACAAAGCATTAGTAAGACCTCACCTTGAATATGGATTACAATTTTGGGCACCACTACTTAGAAAAGACATTCGGGAACTAGAGAGAGTGCAGAGAAGAGCCACCAAATTAATAAAGGGGATGGACAATCTAACTTTACGAAGAGAGGCTAGCTAAATTAGATTTATTTACATTAGAAAAGAGGCATCTAAGATGGGATATGATAACTATATATACAAATATATTTGGGGATAGTACAAGGGGCTTTCAAATGAACTATTCATCCCACGGGCAGTACAAAGGACTCAGGGGCATCCCTTAAGGTTGGAGGAAAGGAGATTTCAACAGCAACAAAGGATAGGGTTCTTTACAGTAAGGGCAGTTAAAATGTGGAATTCATTACCCATGGAGACTGTAATGGCAGATACAATAGATTTATTAAAAAAAAAGTTGGACATTTTTTTTAGAAAGGAAAGGTATACAGGGATATACCAAATAAGTAAACATGGGAAGTCTGTTGATCCAGGGATTAATCCGATTGCCAATTCTTGGAGTCAGGAAGGAATTTATTTTTCCCCTTACGATATATCATTGGATGATATGACACTGGGGTTTTTTGTTTGCCTTCCTCTGGATCAATAAGTATAGATATAGTATATAAGTATCTGTCGTCTAAATTTAGCATAGGTTGAACTTGATGGACGTACGTCTTTTTTCAACCTCATCAACTATGTAACTATAAGAGCTGAAGGCCAAAGATATGCTCCTCGGGAATGTAGGTTGCCAACAAGTAGCATCACAAAACTGATATGCAATGCAGTTAGAAACTCCAGCTGTGTGTCAATGCTTTAGTTCTCCCCCTTCAACAAGAGTGCCAGCAAATGGACACCGGTCACTACATTACAAGGCATTGCGTGCTACAGAACTAAGAGGGATTAAAAACACTGAAAGGCAGTTGTTGTATAAGGAGAGGTCACACCAAGGTTGTAATGAAAGCATGAACTAGGGAAATAAGGTAATGCTCGTATGATCATTTTGTTCCCTCTTTTCAGTATGCTCCAGGGAACAAATTACCAGGTGGGTTTAACATTAACCAAAGCTTGCTGCAGAGAAGCGATTTTGAGATTGACAAAAAGAAACCAAGGAACAAACGAGTACAAAGGACGACAGAGAAAGCAACACCTCGCTCCAAGAAGAGGAAAAAAGATGAGGAGCAGAAGCCAGCTATTTATGCTAACTCTGAGACATTTACTCAGATAAAACAGGTAACTATACCGTCCTAAAACCTTTACACATCCTTAAGTACTGTACTTATATACTAGTACTCCAAAAAAAGTCCGATATTTTTGTTCCTTGAAGTGATTAATACATTATACCCTTACACTATATGAAAAGACTCTCCAGCAGTGAAGAAATTAAACCAATGTATAATATGTTTAAAAAACAGTCAGGGGATGGATAAATATAACTTTTTTTTTTTTTTCAATAAATTGATGGAAAAGTCTTCTGAGAAGGTGTGTGCGTGTGTGTTTATACATACACATATATATAAATAGAATATACCAGTGCAACTCCAGTCCAGGTTTTCAAGATATCCCTGCTTCAGCGCAGGTGGCTCAATCAGTGGTTCAGTCTTGGAGATGTGCAGATGTTGAACCCATTCTGTAAGTGGAGCCAGTAGAGTGTCACTAATTTATGGTATGCTTGGATGATTCAAGTAAGGAAATGTTTTTTATCTAGCCAGTCCGTGGTGTTCAAAGCTTATTTATTTTAAAAGCTTTTCAAATTTAGAGACTCGGTTCAACTAGACTAATACAAAACAAACTCCTTATGTTTTTGCAATCAGCCCAATACTTTTTGTTTCCAAATCTCTTCCTCAGGAATGGAAATAAAACTTTTGTGTGATCGTTTTGTCCGTAGCATCTTTTTTTGTAATCCAAGCCCAACTATCCTGATGCTCAGTAGGTTTAGCAGACGTCTTCCATCCCGGCTCATAAAATAAGTACAGGCATACCCCGCATTAACGTACGCAATGGGACCGGAGCATGTATGTAAAGCGAAAATGTACTTAAAGTGAAGCACTACCTTTTCCCCACTTATCGATGCATGTACTGTACTGCAATCATCATATACGTGCATAACTGATGTAAATAACGCATTTGTAACAGGCTCTATAGTCTCCCCGCTTGCGCACAGCTTCGGTACAGGTAGGTGAGCTCCCGTTTGCCTATTGGGCGATATGTCCTTACTCGCGAGTGTCCTTAAAGCGGGGTATGCCTGTATAGTTACGTGTACCTTTTTCTTCCCATCTCTCCAGCAACTTTCCTTGCTTCCTCTAATCGAGCCGATAGTAGGAATGAACTTTGCACAATTTCTTCCGTATGGGACTGGCCCAATAAATGGTGGAAGTCGCCTCCTCGGTAGTTTTGGCAGTGCTGCCCTCGATGGGGTTTCAGATTATTATTCCCAGCTCATATTCAAGGTATGTATTGTAGAATTGTCTAGAGAATTGCCTGCAACACCACCAATGTGAAGTGTGATGATGCAAAATAGCTTTCAAATTATACAGAGTATCACTTTGTGCAAGTCTTCTTTTTTATGCAGCCAAGAAACAATGGATTATAGATTTTTGCTTGCTTTTTTTATGCAATATTGTTATTGCTAGGGAATGTGCTTTGATATCATTATTTTCTTATGAAGGCACTGTTGTGCTGGTCTCCACATGCATTGAACTGCTTCTTGTGTCCTCTTACAGCAGAATAATCTAAGTAACCCACCAACACCGCCAGCCTCTCTTCCTCCTACTCCCCCACCCGTGGCCTGCCAGAAGATGGTGAATGGGTATGCAACCACTGAAGAGCTTGCCGGAAAGGCTGCAATTTTAGGTGGACATGGTACGAACTTTACTTATTTTTTATATTTATAAAGAAAGTAAATAGAATAGAGATCGGGATTGGGTTCCATGGTTATCGTGCTCGCGGCGCGATCAAAATTATGTGCCTCTGAGGCTGTCTTCAGAGTGCGTGACCAGAAGCGCCGGCACTCGTGATGCGCAAGGAAACAAATACATTTGTTTTCTCGCACGACAGCCAGGTGACGTGAGCGGTTCGCCCAATGAGGGTGAACCAGCTCCGTGACGTCATGGCCACGCCCCCCAACACACCTCCCTGTCGGGTCTACCCAGGCCGCAGATCGCTGCAGGTAAAGGCGCACGGTAGCGCACGCTCTCACACAATGGACCCAGCCATAGATTACTAAAAAGCCTGTGAAATAATAGTCTGGAAACATTTTTCAGCGGTGTGCCTGATCTTCTCTAATCCACGCACTTGCCCTTAATTTTCCAGACCAGGACCAAAATGACCCAATGCCAGTGACCTGTTTAAATAATTCAATCTGGGTTGATGTCTTCAAAATGACATACATATAATTATTCTTTGTGTTGAGCAGGGCCTGCTGTATCTTTTTTACAGGCAAAGGGTCCGTTACGTTCTTCTGCTTGGTCTCCTGAAAGGAAAGGCATGACTCGCAGATATGGCAATTATCTGATCGACATGTAATCAGATTTTCAGTGCCCCCCCCCCCCCCTGAAAAGATCTATTTCCCTCCAATTGATAAACACAGAGACAAACTATATTTTGGGGTTCTGCACGCTTTGTTACACACACGCTCTTATGTAAGAAGTCATACCTTTTATTGTTTTAGACTGTAATCCGATAATAGGAGGGCAATCATCCATGCAACGCAATTTCTTCTGCTTTTAGCACCCGTTTCAAAATGTAATATATGTTGAATAGCAATGCAAATGTGTGGCTCATACACCGTTAATTAGCTAATCCAGCATCAATTCCAGAGGTGCACTGATCGGCGCTGATTTCTAAAGTCGTTTTTAGCAAACTTCATCACAGTAAGGTGGGGAATTTGATGAAATGGGAAAGGTAGTTTGTGTTTCCCGTCTGAAACTCCCACACCTGTGGGAATATCACGGTGATACGTTCCCTTTTTAATTTGCAGGTAACAAAGCTCTGGGGCCCAAACAATTCCAGCTGCCTTTCCGGCCACAGGACGATTTGTTGGCGAGAGCCATGACTCAGGGACCTAAAACAGTGGATGTCCCTGCTTCTCTACCTACCCCACCCCACAACAATCAGGAGGAGTTAAGGTAAGGCCGTTTTAATATATCCATTTTGAGTTCTTCTGGGTGACCGGTGACACAACATTTAACGGTGAAAAAATACTTGTAAACGTGGCCGCCCTTCCCTTAACCCTTTCACTGCCAGAGGGGGGCAGCACGAGTGCGTTGTATGTGCATGGAAAGAGACTGAAAGGTACAGTGCAATAATCTGATTTGCCTCTTTGTTTGTCAGGGTTCAGGATCACTGTGATGCCAGGGGCAGCCCCGACAGCTTTGTGCCCTCCTCGTCACCTGAGAGCGTGGTTGGAATGGAAATCGGCAGATACCCGGACTTGTCGCTAGTAAAAGAAGAGCCGCCAGACCCGGCACCGTCCCCCATCATTCCCATGCTTCCCAGCAGCACGGGGAAAGGTATTCTGCAGTGTTATTTGTATCAGAGATGTTTCTAAAGAATACAGCAACGTCACCAGGGTTAGCGAACTTGGCAGATTTGAACTTGGAAAAATATTACATTGCATCAAGACTGCAGAATTCTGTATGCCAAATGCCGTCTTTACCTGCAGTAATATCAATCACTGTAGTATGTAGCCATGTGTATTAATACTGCTGTTGTGCCATCATATTTATTCATATAATCGTAATGCTGCTTTTTTTTTTTATATCCAGGTTAATTTAATTTCTCGTAATAAATGTTTTCTGTGTAGACTGAACCATTGTCAATTTAATGGTAATCTAAGAAAGCAGCAGATTTGGGTACGGCCACAGAAATAGTTTAATTACAAGCGTTAATATAGAGAGTAGATATTTACAGTTGAACCAGTTGCTCTTTCGTTGATTTCTAGGCTCTGAAGCAAGAGAACGTGAAGTAAAAAGGGAGTCTGCATCTGGGACACTGTTCTTTGGATCTCAGTTTGTACAGGCACCCAACGGCCCTAAATCTGGTCTTATCTCTGTAGCAATCACTTTACACCCCACAGCTGCCGAGGTAAAATATAGAGTATAAAAAGCAATGCAAACCTTATCTGTGTGTAATTACACTTGTTTTACTGGTGCTCTTCTGTGCATGTTTGTAATGCTGTAGACGGCTTAGATAGATTACTGTAGATAGCTGTCATAAATGAAATTCTGCATTATATGCGAATAGTGTCATTTCAAATGTAAATATTGTTTTAGACTAGAATTAACCGTCCATTAAAAGTAACTTAGAAGGCTATCTGTAAAAACAGACACTTCATAACCAGGAACCTAAAATACTGTCAACATGATCTGCTACGACTTCTGGGAGTTGAAGAAACATGCCGAAACATTGATGTTTGTAGGTTTTTATTTAAAATACTGTAGATCAAAAGTTACCAAGTCACACAGAGCAGGGGTTCTGTACTAAAGTCCTCAAGACCCCCCAACGGGTCAGGTTTTCAGGATATCCCAGCTTCAGCACGAGTGGCTCAGTCTGTGCCACCTGTACTGAAGCTGGGATATCCTGAAAATGTGACGTGTTGGGGGGGCTTGAGGACTGGAGTTCAGTACCCCTGACACAGAGTACAGATTACAAGTTTGCCTCCAGCAAACAGAATCTGTTCCCATATTAATTATGCCTTATCTTCTGCGATATATTCTTTCAAGCTTCCCCTTTCCAGTTTGTGCAGTCGTCCTCACGTTATCGACACTCTGGCTTAACCCAATGTATGTTTCATCTATAGAATATCGGTGGTGTTGTTGCTGCATTTGCTGATCTTTTGCAAGTCCGAATGCCCACCAGCTATGAGGTGAGCAGTACACCAGAAACGGCCTCAGTGATTTTGATGAACGGACACAGAATAAACCCAGGTATGGAGTACAGACAGCAGCTCTTACGTCAGCGTCCTAGACCAGGATCCATGCCTCCAGCAAGGCTGATTGGCCCCTATGGACTGAAGCCACACAACTTGCCCTTTATGCCAACTAACAATGGTGAGTCCTTATGATGACATGGTTTCTACCGCACGTTTTTGTTTTTATCTTTGGCTTTCTGCTAAACAAAACAAATAAGTTACTGCTCGTTAGTAAACACCTGTTGATATAGTTCTGTTTTCCCAAATCGGAGAAATCCCTCAAAGATTTGCTTCTGTCCTTCTTCGTACAGTCATTCTTGAACACGCATATTCTGAGTACTGATTTGTGTAAGGCAATTGATTTACTCACTACTTGGTATTGTTTAAAGAGCCATTTATTGATCAATCTGAAAGAATGGAGCAGAAATTAACATTCTCTCTTGGCTTCATCGTCAAAAACTGTTGTGGTCTTTAATAAAGAAACGAGGACCGCTGCAGCTTTGTTTTTAATCTTCACCTGCTGATTTGCCTTCCATGGTTTTTAATTCTATGACACTGGAAAGGCGGAAAGGTGACGAGAACAATCACATTTGCTTCTTTTGTTTAAATTTAGATTGTGTAATCTTTCACACCTCACAATAACAGCACAAAGCCGATACTTTACGAACCGCTAATTCTAAACGCATCTTTTTCTCAGGTATGCCAGGGTTTAAACATCACAGCCAACATTTTGGAGACCCTCCCATGCTGAGACCTTCCTGGTGTTGTCACTGCAAAGTTGTGGTTCTAGGGAGTGGTGTTCGAAAGTCTTTGAAAGACTTGAATTTTCTTAAACAGGTATATACAATTGATAGTAATGACTGCTTTCCAGCACTGCTTCAATTTTTATTTCAATTTTTTTGACATTTTCACATTTATTTTATTTAATTTGTGACTGGAACCGTAGGGTATATGTCCAAAACTATTGTATGGGATTTGTTGTTCTAGATTTGTGATGGAAGATAAAATTGATATCTTCAAAAAAAAAAAAAAAAGGTTCGACATCTTTCTAGAAAGGAAAGGTATCCAGGAATATACCAAATAAGTAAACAGGGGAAGGATGTTGATCCAGGGAGTCGAGAAGGAATTAATTTTCACCTTACGAGATATCATTGGGTGATGTTTGCCTTCCTCTGGATCAATATACTGCAAATCCAAATACAGGATAAAGTATCTGTCGTCTAAATGTAACATAGGTTGAACTTGATGGACACACACGATGTCTTTTTTATTTTTCCAACCTCCTCTACTATGTAACTATGTAAGTTTTGACCTGATGGCAAAATAGTAACCAGTGACGATGTTAAATCTAGGTTATGCTAACATCAAAATATGTTTATTCAAAAGGTGATGCTAGCAATAAAATAGAAACCCCCTGCTTCAATAATGTTATTAAAATAAAAGCAGCGCGATCGCCTGTTAGAGGTGCGCAGAGGGGGGGGCTGCTTCTATCTACTCTCACTGCGCGTCTCTTCCAGACTGATGCAGCCCGGTAGGATTCACACAGCGAGAGTTCCATTCAGGAGCAGGGACTGCCGCTGTGTTAATACTGATGGCTCAGTCCCCCCTGCGCTGCACTTTGCTGTGAACGCTCCACGTTTGGTCCACGGTTCACCAGCACATGCAGTGGCAGGTTGGGGACCCAGCTGGCTGAATCTGTAGGATTTAGAAGAGCTGAGACCTACATATGCCCAGCAAGAAGCTGCAGTTTCTTGGATAATGATAAATGTTTTTGATCCTCAGAAATTCATTGAAGGCCCTAGAAGAATTGATGATGACATTGTATTTTGTAGCAACAACTGCTTCCTTCTGTATTCTGCTGCACAGGCAAAACATTCAGAGAACAAGGTAACACCATTGTTTGTTATTTATGACCGCCATAGGTCCAGACCATTGTAACACATAAGGAGACCGTTTATGGTAATATTTGTGGTTAAAAAGGATGAATCCTTTCTGGTATGTAGCAATGTAGAACCCTGACTCATTGTAGCATAATAAAATATTCCTACAACTTATTCACATAAGTATAATACGTACACTTGTACGTATAACTCCATTACTTTCTTACAAGATAAACACGCTTCAGCTTAGTTGACTTTCACATGTAAAACGTGTGTGAGTTTATTGAGAAAGCAGATGATGCTTAGTCGGGTTTCCATTAGCATATTACTTATAAGTTTAGCTGTTTTCTTTTTTTCCTATCTTTTTTTTTTTTTTTTTAAATCCTAGCTTTTTAAGAACTTTAACTTGTTTAAAAAAAAAAATAAATGCCATTGTCACAGACCGCTATCGAACTACGACATAGAAATTGCTAAATTTTTGTAAAAAAAAAAATATAATAATAACATTAACATGGCTGACGGCAGGAACACGAAGATAGACGCTCTCAATCTGAGGCAAAAAGAAAAAAGTTCTGATAGAAACATTTCAATGCTCTAACCCCAGGGGCGACCTGTGCTGAAGCAGGGTTATCCTGAAAACCTGACCTGTTGGTGGCCCTTGAGGACTGGAGTTAGGCCTCCCCTGTGATAAGATTCATAATGTCTGGTGTTGCTGCAAGACCCCTAATGTATTGCTTAACCATTTCATATATTAGTAACAAGTCCTTTCAGTAACCTTAAAACCGCAATCCCGCCTAACTAACCCGCTCTGTTTTACAGCATGGGTACCAGGGCTTCCTTCGTAGCTGAAACATGTTATTTTCTGCTCCGGGAGGGGAGGAGGGGGAACCCCTGATTACCAAGATACTTGTATATCTATACTGTTGATCCCATCAGCGTATCAATATTACTAAAGATAATTACATCTTTTACTGACATATAGTATAGATTGATGCTGTGAGAAGAAAGGATCATTTAGTTCTGGTTAAAAATAAACAAATAAAAAACCATCCCTACGGCAATATTGGTATGCAGGATATGTAAAGCCGGGCGCATGTATAAAAATGAGAGGCAGCTGGGCAATGTAACGTTTTCTTTGCTTTATCTTAAATGCATTTTACGAAATGTGTTTTTTATGACTTATTTTTATTTGCTAGGTCCCCGACCCCCCCTCAACACCCCCCTCTTTTAAGGAGGCACAACCAAAATCATGCCATCAGTACAGCAACAACACCTCCACTTTGGATGTTCATTGCCTGCCTTTGCTGCAAGAAAAGCTCTCCCCACCTACATCACCTCCTATATCTTTCCCTTTTGCTGCTTTTGAAACTGCTAAAGTGGAGGCAAAGCCAGATGAACTGAAAGTCACTGTGAAGTTAAAGCCGCGGCCAAGAGCAGTTCACGGGGGTCTGGATGATTCCCGTCTTGCAAGTAAGAAATGGAAAGGAATGAAGTGGAAAAAATGGAATATTCAAATTGTTATTCCCAAGATGCCTTTCAAACCCCAATGTGAGGACGAGATAGACGAATTTTTGAGAAGACTGGGAACATCGCTGAAACCAGATCCTATGCCCAAAGACTTTAGAAAATGTTGCTTTTGTCACGAAGAAGGTGATGGGCTGACAGACGGACCAGCACGGCTTCTCAACCTTGACCTCGACCTTTGGGTCCATCTAAACTGTGCTCTTTGGTCTACCGAGGTCTATGAGACACAGGCTGGTGCCTTAATTAATGTTGAATTGGCATTAAGACGAGGTCTGCAGATGAAATGTGTGTTTTGTCACAAAATGGGAGCTACCAGCGGTTGTCACAGGTTAAGGTGCACCAATATTTATCACTTCACCTGTGCAATAAAAGCACAATGCATGTTCTTCAAAGACAAAACTATGCTTTGCCCCATGCACAAGCCAAAGGGAGCGCATGAGCAAGAACTTAATTATTTTGCGGTCTTTCGAAGAGTTTACGTGCAGCGTGATGAAGTGAGGCAGATTGCAAGCATAGTTCAACGCGGGGAACGGGACCACACTTTCCGTGTTGGAAGTCTGATCTTCCATGCGATTGGTCAGTTGCTGCCACAACAAATGCAGGCCTTTCACTCCTTAACAGCTCTCTTCCCAGTTGGTTATGAAGCCAGCAGGTTGTACTGGAGTATGCGCTATGCCAATAGGCGCTGTCGATACCTCTGTTCCATTGAAGAAAAGGATGGGTTCCCATTGTTTGTAATCAGAGTCATTGAACATGGTCATGAAGATCTGGTCCTTACTGACTCGACACCAAAAGGCAAGAAAAAAATATTACTTAAGATGTTTGGGTTCCACAAAAACCTTCTGTAATGGGTAACAATTGTAACTGGTTTTATTGGAGAGCATCTTCCTTAAATATGCATTCACCAGCAACATACATTTGTAATTATTTTATTGTGCTTTGGCTTGGTGACATATTCCATGCCTGCCTCAGTGTCTGCATACAAACCTATTTAAGCTGATGATGGTCAGAATTATTTAAAAAATTTCCAACTCCTGTTAAAATGTGTGAGCTGTTTTCAACCCCTTGATTTATTGGGGGGCTTCATGTTGCTTTGCTGTGTAATGAATTGTTTGCCAACCTTTTCACCAAAAGCCAGTTTAACTAAACTATTCTAAGGCGTAAGTCACCCCATAGCCCATTAAAAGAAATGGTCCTTAAGACGCCTTAGCTTATTGCCATATAATAAATGACTCAAGTGAGTGCTTACTGTGGAACATTTTCTGCTTCTTACAAACCTCTATCGCAAAGTCTATGATATAAACAAGTTGACAGTGTTTTTCTATTTCTTCTCATTTAGGTGTTTGGGACAAAATTTTGGAGCCTGTTGCAAACTGTAGGAAAAAATCAGAAATTCTCAGACTGTTCCCAGTGTACCTGAAAGGGGAAGATCTGTTTGGTTTAACAGTCTCTGCTGTTGCAAGGATAGCAGAATCGGTAAGTTTCTATTTGGAGCCTATTATATAAAACAGTAAATAACTAGGTATTTTGTTTGTGTGTTGCAACAATCAAAGAAGTTTAACAACTCAGAAAAAGGTAAATTAAATATGCATGAATTAAGTCAATTGCGTATCAAAATGCAGTACATGAAATCTGACCCTCAGCCGCTGAGGTTGTTTTTTTCTGCCGTTACCAGAGAGCTAGTAAAGATAAGCGAGGGTAGAGAGAAGAGATCTTTGCCTGTCTTGAACATCAGACAAAGTACCCAAAATAAATCCAACCTATCCCAAGCCTCAGCTCACCAGGTTTACTAACTAACTTCAAACAATTGTTTAAAACTACAGTACTTATAGATTTGCAAGGTGGGGGTAACCGGCGCATCAGAGAAAATCAAGTCCCCATGATAAATAATAAATTCTTCCGTTAGGACCACTCCAATGTAATGGTGAGCAGCAATAAGACACCCTAATAAGGCTAAGGGACTAGTACCTAGTGCTGACAAGTTGGAGGAATGAGGGGCGAGTATTCGAGCAAAACCGGATAATTCAAGAAGTACAAGGTGTGGATAACCGTTGCATCAGAGAAAATCAAGTCCCCATGATAAATACACCTTGATAAAGGGCGCATGGCCCGAAACGCGTAGGTGGGCGTTTACTGTGTTATACAGGGGTTATGTTTGATCCCCTTATCCAATAAAGGAACCTTTTTGCCACGTGAGCCTCCTTCACTTTTTTAGGTAGTGCACTACCTTTGTCTACCCACTCTCTACTTATGGATTTGGTTGAAAAAGGCATCAGTGATTGTAATTTTTACACCTTGGTCCTACAATACTGTACACCCAGAAGAACTTGGAAACGTAGGACTAGATTTAGTTTTGCTATGCCGAAGGACACTTTATGTCCCGTTCACTTGAATGGGTCAGGAGGAGTCTTATGGCATAACACTGCTTAGTAAATATGTTATTTAGTGGCAAGAGCTTCAACATGAGTGCATGTCATGGTAACTAGTTTCTGTTTTTCAATTTAGGAGAGGTTACAGCTGTTTAATGCAGAGCAGTCTTGGAATACCGATAACTGGTCATGATACCAGTAATGTGTGGGACCAGTGTTGAAAGACATAGATTTTACTATTTGCATTGTAGCCGTTTGCAAACAAGTTTCTACAGCTTTTAATCTTTAGCAGGTTCGGGATCCTTCAGTGGCAAGTTACCATATAAATACCCTTTCAATTACTGCATATTTGATTCCAAACCAGGAAACCATTCTAAGTGCAGGTGTTCCTGTGTGGATGTTAAACTCTTTGTATGAGGTGATTGTGGTGACCACAGACTCTTTAGCATGTTTTCAGAAAGGTTAACAAGGAGTGTACCATACAGTAACTCATTAATAAACGTGTTTTAAGAGATCATGCTTTTCATTGTAATGTAATGAACACTGCCGTGTAGAATGCTATGAATAGTATATATTTCTATTTTCATTATTTAGCTTCCAGGGGTGGAGGCCTGCGAGAATTACACTTTCCGATATGGCCGAAACCCATTGATGGAGCTCCCTTTGGCAATCAACCCAACTGGCTGCGCCCGCTCAGAGCCCAAAATGAATTCTCATGTCAAGAGGTTTGTGTTAAGGTATTTTCTTTTAATTTCACATTGTACAGCCCAGGGTTTAAGGCAACATTAGCTATTCTCTGTGCTTTTGTCTGTTGCTTGCAAACCCTGTTGTCCCTGGCTGTGTGTGTTTGCGTAATCACTACAACTGCAGTGTTGTCTACGCTAGCTCGCTTCGTGTTTAGGAAGAAGAATTCCAATTGCAGTTTCTGTAGAAACAGAAAGAAACTTCAGTTTTCCTTTTTTCCCTTCTTTTTTCTACCTGGCATTATGAAATCCTGCAGGCCTCACACCTTAAACAGCACCAGCACTTCAAAGTCATTTCAGAGCACAGTAACAGGAGAGCTGAATGCTCCATATAGCAAGCAGTTTGTCCATTCCAAATCCTCTCAGTACCGGAAGATGAAGACTGAATGGAAATCCAATGTGTATCTGGCCCGATCTCGGATTCAGGTCAGTGGCTGTCTGGCTATCAGAACTAATTGTTAATCAACACTTAATAGTGCCTAAAAGAATGTTCAAAAGAAAAACCTGGCAAAAATATGCCTGTTTTAGGTATAGTGTGTGTGTGTGTGTGTGTGTGTGTGTGTGTACATATCGATCTAGCGGTGTATTTACAGATGTAACCATGTTTATTGCACTCGCTCATAAAGCTGAAGATCGTGTTATAAAGCAGAATAGCAAAGATTTTGCATAGGATTCAATGGCAGTGATGAAGCAGAATATCCCACCATAATGTGACTTACCCCCACATTAATCAAGCTTTGCTACGGGTTAACGCAGGGGTACGTAAACTATTAGACCTGCGCCGCCCCGTTCCTCTCCCCACCCCTCTAGCTCGCACCCCCCTCAACTCTTGTGCCGGCATCAAATGATGCCGTGGGTTGACGTCACGTGACCCCACAGCGTCATTTGATGCTGTGTTGCCATGGCGACGGGCGTCAACGGTCGCCGCGGCGTCTCAGCCGCCTTCTGAAGCAAGGTAAGTTTAGGTTCCAGAGGTCTCATGCGATCCCCCGGCATTTAATTTAAATGCCTTGGGGAAGAGCGCGGGGCCTCTGCAGCCGGCGTGCCCCCCTCCACCTCCCCCCCCCCGAACAATCTCGCACCCCCCCCAGTTTGCGCACTCCTGGAATAACACACCCAGGTCAATTGGAGTTAAAGCCCATTCAGCTGTGTCAACCCCTAACCGAGCTTGATACATCTGGAGATCTGTTTCGCCAGAGGCGGGGATTGCCAGGGGAATCCGACTGCAGCAATCCCTCGCTGCTCATTTTTCTGCTGCTCTGGGTTAGGTAAATCTGCTACAGCTGTATATACACACACAGCATTTATACCTTTACACACGTGTGTTTATTTGGACATAAAATAAACATTGATAACCCAAATCCTCCTGGGAAATAGCCTATATATTATGTTGTAATTTTCTGACTCGGATTAGTATAATAAAACACCTTTCCGTTGGAGAATAACCTTAAAATAAAATCCACGCTCCCCAAGTAGTGAGAGCCTTTTTCGACCTTCTTTGCCGCTTAGCTCTGCCGGATAAATGCAGTTCTGTTTTTGCATTGTCTTTTTGTTTCCCTATGGTTAATTATGCCAAATTGTCTCTCTGCAGGGTCTGGGATTATATGCTGCTAGAGACATTGAAAAGCACACCATGGTCATTGAATACATTGGAACCATTATACGCAATGAAGTAGCCAATAGAAAAGAGAAGTTGTACGAGTCACAGGTATGGTCAATATGTTGTAGGCATATGGGGGAAGATTTACAGATAATCCTTTATTCCTCCTGCTAACAAATCATGAAACCGTTGATCACTAATATTACATGCTTGGGTTTGTCATGTATATATAAATGTGTCTGTAATAGTGTAGGCATTCCAGATATACAAAGCCATGCTGTATATTCTAAAACTGTGACTGTGTGTTTCAGAATCGTGGTGTGTATATGTTCCGCATTGATAACGAGCACGTAATTGATGCAACGTTGACGGGGGGACCTGCAAGGTGCGTAAATAGTGGGAAATGCCTTTATCTGCAGTGATGGCCTCAGTCTGTTTCTGATTGTCCCTGTCAATAATTTCTTCACACTCATTGCTTCAATATTGAATATTGATTGAGCAGATTTGTGGCGACACCAAACTTCTCGTGTTTACTTCTGCTCTCAAAGCCGCAGTACCCGTTTTTTTTCTTTAATATTGCTGATTCTTGGGGTGCCCCTGAGACGATCCACTATCCTCCGACTTCAGGGAACCCCCTGGTTCCAGAGATGAGGGTTTTTCTCTGCTGCTTTCTGACACAAACATAACCGCCACAATGTCATCTCTTGATGGCATTACTGCTCTGTTGGCTTCCAGGGCAAGGTGACCCAAGATACCGTTTTGTCTCCACCAGCAAAAAGTATCAATACCTTGGATGCCAGGGGGTAACCGTAGGTCAGAGGATTATTGAAGAGCTCCAGGGGATCTTCAAGTTTTGGTAACTTTTAAACAAGCAGCATGGACTTTAGTGGGAACCTGGCTGCAGTCATATTCAAATCAATTGATAAGCTATCAAATGTGCAAGGGGTTTGACCAGGAATATCCGGTGTCCGTGAAGCTAGTTCATGGTAATGAATGCAGTGAATGTAATGAAGCAGAGAAGCCAAAGTACAGGCATACCCCGCATTAACGTACGCAATGGGACCGGAGCATGTATGTAAAGCGAAACTGTACTTGAAGTGAAGCACTACCTTTTTCCCACTTATCGATGCATGTGCTGTACTGCAAACATCATATACGGGCATAACTGATGTAAATAACGCATGTGTAACAGGCTCTATAGTCTCCCCGCTTGCGCACAGCTGCGGTACAGGTAGGGAGCCGGTATTACTGTTCAGGGCGTGCTGACCGGCGCATGCGTGAGTTGCTGTTTGCCTATTGAGCGATATGTCCTTACTCGCGAGTGTACTTAAAGTGAGTGTCCTTAAACCGGGGTATGCCTGTATAATAGCATTCAGTTACATTCCTAATACCAAAAGTCTCTTTTTTTTTTTGTCTGGTTCCTCCTAGACAAATCCTTTTCCTTAATTGATTTTGATCAAATGTGAAATAGTTTAACTGAAACCCCTGCTCGCCCCCACCTGCTCTCTTACACATACTGTAGCTCAATGCAGGTTGGGCTTCAGCAGAAATCTATTGTGAAGTGATCCATTAACTGAGCACATGGTCTTAATCTGAAGGGCTAGGAGTGACAGTGTCTGCAATATGTTGACCTTGTAATAAAAACATTTAGTCCATCATTAATATTTTACAACTCCAGTTCTCAAGCCCCCCCCAACAGGTCAGGATTTCAGGATATTCCTGCTTTAGCACATGTGGTTCAGTCAGGCACTGCTTCAGCACAGGTGGCTCAATCAGAGGCTGTCTTCGACTGAGCCACCCGTGCTGAAACAGGGATATCCTGAAAACCTGACCGATTGGGTGGGCTTAAGGACTGGACTTGAGCGCTCCTGCTTTAGTGGATCAGAAAACGGGCGGTTATTGCTCTGTGAGAGCATGAATCAGTGTTTATTAAA